>NC_091320.1:1455292-1555292 GCF_038502225.1 Cherax quadricarinatus
TGGCTCGTAAGACGTATTTATACGTCGGAAACAGTCAAAGGGTTAAGCATGAAGTGATAGAAAAGTTTGAGAGTGGTATGAAGGTGGTGGAACTTGCCAGGATGTAGAGCAAGAATAAATCAACAATTACATCCATCCTGGCAAAGAAAGAACAAATCAAAGATGCTAATGTTGCAAAAAGTAACTTTTCTAACTGAACAAAGGACACCAATAATGGAAGAGATGGAAAAGTTATTATTGTTGTGGATTAAGGAAAAAGAATTAGTGGGAGACAGTGTTGTGGAGTCGATTATTTGTGAGAAGGCAAGGCAGTTGCATGAAGATGTTGCAAAGAAAATGCCTGGAACAAGTGCTGCAGTTTGTGAATTTATGGCCAGCAAAGGATAGTTTGATAAATTTAAGAAGCATAGTGGCATACACAGTGTTTTAAGGTATGGCGAGGCAGCAAGTTCTGACAAATGTGCGGCTGAAAAATTCGTGCAGGAATTCCAGGGGTACATAGAGGCTGAAGGATTCAAACTCCAACAAGTGTTCAATTGTGATGAAACAAGCCTGTTTTGGAAGAAAATGTCAAACAGGACATACATTACCCAGGAGAAAAAGGCACTGCCAGGACACAAGCCTATGAAAGACAGGCTTACTCTTTTGTTGTGTGGTAATGCTAGTGATGATTTCAAAGTGAAGCCTTTACTTGTGTATCACTCAGAAAATCACAGTGTGTTCAAGAAAAACAACGTCATGAAGAATCGATTGTGTGTGATGTGGAAAGCTAATCTTAAGGCATGGGTCACAAGGCAAATTTTCAGAGTGGGCTAATGATGTGTTTGGCCCAAGTGTGAAAAAATACCTCCTGGAAAAGAGATTGTTACTCAAGTGCCTCCTGTTACTGGACAATGCTCCTGCACATCCTCCAGACTTGCAAGACCAAGTGTTTATGGACTTCAGTTCCATCACAGTGAAGTTCTTGCCTGCTAACACCACTCCTCTCCTCCAGGCCATGGACCAGCAGATCATTTCTAACTTCAAAAAACTTGACACAAAAGCAGTGTTTCAAAAGTGCTTTGAAGTGACCTAGGACACTCAGTTGACCCTAAGACAGTTCTGGAGGAATCACTTCACTATCATCCATTGCATAAGCCTTAGAAGTCAGGCTTGGGAGGGAATGACTTCCAGGACTTTGAACTCTGCTTGGAGAAAACTGTGGCCAGATTGTGTCCAAGATGGATTTTGAAGGGTTTGAGACTGACCCTGACTCTGCTGACCCTGTGGACTCTATTGTGGCACTGGGGAGGTCCCTGGGGTTGGAGGTGAATGGCGAGGATGTGGAAGAGTTGGTGGAGGACCACAAGGAAGAGCTAAGCATTGAAGAGCTGCAACTCCTGAGTACAGTTATAGAGGCTAAAATGTTGTGTAGTTTTAAAAATAGGTTAGATAAATACACAAGTGGGTGCAGGTGGGTGAGAGTTGGACCTGACTAGTTCGTGCTGCTGGGTCTGGTGCCGTGCTCTTCCCTTGAGTGGAGGTGACCAGACTGGGTGGGTCATTGGGCTAATCCGGGGAGGAGGGAGGGGACATGGACCTTCTCTGCATCGGCCAGTAGGCCTGTTCCAGTGTTCCTTCTTTCTTATGCTCTTAAGAGCTTCAACTTGAACAGCAACAGACTGCAGCTGAGGAACTTGCTTCAGAGGAGGAAGAGGGAGTGAAGGAGGTGCCTTCTTCAGAGATTAAAGAGGTGTGTGCAATGTGGACCAGGGTGCAAGCTTTTGTCGAGAAACACCACCCTGGCAAAGCTGAAACAAGTCATATCTGCAACATGTTTAATGACAATACCCTGTCCCACCTCAGGGAAATCTTAAAGAGACGCTAGAAACAGAACACTCTGGACACTTTTGTGAGACAGGGGTCCAGTGACTCAAGCTGATCCTAGTGGCATTAACCCTTTCAGGGTCCGTCCCGTAGATCTACGGCTGGTCGGTGAGTGTCCAAACCGTAGATCTACGCCAAAATTCTAGCGCCGTCAAATTTAGCGCGAAAGCGCTCATAGGCCTACATATGAGAGAATGGGTCTGCGCGGTGGGTGTGCGCCATAAACAAAAAATCTAGGCGCCTGCATAGCATTGTGGGAACGCCGGCTCAGTCACCCTTGTTCACCATGTCTCGTCGCAAGTCAGCTCTCACTCCCCGGAAAATTGGGACTCTCCTCTTCCTGTCTGATAGTTCTGACACTGATGGAAGTGGAAATGAAGACGAATTCTACGGCTTTGATGAGTTAGTGACCGAAAATAATGACCAGGATATCGATAATAGTGCAGAAAACCCCGACGATCCTCGACCTTCTACCTCTGGTGTGGGCACTCGTGACTCACGGTCGGTTGTTCCTAAACGTAAGAGAAAACTAATATTTTCCCGTGGTCTGGCCTCTGACTTCAGTAATGACGATGATTCTGACGTGGATTGTGATTTTATTGCGCTCGACGATCATTCGAGTAGTGATAGTGAGGAAACATATTCACCAGTGAAGCGTCGGTATGTGCGCCGCCGCATGCGCTCGGGTAGTGTACCCTATGCTATGCCCAGGGGACGGAGTACATCCCGTAGTACATCCCGGAGTACATCCCGTGGCCCTACACCCGTTTTAGGTAGTGATAGTGAGGATGATGTGGCTACACTTGGCATGGATGGGCCACAGACATCAGTGGATGGTGTTAGTGGGGCTGGTGGTGGTAGTGGCACCGCCATGCGTGACTCGCTGTGCCACGCGGGAACCCACGCTGCTGACTCGTCAGTTCAAGGACAAAGCGGAGCGTCACCCACCAGCCCGCCACAACCACCCGTACAACCAGCCTATGATGTCCAGTATCCACCAGCAAACCGTATCTGGGATTGGCAGCAAAATCCCAATTTTGTTCCCAGCCCTCACCACTTTGATGACTCGCAAAGTGGAATTCTACCTACCTGTCCCCTTGGAACCACGGCCAATGAACTGGAATTCTTTGAATTATTCTTTGACCAGCCATTGATGGAAACTATTGTCAGGGAAAGTAATAAGTATTTTCAGTACACCATGGCAAATACGATCTTATCACCACAGTCAAGACTACACAGGTGGAAAGAGACGACTGTTGCAGAAATGTATTTGCTTTTTGCAACAATAATGCTTATGCCTCACGTCTATAAGCATAATATAAAAGCATACTGGTCCACAGATCGGCTAATTTGTACCCCATCCTTCAGTGAAATAATACCAGTGAACAGGTTTATCTTACTCTTACGTATGTTGCACTTCTCTGACAAAACCAGGCCTGACAGAAGTGACAGGTTATACAAGATTAGAAATGTTTTCATGTATCTCAAACAAAAGTTCAGGATATACTTTTATCCATTCAAGAATCTTGTAATTGACGAGTCTTTGATTTTGTTCAAAGGTAGACTGTCATTCAAGCAGTATATACCGAGCAAGAGGAACCGCTTTGGTATAAAATTGTTTGTACTCTGTGATTGTGACAGTGGCCTGGTGTTGGATATTGTTGTATACACGGGTAGTAAAACATTGAAAGATACCAAGATGTTATTGGGTATATCAGGTGACGTAGTGAGAAACATGATGGCACCTTATCTTGGTAAGGGCCATACATTATATACCGATAACTGGTACACAAGCCCATTACTCAGTGATTTCATGCGAGTGAACAAGACAGATGTGTGTGGCACAGTGCGTTCTAATCGTAAACATATGCCCAGGCTCAACGCAGGTGTTCGTGGTGATGACGTGCAGGTGTTTACTGCCAATGACATCATGGCATTACGGTGGCATGACAAACGAGATGTCACATTGTTGACAACCATTCACCGTAATGAAATGCAAGACAGTGGCAAAGTTGATCGAGTGACTAATGAACGTATTCGAAAACCAGTGACAGTGATTGATTATACACAAAACATGCGCTTGGTTGACAAGTGTGACATGCAGATTGGTTTTGTTGACTGTGTTCGTAAGAGTTACAAGTGGTACATGAAACTTTTCTTCCATCTCATGGACATTTCAATGCTGAATGCATATAATATGTACCAAATAAAGACTGGTAACAGACCACCGTATGGTGAATTTTGTTTGTCTGTTGTCAGACAACTCATAATGAAGTACCAGGTAACAACACCTGCAATACAACATGGTCCTCGAATTCATCACAATATACCCAAGCGTTTGAGAAGAGAAGGTGATCATTTCATAATACAGCTTCCTTCAACTCAAAAGAAATTTGCTCAGAAGAGATGCATTGTCTGTGCACAAACAAAACGACGGCAACAAAGACGCAAAGACACTCGGTTTATGTGTGAGGAATGTAAGGTGCCTCTGTGCATGGTGCCTTGTTTCAAGGAGTTCCACAAGCTCCAGCAGTTCTAAAACCATGTCCAGTGATTGTAAATATGTAAATATATGATAGAACATTAGTATTATACAATATTTGTGCATGTTTATTGTAATAAACAACAGTGGTAAACAATAATATGATAATAACTTTAGTGCGGTTATTGTGTTCAATACAGTGAGTTTATATATATAAATTATATACAGTATTGGTCTCTCAGGCCCCAAATGTTAGTAGGAATAGAAAAAAATTGGAAAAGAAAAGAAAAAACAACTAAAACAACAAAATAATATAATACGCGTATGTGGAATTCGTCGATGTTGCCGCCACCACATCATTTTCTACAAACTTCTTGGCACTGTATCTCGGTAAGTACTGATCAGATTCTAATTTTTTTTGTTTTATTACCTTCACAAAAATATGCTCTTTAATTCTGTAAGAAAAAATAATTTTTTTTTTTTTTCAAAATTTCTTGGACACTGGTGCGTGACTTCAGATTTTGGCCTTGGACCCTGAAAGGGTTAAATGACAAAGAAGGGAGGTAACCCCAGAGAAGGCTTTGCTACCTGAAGTCTTTATGGAGGGGGATTCCTCTTCTAAACTCTAGCTCCTCCCTCTTTCCTTTTCCTTATCTTCCAGAAGCCAGCATTAGCCTTCAATAAAGGTATGTAATACAGTGGACCCCAGGCTTACGATATTATTTCATTCCAGAAGTATGTTCAGGTGCCATTACTGAACGAATTTGTTCCCATAAGGAATATTGTGAATTAGATTAGTCCATTTCAGACCCCCAAACATACAAGTACAAATGCACTTACATAAATACACTTACATAATTGGTTGCATTGGGAGCTGATCGTAAAGCGGGGGTCCACTGTACTTACATAATTGTTAAAAAAAAAATTTTGTGTGTGTGAATATTTTTATCTGGAATGGATTAACTGTATTTCCATTAACCCTTTCAGGGTCCGTCCCGTAGATCTACGGCTTCACGTTGAGTGTCCAAACTGTAGATCTACGCCAAAATTCTAGCGCCGTCAAATTTAGCACGAAAGCACTCATAGGCCTACATGTGAGAGAACGGGTCTGCGTGGTGGGTGTGCGCCATAAACAAAAAATCTAGGCGCCCGCATAGCATTGTAGGAACGCCGGCTCAGTTACCCTTGTTCACCATGCCTCGTCGCAAGTCAGCTCTCACTCCCCGGAAAATTGGGACTCTCCTCTTCCTATCTGATAGTTCTGACACTGATGGAAGTGGAAATGAAGACGAATTTTACGGCTTTGATAAGTTAGTGACCGAAAAGAATGACCAGGATATCGATAACAGTGCAGAAAACCCTGACGATCCTCAACCTTCTACCTCTGGTGTGGGCACTCGTGACTCACGGTCGGTTGTTCCTCAACGCAAGAGAAAACTAATATTTTTGCGTGGCCAGGCCTCTGACTTCAGTAATGATGATGATAGTGACGTGGATTGTGATTTTATTGCACTTGACGATCATTCGAGTAGTGATAGTGAGGAATCATATTCACCAGTGAAGCGTCGGTATGTTCGCCGCCGCATGCGCTTGGGTAGTATACCTTATGCTGTGCCCAGGGGATGGAGTACATCCCGGAGTACATCCCATGGCCCTACACCAGTTTTAGGTAGTGATAGTGAGGATGATGTGGCTACACTTGGCATGGATAGACCACAGGCATCAGTGGATGGTGTTTTGTGGTGATGGTAGTGGCACCGCCATGCGTGACTCACCAGCCCAAGGTGGGACCCACGCTGCTGACTCGTCAGTTCAAGGACAAAGCGGAGAGTCAGCCACCAACCCACCACAACCACCCACACAACCAGCCTATGATGTCCAGTATCCACCAGCAAACCGTATGTGGGATTGGCAGCAAAATCCCAATTTTGTTCCCAAGCCTCACCACTTTGATGACTCTCAAAGTGGAATTCTACCTACTTGTCCCCTTGGAACCATGGCCAATGAACTGGAATTCTTTGAATTATTCTTTGACCAGCCATTGATGGAAACTATTGTCAGGGAAAGTAATAAGTATTTTGAGTACACCATGGCAAATACGATCATATCACCACAGTCAAGACTACACAGGTGGAAAGAGACAACTGTTGCAGAAATGTATTTGCTTTTTGCAACAATAATGCTTATGCCTCATGTCTATAAGCATAATATAAAAGCATACTGGTCCACAGATCGGCTAATTTCTACCCCAGTCTTCAGTGAAATCATACCAGTGAACAGGTTTATCTTACTCTTATGTATGTTGCACTTCTCTGACAAAACCAGGCCTGACAGAAGTGACAGGTTATACAAGATTAGAAATGTTTTCATGTATCTCAAACAAAAGTTCAGCATATACTTTCATCCATTCAAGAATCTTGTAATTGACGAGTCTTTGATTTTGTTCAAAGGTAGACTGTCATTCAAGCAGTATATACCGAGCAAGAAGAAACGCTATGGTATAAAACTGTTTGTACTCTGTGATTGTGACAGTGGCCTGGTGTTGGATATTGTTGTATACACGGGTAGTAAAACACTGAAAGATACCAAGATGTTATTGGGTATCTCAGGTGACGTAGTGAGAAACATGATGGCACCTTATCTTGGTAAGGGGCATACATTATATACCGATAACTGGTACACAAGCCCATTACTCAGTGATTTCATGCGAGTGAACAAGACAGATGTTTGTGGCACAGTGCATTCTAATCGTAAACATATGCCCAGGCTCAACGCAAGTGCTCGTGGTGATGACGTGCAGGTGTTTACTGCCAATGACATCATGGCATTACGGTGGCATGACAAACAAGATGTCACATTGTTGACAACCATTCACCGTAATGAAATGCAAGACAGTGGCAAAGTTGATCGAGTGACTAATGAACGTATTCGAAAACCAGTGACAGTGATTGATTATACACAAAACATGCTTGGTTGACAAATGTGACATGCAGATTGGTTTTGTTGACTGTGTTCGTAAGAGTTACAAGTGGTACATGAAACTTTTCTTCCATCTCATGGACATTTCAATGCTCAATGCATATAATATGTACCAAATAAAGACTGGCAACAGACCACCGTATGGTGAATTTTGTTTGTCTGTTGTCAGACAACTCATAATGATGTACCAGGTAACAACACCTGCTATACAACAAGGTCCTTGAATTACTCAGGATATACCCAAGCGTTTGAGGAGGGAAGGTGATCATTTCATAATACAACTTCCTTCAACTCAGAAGAAATTTGCTCAGAAGAGATGCATCGTCTGTGCACAAACAAAACGACGGCAACAAAGACGCAAAGACACTCAGTTTATGTGTGAGGAATGTAAGGTGCCTCTGTGCATGGTGCCTCGTTTCAAGGAGTTCCACAAGCTCCAGCAGTTCTAAAACCATGTCCAGTGATTGTAAATATGTAAATATATGATAGAACATTAGCATTATACAAGATTTGTGCATGTTTATTGTAATAAACAACAGTGGTAAACAATAATAGGATAATAACTTTAGTGCGGTTATTGTGTTCAATACAGTGAGTTTATATATATACATTATATACAGTATTGGTCTCTCAGGCCCCAAATGTTAGTAGGAATAGAAAAAAATTGGAAAAGAAAAGAAAAAACTATAAAAACCGCAAAATAATGTAATGCGCGTATGTGGAATTCGTCGATGTTGCCGCCACCACATCATTTTTGACAAACTTCTTGGCACTGTATCTCGGTAAGTACTGATCAGAATTTTTTTTTGTCTAATTACCTTCACAAAAATATGCTCTTTAATTCTGTAAGAAAAAATATTTTTTTTTTTTTTTTCAAAATTTCTTGGACACTGGAGCACCACTTCAGATTTTGGCCTTGGGCCCTGAAGGGGTTAATTCTCATGGGAAATATTATTTCGGTTTTCGGCCATTTCGGTTATCGGCCAACCTTCTGGAATGGATTACGGCCAATAACCGGGGGTCCACTGTATATATATATATAATACTGTAACCACGAATAGTGGTATTTAACCCTTTGACGGTCGACAGGCCCTCTCCGAGACTTGTTCTCAGGGTCGGCGAAATTTAAAAAAAAAAAATTATTTTTCTTATGAAAAGATAGAGAATCTTTTCCTGATCATAATGACACCAAAAGTATGAAATTTGATGGAAAACTTACGGAATTATGCTCTCGCGAAGTTAGTGGTCTCTACGATGTTCACACATCGGCGATTTTGCCCACTTTGAGCCCTATTTTCGGCCAATTCCAGTGTACTAGTTGACAAAAATCATAACTATTTCTCTAGAACTCCATTTTTTCTATTGAATGAGTACAAGAAACCACCCATTTACTGATTTCAACTATCTAATACAGTGGTCAGAATTTAGCAATTTTGCCAATTTCACACAAATTTCAAAAGATGCCAATTTCCAAACAGGGTCCAGAATAAACAAAGACATTCCTGGCACTAAAATAATATTTCCTCTGTTCGTTAGTCACATCCCCAGGCCCCTCTTATATTTCTTTGGCTTTCCACTTTCAGTTTTTATTCTTACAAAAAAATAGAAGATTTATTGTTATGCAGACTGCTGCATTAGTGTAGAAATGGTATAAATAATATCAGCACACTTGTGAAAGAATATTAGACTCACCAGTTGACGTGTATTGGACGCTTGGCATGATTTGTTTACTTTTGAACTTCGGTAAAAATCGAACATTTCTTCTACTTTGAGCTCAATTTCAAGGTACTTTTCATTGTAAAACCAGTCAAAATCATGTCAATTTCTGTAATATGTCTTCCATTCTATAAAATGAGACCAAGAAAACTAAATACAACAATAAATACCACACAAAAATACAGTGCAAAGTCGCTGTTTTATTCCAAAAACACGGTCAGTTTTTTTTTTCTCATTATGCACCGTGTGCTGCAGGATTTTTTTTATACTGCGAACACTGACCACATAGACCCATTCTTTCATATGTATGCCTACCAGCTTTCTCCCACTAGATTTGAGGGCGCTAGAATTTAGGCGTACTAGTACGTCAAAAACCCTGGGTCGTAAACAGTACTAGTATGGCCGAAACCCTCAAAGGGTTAATCAATAACAACAATGCGACTAGCCAAGGATTCGAACCCGTGTTGTTTCAGCCCGCTTCATGGCGAGCAAAAATTGCACAATGCATCCTCGGCTAGTCGCAATGTTGTTATTGATTAAATACCACTCGTTCATGGTTACAATACTATATATAATGCTCCTGGAGGCTAGTACACCAAATGGGGAGGATGATGATATTAGCTCAGAAGCACCCACATCATCATATGTCGTCGAATCATGGTACAACACCTAGCTCTGCTGGGTGCATGATGCTTGTAGGATTGTATGGTCCAGTGGGTTAGAGTGTCATGGAATTTTCGCTCACCATGAGGCAGGCTAAAACAACACAGGTTCAAATCCTCAGCTAGTCACAGTGTTATTCAGATACACATATACATACATATGTCGTGCCGATGAAATACATTTTTTTGTTAGGTTCAGAATGGTTTTTGTGAAATTATTGCATACACAAGTTTTCACTTGTCTTATTGGGCAAGAAGAGCATTGCTATTTAAGCCAAAATCGCAAGTTTTACCTATTCGGCACAACATTACATATACGTATATGCAAAACAAACACGGGAAGTTGAATGATAGCTCTAGGCTTTTCATGCTGCAATCAACATATCAAAAGCTTGCAAAGTTGCAGCATGTGAAGCAAAAGCTTTTGCCACCAGGTATTGCTGCCCATTCACCCACACCCCTACAACCAGCCTTTACCCTCCCCTCACCCCAACCTCTATACTCCTCCCCTCACACATGGAGAAGAACTAGAACGAATCCCAGAAACATGAACACACTAATAAGGCAACTGAAAGTGTGGTATACTAATGCAGATGGTATTACAAACGAGCAATGAATGGAAAGAACAAATAGCGAGGGCTTTCCCAGACATTGTAGCAATAACAAAGACTAAGTTCATGGAGGTGATTACAGAGCTGTTCTTCCAGAAAGATATGATGAGAAAGGACAGAGGAAACAGAGCAGATGGAGGAGTAGCACTGCTCATCAGGAACCACTGCATTTTTGAGATGAACAGAATAAACAGAAGGGTCAAATGACTACATAATAGGAACACACACAAAACGGTGAACCCAAGGTGATTAAAGCAGTGATGTACAACCCACCACTCAACAGAACAAGGCAGGACTATGAGGACAGTAACAGGCCAATGGGGACCACAACAGTGGAGATACTTAGGAGAGCCCATATAGACAATGCAAAATTACTAACTATAGGAGACTTCAACCATAAGGAAAAGACTGGGAAAGTCTAGACCCACATGTAAGACCAGAAACATGGTGAGCTAAGCTGTTGGTGGGGATGGTAAACATACGTAAGCTCATCAGGGACACAAGAGGCTGGACCTTTTGCTCATCCTAAATGACTGATGTAGGGGACATCCAATATGAAAGGCTCCTTGGTGTCAGTGACCATGTAATGATTATTATTATAATCAAGGGGGAGTGCTAAACCCATAGGATTATGCAGTGCCTGTGTGGGGGAGGTTTGTGGAAGGTATTCAGGCTTAATTCAAGGAAACGGAGCACAGATCCAATTCCCTAGATCAAGAGTCCCTCACCAACATCAAGGAACCTTCCTTGAGAGGATCATGCAGTAATGAGGTTTGAATACCTCCTGGAAGTGAAAGTAGTAAGGTAGAGAGAGTATAAAATGACAAACCTTACTTCAGAGGAGGAGACTATGGGGAAAGTGCCATGGGGAAAGGAAGCTAGAAGGAAAAGCAGCAAATGAAATGGTATATATAGATGGAAAGTGCAATAAGGCAGAGAAGAAATTCATACCCAGAAGCAGAAGAGGTACAGGTAAGTAAGAAGAGAATGAGCTCATGGTTCACCCAGAGTGGAAGGGAGGCAAAAGTTTAAAACATGAAAGCATGAGACATAGGAAACAAAGACTGCTGGAGAATACACAAGCAGACAGAAGAACCAGATATGCATGGGTAAGAAGAGAGGCTGAATACTAATATGAGAATGGCAAAATTAAAAGCTAAATCTGAGTTAAAGTTGATGTGCAGACACATCAAAAGGAAGACAACTGTTAGGAACCAGGTAATAAGGTAGAAACGAGGAGGAGAGCTCTCTAGGAATTACCAAGAAGTCTGCAAGGAGCTGAACAAAAGATTTAACCCTTAAATTGTCCAAACATAGATCTACGTTTGTGCTTGTAACGCTCCGACCTTGATTTTCTCCATAAGAATGTAAAAAAAAAATAGATCTACGTTTGGAGCGCTTCGCAAGTGAACATAGATTTATGTTTGGACAGATTAAGGGTTAAGGAGGTATTTTCAGTGGAATCACTAACACTGTCAGAATGTCAAAGAAAAAGAATGCACCAACAAGTGCTGGAGACAATACAGATTAGAGTTAGAGATGTGAAGAAAATACTGAGAGAGCCAGATACCTCGAAGACAATGGGACCAGACAAATTCTCTCCTTGGATCCTGTAGGAGTGAGTAGAGGAACTGTGTGAACCACTAACAGAGAACTTAAATCTTTAACAAATCAACTGAAACAGGGCAGCTGTCAAAAATTTGAAAAGCAGAGAAATTAGTCCCAATATTAAAAAAAGGGACACACAGGCAGCACTAAACCCCACAAACCTCTGTCACTAACATGCAGATGCTCAACCAAATGCTGCTATAGCAAGCATGCTTCACAAGATTCTGCTTTAGTCTTTTTGAATACACACTGTCAGCATATCCTAGGAGAGTTGCAGGACTTGTGGGCCCAGTAGACGAGCAACAAGTTACACTGGGTGTAGCAGATGTGCATGTTTGATTTTTTCTCATCATATAGGAATACAGCCTCTCCTAACTTAACCCCTTGAGGGTCCGTGCCGTAGATCTACGGCTTTACGTTGAGGGTCCAAACCATAGATCTACGTCATGAGCTCAGCTCACTCTGATAAGCTGTGAGCGGTAAATTTTGGCCTTGATATGAAAGAATATATTTATGTGGTATGTGTGCACCACATAAAACAAATCTTGCGGCACATAGTGCATAACGAGAGAAAAAAAAAAAGACCGTAATTTTCTATTAAAACCGACTTTGCAGTGGTTTTTTTTGTATGTTTTTTATAGCTGTATTTGCGATTTCTTGGTCTCATTTGATAGAATGGAAGACATATTACAGAAATAGAGATGACTTTGATTGGTTTTAGTACTGGAAATGGCTTGAAACTGAGCTCAAAGTAGTGGAAATGTTAAATTTTTGTCGATGTTCAAGAGTAAACAAATGATCTCGCACATCTAATACACACCAGTTGGTGGGTCTAATATATGTTCACAAATGTGCTGATATTATTTATACAATTATTACAATATTGCATAATAGTAAATCCTTTATTTTTTGGTTTGAATAAAAATTCATTATGCGAATAAAAAATCAATATGGAATTCATTAGTAAAGCCTGAAAACGTAACTAATGAACAGAGGAAATGTTAGTTTAGTGCCAGGAATGCCTACATTGTTTAATCTGGACCCTATTTTGAAATTGGAGTATTTTGAACTTTGAATTAAATTGGCCAAATTACCAATTTCCAATCACTTTATTTTGTAGTTGAAACAGTTGACTTGGTGAATTCTTGTGCTCAAATGATAGAATAGAATTAATACCAGTGAAATAGCTAAGAATTTGGTCAACTGGAATAATATAATTGGCCTAAAATGGGAGTCAAAGTTGGCAAAATCGCTGATGCATAAATATCGTTGACACATCAAAATTTGCGAGAGCATAATTTTGTCAATTTTCAATCAAATTTCGTATGTTTTTTTTTATAACCTTCAGAAAAAGATTCTCTACCATTTCATAAGAAAAAATAACAAAAATATTTTTTGAAAATTCTTGGACACTGGTGCACCCTTTGAAATTTGGCCTCTGAACCCTGAAAGGGTTAACGACGGAGTTCTGTTCCTAAGACACCTCGATCATATCTCCCCTAATTCTACACCTGTCTAGAGAGTGCAGATTCAGGGCCTACAATCTATCCTCATAGGGAAGATTTCTGATACATGGGGTCAACTTTGTCATCCTCCTTTGTATGTTTTCCAATGCATTTATCTCAATTCTGTAATACGGTGACCAAAACTGTGCAGCATAATCTAAATGAGGCCTAACCAAGGATATATAGAGTTGAAGAACAACCTGAGGACTCCTATTATTTATGCTACTTGATATGAAGCCAAGGATTCTGTTCGCTTTATTGCTAACACTTATGCACTGTTGTCTTGGTTTTAGAATACGTACTGTTAACCAGAACTCCCAAATCCTTTGCACAATCAGCAATATTAAGATCAATGTTATTTAGTTTATGTGTGGAATGGTTATTTTCCTGTCCAATGTTTAGAACTTTGCATTTGTCTAATTAATCCAATCACCAGAAATATAAAACCATCTAGTCTAGTATACTATAAAATCTCCAACACAAGCACTTATCCCAATTGTCTACACTCAAATTATTTTTTCTTAAAAATATATACATTAGATTAGATACCACAGAAATCCACATTAATTTTCTAATCCTTTAAGTGAAAAAAATATACATGTTCATCAACTAATAAACACAACAAAGATATACCTCTGAACAGCTGATGAAATATTTTTCTTACTTTTCCAAATTCAGAATCACTATTACAGTATACAGTATACCTGATGCAATGTGTAGAGTATGAAACGATACAAGAATGAAAAATAATGAACATCAAAGTACTCAACAAATGATGAACCAAGAGAGGGCACAACTATGTTGAACACATCAAGGACAGCTAACAACATAATCAAAACTCACACCTCCACTCCAAGCTCTTACCCAGAGAAAAAAAAAAATGGCTGGATTCCTCAAGTTTAATTCTGCCAGATGAATAGAACAATATGACTATCTTTTTATACAGTACAGTGGACCCCCGGTTAACGATATTTTTTCACTCCAGAAGTATGTTCAGGTGCCAGTACTGACCGAATTTGTTCCCATAAGGAATATTGTGAAGTAGATTAGTCCATTTCAGACCCCCAAACATACACGTACAAACGCACTTACATAAATACACTTACATAATTGGTCGCATTCGGAGGTGATCGTTATGCGGGGGTCCACTGTATTGTGTAATATTTTCAGGTTTTTCTGGGCTGTTAACAAAACATCACAGTAAGTTCTATATTCCTTCACTGAACACATAAGGTGTTGTGCAGCAGCAGGTAATAAGTGATACCAGAACTAATATCTTAGTTAGTAATCCATTCCTTAATGTAAAGAACAAAAAAGTACAATACCATGACTGGAACAATACATAAATAATCCACACATAGGAGAAGGATGTCTTCCTGTTAGTGTGACTTTGTAAATGGTCCAAGTCAGACCGAAACGTTGTCGTAAGCTCCTCTCTCCTACGTGTGGGTTATTTGTGCATTCCTTAACCCTTTGACTATCGCAACCCCAAATCCTGAGGTTTCTCCTGGTGTCGCAAAATATTTGAAAAAAAAAAATCACTTATGAAATGATAGAGAATCTCTTCCCGATGGTAATGACACCAAAAATATAAAATTTGATGGAAAACTTACGGACTTACGTTCTCGCGAAGTTAGCGACCTCAGCGACATTTACGCATCAGCGATTTCACCCACTTTGAGCCCTATTTTCAGTCAATTCCATTGTTCTAGTCCACCAAACTCATAACTATTTCTTTAGAACTCCATTTGTTCTATCGATTGAGTACAAGAAATCGCCCATTTACTGATTTCAACTACCCAATAAAGTGGTCAGAAATTGGCAATTTGGCCAATTTCATGCAAATTAAAAAATATGTCAATTTCAAAATAGGGTCCAGAATGAACAATGCAAACATTCTTGGCTCTAAAAAAATTTTCTCTGTTCATCAGTCACGTCTCCAGGCCCCTGTTATAATCCTCTTGCTTTCTATTTTGAATTTTTATTCACACAAGAAAATAGAAGATTTACTGTTATGCAGACTACTGCAATATTGTAATAATTGTATACATAGAGTCAACCTATTTGTGACTGCATTTAGAATGGCTAGTTGGACATTTTTTGGACATTGATGTCATTTGTTTACTCTTGAACATTGGCAAAAATTGAACATTTCTGCCACTTTGAGCTCCATTTCAAGATCCTTTTCATAGAAAAACCAAGCAGAATCACTTCTATTTCTATAATATGTTTTCCATTCTATCAAAGGAGACCAAGAAAACAAGAATACAACCATAAATACTATACAAAAATACACGTCAAAGTTGGCATTTTAATCCAAAAACGTGATCCAAGTTTTTTTTCTCATTATGCACTGTGTGCTGCAGGATTTTTTTTTATACTGCGCACTGACCACACAGAACCCTTCTCTCACACGTGGGCCTACTAGCTTTCTCCTGCTTGATTTGAAGCCGCTAGAATTTTTGAGTATATATACGTCAAACACATTGGCTCGTAAGATGTATATGTATGACCAAAACAGTCAAAGGGTTAATGTGTCATCTGTTTGTAGGAGTGAGCAGATGTCATCTTCTGCACCTGTAAGTTTGGCTCAGATCCTCATAACAAAGTATGGTGACTTTAGCTTCACAGCTCCAAGCTTATCTATACCTACATTTTTCTTCATTGTGTGAATCTTGTGCTTATTCTTTTCTTCCATGAAATGCCTCCTATATCATGTATCAATATTTTTTCTTGTCATATACCATACCTTATAATACAATTTTTCGTACAGGAATGACTATGTCCAACCTTTACCCAAAGAAAACTATTCACCATCATTCATTCAATAGTTTATCTGTGGCTAGTTTCAAGGGGTCTTCATTCCATGCAGCCCAGCCTGAGGCATGGGTTCCTAGTTTTTGCTAGGCACATAGCCATCAGAAACTCCTTGATTTAGAACTTGTAGAAGGAAATTGTCCAACTGCTTACTCCTTCTTGAAAACTTCATTCACTGTTCCAGCAATGTTGCTGATAACTGCTGGTAATGTGTTTAAGAGTTTTTTGCCACAAGATTGAAACAATGTTCTTTAATTGTACTCCTGGCTACCCCCTGCTCTTCACTGGGTTTATTCCACACTCACACTCATATACAGTGGACCCTCGGTTTTCGTGATTAATCCATTCCAGAGTCTGCTGAAAACCAAAATTCACGAAAACCAAAACCATTTTCCCCATAAGAAATAATGTAAATCCAATTAATCCATTCCAGACACCCAAAATATATTTTTTAGAGATTAAATACAGATTTACATACAGAAAAGAATGACAAATCAATATAAAGCAATAACAACTTCATACGTGTACCTTTATTGAGACTCTTGTTGGTGTATGGAAGATGGGACAAGGGGGGGAGGAGGAGAAGTAACTACTGTTTGGAAGGGGAAACCCCTTCCATAAAGACTTTAGGTACAGAGTCCTTATCCGGGATTACTTCCCTTCTCAAGCTGGCACTTGGGCCAGCTTGAGAATCACTGGACCCCTGTCGCTCAAAAAATTGTTCTAAAGAGCTCTGTTTCTGGCGTCTCTAAGATTTGCCTAAAATGGGACAAGGCATTCTCATTGAACATGTCACAGACATGACCTACAATAGCTTTGTTAGGGTGATGTTCCTCCACAAAAGTTTACACCTCACTCTACTTTGCACAAATGTCCTTAATCACTGAAGAAGGCACCTTCTTCCCTCTCTCTTCCCCCTCCTCCTCTGAAGCAATTTCCTCAGCTGTGGTCTATTGCTGTTGCAGATGAAGCTCTTGCAGCTCCTCAGTGGTTAGTTCTTCACTGTGGTCCTCCACCAACTCTTCCACATCCTGGCCATTCACATCCAATCCCATGGAATTCCCCAATGCCACAATACATTCCACAACTTTCTTTACCAAAGTGCTGGTACTAGGAGCTTTGTTTAGGCCCATGGTGGCTTATTTAGCAGTTGCAAGCACAAAACAATGGATTATTACGTAATATTTCATATGAATGCGGGGGGAAGGTAAGGGGGGTGATGCTCACTCACCGAGAAGCAATGCCACACTGACTCTTGAATGCATCTGTGGGAGGCTTTGTGTGCGCGGGGCCACTGGGACACATACCATATGACTGCCGAAATCCAAGGGAAATCCCGAAAACCAAGGCTATATTTTGACAAAAAGAGTTGCCAATAACCAAAATTCACGAACACTGACTCACGAAAGCCAAAGGTCCACTGTATTTCACTTCAGTAAGTTGTCATGGCTGTGCACTGGCCTGAAGTATCTTACATGTATTTATTATTAAGTATATTTCTCACTTCTCTGTTCCAGAGAACAGTCAAAGTGCTTTGAAGTACAGTAAACCATCATTTAACATGGCAGTTATGTGCCTGAAAATGCCGTGTTAGGTAAGACCGTATTACATGAACTGAAGAACTTACAGGAAAAACAGGGTTACATTCCTGGGAGCCCCCAAAAAACCAAACAACTTTTTTGTAGACCAACAGATCTTACAAAAATAAAGGTGAATATGTAATTGTAGTTCACTGCCATGATGTATTATGTTGTTTTTACTGCTTAAGACTACAAATACAAGGGAAATAATAGTATTTCTTACCTTAAATTGTGCGTGCTGGTGTTTGTCGATGATTGTGAAGAATGGAGAGTTAAGCTGTGGCCCTACTGGGCTGAAGTGGATGGTAGAGGTTCTGGTAATGAAGTCGATGGTTGTGCTGGAGTGTGCATAATTCTGTAATGGATTTCTGTTCTATTTTACCCTGCAGTACATTATACAACTGACAGTAAGGCATCAGCTGCTCTAGATACCATTTCAGGGTCTAACTTTAAGTCATTCAGTAAGTCAGTCAGTCAATCACGCAAACTCATATTTGCCTCATTTTATGTGCAGTGACGCTTCATTATGGCCACAGGTTATCTCGTCTAATATATGTTTTCTTCGTTAATTCTAAGATTTAAACACTTAAACCTTTTCTTCCAACTTTCCGCAACACTTATACATACAGTGGGCCCTCAACCAATGATGGCATCATCTAACGATAAAATTGCCTAACGATGCATTTGAGCGTAAAAATTTGGCTCGACCAACGATGAAAAACTCGGCTAACAACATTCATTCCAAACGCATCCGTCTGGCCTGAGCACGCCTCAGCTGCCCTGCCTTCAGTTAGTGTGCCATTGTTTACAAGCCAGTCAGGTCCGTTCCACACATACATTCAGTACATTTCATATTATTCCAGTGTTTTTAGTGCTTGTAACTGCTAAATAAGCCACAATGGGCCCAAAGAAAGCTTCTAGTGCCAACCCTGTGGTAAAAAGAGTGATAATTACAACTGAATTGAAGGAGATAATTACCAAGTATGAAAGTGGAGTGCATGCCTCTGAGCTGGCCAGGTTGTATAACAAACCCCAATTAACCATCGCTACTATCTTGGCCAACAGAAAGGCAATCAAGGAAGCTGCTGTTGCGAAAGGTGCAAGTATGTATTCGAAACAGAGATCGCAAATACTTGAAGATGTTGAGAGACTGTTGTTGTTGTTGTTGTTGTTGTTGTTGTGGATAAACGAAAAAGAAATATCAGGAGACGGTATTTCTCAATAAATCATATGTGAAAAGGCAAAGCAGTTGCATGACGATTTAATTAAAAAAATGCCTGCAACTAGTGATGTTATTGAATTTAAGGCCAGCAACAGTTGGTTTGAGAGATTTAGGAATCAAAGTGGCATACACGGTGTAGTAAGGCATGGAGAGGTTGGCAGTTCGGACACAAGAGCTGCTGAAAAATATGTGCAAGAATTCAAGGAGTACATAGACAATGAAAAATTAAAACCCCAACAAGTGTTTAATTGTGACGAAACAGGCCTGTTTTGGAAGAAAATGCCAAACAGGACCTACATTACACAGGAGGAAAAAGCACTGCCAGGACACAAGCTAATGAAAGACAGGGTAACTTTAATGTTTTGTAGTAATGCTAGTGGAGATTGCAAAGTGAAGCCTCTACTTGTGTATCACTCTGAGACTCCCAATGTGTTCAAGAAAAACAATGTCGTTAAGGCTTATTTGTGTGTAATGTGGAGGGCAAATAGTAAGGCATGGGTCACTAGGGACATTGTCTATGATTGGTTTTATCATGTGTTTGGCCCCACTGTGAAAAATTACCTCCTGGAAAATAAATTGGACCTCAAGTGCCTCCTGGTATTAGACAATGCTCCTGCTCATCCTTCAGACTTGCCAGAGCGAATTGTGGGGACTTGAGTTTTATCAAAGTCAAGTTCTTGCCTCCTAATACCATTCCTCTCCTCCAGCCCATGGACCAGCAGGTCATTTCAAATTTAAAAAAACTGTACACCAAAGCAATGTTTCAAAAGTGCTTTAAAGTGACCTCAGACACTCAATTGACCCTAAGAGACTTTTGGAAAGATCACTTTAGTATCCTCAATTGCATAAACCTTATAGGTAAGGCTTGGGAGGGAGTGGCTAACAGGACCTTGAACTCTGCTTGGAGGAAACTGTGGGCACAATGTGTACAAGAGAGGGATTTTGAAGGGTTTGGCGCTAACCCTTAGGAGCCTATGCCAGTTGTGGAATCTATTATGGCATTGGGGAAGTCCATGGGGTTGGAGGTTAGTAGGGAGGATGTGGAAGAGTTGGTGGAGGACAATGATGAAGAACTAACCACTGATGAGCTGCAAGAGCATCTGCAACAGCATGAGACCACAACTGAGGAAATTGTTTCAGAGGAGGGGAGAGAGAGAGGAACTTGCCTTCTTCAACGATTAAGGAAATTTGTGCAAAGTGATTTGATGTGCAAACGTTTATGGATGAAAATCACCCTGACACAGCTATTGCAAGCCGTGCTGGTGACTTTTACAATGACAATGTTGTGGCCCATTCTAGGAAAATCTTAAAGGAACGTGAGGTACAGAGCTCTATGGGCAGATTTTTGGTGCGACAGAGGTCCAGTGACTCTCAAGTTGTTCCCAGTGGCATTAAAAAAAGAAGGGAAGTAACCCCAGATAAGGAATTGGTACCTAAAGTCCTTGTGGAAGGGGATTCCTTCCAAACAATAATACACCTCCATCTCCTCCCCTCCTCCCATCTCATCAATCATCACTACATCTTCAATAAAGGTAAGTGTCATTTATTCTTCATTTAGTACAGTATTTATTGTGCATGTATCCTTGTTTTTCTGTGTAGAAAAATGTATATTTCATGTGAATTTTTTTTTTTTTCATACTTTTGGGTGTCTGGAACGGATTAATTCTACACATTTCCATTATTTCTTACGGGGAAAATTAATACGGCTAGCGATAAATTCGCCTAAGGACAAGCTCTCTGGAACGGATTACGTAATATCATTGGTCGAGGGTCCACTGTATATTGTATATGCCTACTGGGTGCCATGATTGCTTGGCAGATTTAAGATATGGCAATTAAAATATGTATGTAAAGAAACACAGTGAGCTTCCCGAGTATCATCCTACACATGTATGAACCAAACTGAAGGCTGGGAGGGAGGAGTGGATGGCGGTATGTCTCCCCCATTGACTCAATGGTGTAACCCACCGCCAATCCCACAGGTGATCGCATGCTCAAAATTTTTTCCCTTCCCACAAACCATGTTAAATTAATTTTATGAAGTGTTACATAAAATTGTGCTGCAATTCTTCAATCATGCTATACCCAAATCATGGCAAATAAACTCATGTTAAATGATGGTCTACTGTACTAACAATTGTTTAGATGTTCATTAATACCATGTGGGCACTATACAACCTCTGAACATTTTCGAGCTCTCCCCTGCCTTGAAAGGTGCCATGAGCAAAAACTTCAAGTCATGCGAGTACAAGTGATTTGAAAAAATAGAATCACTGGCATCGCTCCTGGTTTTAAAGTTCTCATAATTCACTCTTGCTTTACTGGCCTTTGTGTTATTGAGCTCTGCAAATACAGTATTCCCCCCTCCTATCACACCTCGACCTACTGTGTTTCAGCTAGTTCCCGATTCATTTTTTCTTACAGAATTTCCACCCATCACTGAAGGTGAACACCTACTGCAGTGCCTCTTTCTGTCTTTTGCTCCAACACAGCTATCATGGTGAAGTAGATGGGATAATTTCCCTATCACATGCCTTAAGACTTTTGTTTCATGGTAGTCATAGTATCACTCAGTGATTTTTACACTTATAACCACCAGTTGCCTCGTGGACACTCACCACACTATTACTCTTTTCCACATTAAGTACCAAATTTTGTGGCATATAGTGTGCACCAGCATATACGATGCACCCTAAAGTTACTGAATATCCCTCTTTAACTTATTTTTTTAGAATTATTTGTAGATCCCAAACTTGATTGCAAGCCTGACCTTGAGGGTAAGATTTTGAGAGAAAAAAAGTGCATCTTGTATGCCACAAAATATGGCAAGTTTATTTAGGTACAGGTACATGTTAGTACAATTATCATACATAGTGTAAATTACGTAGGATAACACCCCAAAAAAGAAATCAGACAAAGTGACTTCTTTCTAATCTTTTTATCAGATTGTGTTATGTCTGGATATTAATTTTGGCATCAACAAGCAAATCTAGTGTTGGTGAACATGCCAAGAAGTTTGAGCATGACTATACCTGTAGTTCAGAAAACAGAGGTACTGTATACAGTAGATTACTCAAAAAGGTGATGCATGTGTGATGATCCTTTGGTGTGAGAGAATCAACAATTCATTCAAGACACTGAGAAGGTAAGAGCCAGAATGATGAGTAACCAAAATTAAGATCTTTTGAGAAAATAGAGAAGCAGTTAATACAGCATAATAAAAATGGAAACATCCTCAATGGCTACAGGCAAGTCCCACTTATATAACAGCAGGTTAGGCTCTGGGCTACTGCTGTAAAGCAAAAAAAATTGCTGTAAAGTGAAAAAAGCCCTTTTTTCATTTTCAAATACAGTGGACCCTCGACCAATGATATTAATCTGTTCCTGAGAGCTCACCGTTAGTCGAAGTTATCGTTAGTCGAGTTAATTTTCCCCATAAGAAATAATGGAAATCAAATTAATCTGTTCCTGACACCGCAAAGTATTGAAAAAAAAAAAATTTTACCACACGAAATATTAATTTTAACACACAAACTGAAGAAGACATGTACAATTACATGACACTTACCTTTATTGAAGATCCGGTGATGATTGATGGGATGGGAGGAGGGGAGAGTGTGGATGGTGTTAGTGTTTAGAAGGGGAATCCCCTTCCATTAGGACTTGAGGTGTCAAGTCCTTTTCTGGGGTTACTTCCCTTCTTTTAATGCCACTAGGACCAGCTTGAGAGTCACTGGACCTCTGTCGCACAACATATCTGTCCATAGAGCTCTGTACCTCCCGTTCCTTTAAGATTTGTCTAAAATGGGCCATAACATTGTCATTGTAATAGTCACCAGCACGGCTTGCAATAGCTGTGTTAGGGCGATTTTCATCCATAAAGGATTGCAGTTCAACCCACTTTGCACATATTTCCTTAATCTTTGAAGTAGGCACAACGGATTCCACAACTGGCATAGGTGTCTCAGGGTTAGCCCCAAACCCTTCAAAATCTTTCTTAATTTCCATACTAATTCTCACCCTTTTTATCAAAGCGTTGGCACTAGTAGCTTTCTTGGGGCCCATGGTGACTTATTTTGCAGGTGCAATCACTAAAAACGCTGTGATAATATGAAATGTTCTGATTGTATGTTTGGATGCGACCATGGTGGCTGGCTTGTAAACACTGGCACCCACGAGACAAGTGAGGC
Organism: Cherax quadricarinatus; assembly: GCF_038502225.1. Classification (NCBI taxonomy): domain Eukaryota; kingdom Metazoa; phylum Arthropoda; class Malacostraca; order Decapoda; family Parastacidae; genus Cherax; species Cherax quadricarinatus. The sequence continues at coordinate 1,478,531 of NC_091320.1, forward strand.
GCGCTCAGGCCACACGTGGACGCGTCTCGAACGGAACAAATCGTGTTGATCGAGTTTTTTAGTGCTAGTCGAGGCAAAATTTTTGCGTTAAAATGTATCGCTAGTCGGATTTAACATTATACGATGCCATTGTTGGTCGAGGGTCCACTGTACATATAAATCCTTGTTTACACTATTATATATTCAGTGAGCAGCATAGCTAGTTCAAAAAAATTCATATACAATACACACATTACTTATATCTTTGATATACCTTTGAAGAGCTTCGAGAGTTTGACTACTCTCGGAGCCCGGCTCATCTGGTGCTTGCCTGGTCAACCAGGCTGTTGCTGCTGGAGGCCTGCTGCCCCACATATCCATCATAGCCTGGTTGATCTGGCACCTGGAGAAGATACTTATCCAGTTTCCTCTTGAAGGCTTGTACACTTGTTCCAGCCATGTTTCTAATATTTTCTCGTAAGATGTTGAATAGCCTGGGACCTCGGACTTAGCTTAAAATATTTTCATCCTTAGCTTAACCCTTTGACTGTTTTGGTCGTATATATACGTCTAACGAGCCAGTGTTTCGGACGTATTAATACGAATAAATTCTAGCGGCTTCAGATCAAGCAGGAGAAAGCTGGTAGGCCCACATGTGAGAGAATGTGTCTGTGTGGTCAGTGTGCACCACATAAAAAAAAAGCCCTGCAGCACGCAGTGCATAATGAGAAAAAAACTACCTTTTTTTTTTTTGATTAAAACGCTGACTTTGAGGTGTATTTTCGTATAGTATTTATCGTTGTATTCTCGTTTTCATGATCTCAAGTGATAAAATAGAAAATGTATTACAGAAATAGCGATGATTTTGATTAGTTTCATGATGAAAACGACCTTGAAATTGAGTTCAAAGTAGCAGAAATGTTCGATTTTTACCGATGTTCAGGAGTAAGGAAATCACACCACACATCCCATACACGTCAACTGGGGAGTCTAATATTCTTTCACTAGTGCACTGATATTATTTATACCATTTTTACAATAATGCAGTAGTCTACATAAGAGTAAATTTTGTATTTTTTGTATGAATAAAAAATCAAAATAGAAAGCAATAGTAATATAAGAGGGGCCTAGAGAAGTGACTAATGGACAGAAGATATGTTATTTTAGTGCCAAGAATGTCTACATTGTTTATTCTGGACCCTATTTTGAAATCGGCATCTTTTTTAATTTGCGTAAAATTGGCCAAATTGCCAATTTCTGACCACTTTATTGGGTAGTTCAAATCGGTAAATGGGCAGTTTCTTGTACTCAAATGATAGAAAAAAATGGAGCTCTAAAGAAATAGCTATGAATTTGGTCAACTGGAACAACGGAATTTGCCAAAAACAGGGATCAAATCAGCGAAATCGCCAATGCGTATATGTCACCAAGACCGCGTAATTCCGCGAGTTTTTGACCAAATTTCATACTTTTGGTGTCATTACCATTGGGAAAAGTTTCTCTATCATTTCATAAGAAAAAATCATTTTTTTTCCAAAAATTTTGCAACATAGAATGACAGTTTCATAAAGGGGCTTTAGACAGTCAAAGGGTTAAAGTGAGTGGTGAAAATATTTATTGTAGGAAGTCTGAATAAATTTAGAATACATAATAGAACTCATAACAAAGTTTAGTAGCGAGTGCCTCAGCTGGCCTCACAGTTGCAGGGAATTTTCCAACAGAGGTTGAGGAAATTACTTCTGAGGGTGGCTATGTACTCGAGTGTGTTTAATGTTGACAAGACAGGATTGTTCTGGAAGATACCTTCCAGAACTTACATCAGCAACTATAAAGAAAGTGCACCCGAACTCAAGTAGCTTGTTATTGTGTGCTATGCATCATGTGGCTACGTGCTGACCCATGCTTATTTATTGCTCCAAGAATCCCCAGTTTTGAAATGGAAAGACAAAACCACTTTGTTATATGGCATGTTGACTGAAGTTGTTTACTGACTGGTCCAGTATCATTTCATTCCCAAAGTCATGCTTTACCTGCACAACAAGAACCTTACATTCTAGATTCTCCGGACTTGGTAATTCTTATGCTCATCCTGAACTCTAGCACGATTTGAACCCAAATGTATTTTTTTTTACCACCAAATACAACACAGATACAATCACTGGATCAAGGTGTTGTTAAGACATTGTAATGTATCAACACACCTATTGGCACAAATTAATCACAGATATGGACAATGACTCAGAGCCTGGAGTGCCAGAGTTGTGATGAAACTTCAGCATTGTAAATATCCCATGTCAGAGCTGCACAAGACACGGGAGCTCAAATCAACAATAAATGTGGGCTGGAAAAAAATATAGCCTAGTGGGGTGAATTTCACAAGCTTTCCTTCAACTGAAATTCAAGTCCAAGAAACTGTTGATTTGACAAAGAGATGGCCAGGTAAGAGCTTTGAAGATATGAAGCCAAAAGATAGTAATGACCTCTAAGAAGATGAAAAAGAAAAGTCCAGAGGAAATGTTGGCAGAGTTCAACTCCCAGATAGAAGAGAGTCGGACAATAGAAGCAGATGAGGAAGAACCTGAAAATAAACAGTAACATAACACTGCAACAGTTATGAGAGCAGTCCCATTCTTTTGCTAAAATTGCTCACTTTCTTTACTGAAAAGAACCCAGACAAATCTAAAAGCACAGTTTTGAAGCAGTCTGAACAAATGATGAAGCCTTACCACAATGTAGAACAATACACAGCAGAGATGTACGACAGAATACATCAGGGCTCCAGTAAGTAATAACTGTCAACCTCAACCATCCACCTCATTTACAACCTAGTAGCATCACACCAACCCTATCCCCCGATCCTTGAACTTGCTCTCCGGGTCAAAAAAAAAAAAAAAAAAAAAAAAAAAAAGAAAAAAAAAATCTAATGAAATGATAGAGAATCTTTTCCCAATGGTAATGACACCAAAAGTATGAAATTTAATGGAAAATTTACGAAATTATGCTCTCACAAAGTTAGCGGTCTCTACTATATATACGCATAGGCGACTTCACCCACTTTAAGCCCTATTTTCGGCCAATTCCAATGTTCCAGTCGACTAAAACCATAGCTAATTTGCTACAACTCCATTTGTGCTATCGATTGAGTACATGAAACCACCCATTTATCAATTTCAACTACCCAATGAAGTGGTAAGAAATTAGTAATTTGACCAATTTCACACAAATTTCAAAATATGCCAATTTCAAAATAGGGTCCATAATAAACAAGACAGACATTCCTGGCACTAAAATAACATTTCATCTGTTCATTAGTCACGTCTCCAGGCCCCTCTTACATTTGCTTTAAATTCTGAATTTTTATTCTCACTAAAAGTAGAAGATTTACTGTTATGTATACTACTGCATCATTGTAAAAACGGTATATATAATATCAGCGCACTAGTGAAAGAATATCAGACTCACCAGTTGATGTGTATTGGAAGCGTGGCATGATTTGTTTACTCTTGAACATTGGCAAAAATCGAACATTTTCACTACTTTGAGCTCAATTTCAAGGTGCTTGTCATTGTGAAACCAATCAAAATCATCTCTATTTCAGTAACATATCTTCCATTCTATCAAATGAGACCAAGAAAACGAGAATACAGCCATAAATACCATACGAAAATACACTGGTAAGTTGCTGCTTTAAACCAAAAACACGGTAGGTTTCTTTTTTTTCTCATTATGCAATGCATGCTTCAGGATTTTTTTTATACTGCACACACTAGCCATGCAGACCCATTCTTTCATATGTTGGCCTGCCAACTTTCTTCCAGCAGATTTGAAGGCGCTAGAAATTATGTATACAAGTACGTGACCAATCCTGGCTGCAATGACGTATATGTACGTGACCGACCCTCAAAGGGTAACAAGTCACTACTTCAAGAAGTGCAGTTCTGGCACTCTGAAGGAGGGGTGTTAATGTTGTAGATTTATAACCGTAGTGTAAGCATGCCTCTGGCAAGACAGTGATGGAGTGAATGATGGAAGTTTATCTTTTTCGGGCCACCCTGCTTTGGTGGGAAATGGCCGATGTGTTACAATAAAAATATATTTCAATAACCTGCTATACCATAACCACGAGTCATCCAATAACATACAGTAAGACCTTAATTTCGTCGATATCAGCTTAACAGACTTCATAAATATGGGACAAAATCTGCTAGGTCAATTGATTCTGAAACAACAGGCCAAGTCTATTGGCTACAGAATTTTCCATAAATATTATAATCACAGGAAAACAATGTCATCTTTATTCACCACAATTGCCATTACCAGCCATCTGCTCCATCCCCCCCCCCCCACTGGTCTGTCAAAATCCAGGTTTACTTTAATTTAGGTTCATGGTAGGTTAGTGTAACAATAATTTTACTAAATTTATATATGGGAGAACTCTTCACCAGCAAGGAAATATCTGAGACTTCTTGTGATCAATCAAAGACTTGACAGCATCAATGAGATCACTGGCCTTCATACAAACATTTCTCAGATTACACAGACAAACCTTTCTACATATGCAAACATGCACTTCTGTATATCCCTTAATATACAGACCTCTGCATATGCACAAATATATAAAGAGGTTTGAGTATACTATATACAATGTCTCAATGGACCTGAAATTCAATGTGATTTCTTTGTCAGTGAAGGAGTTAGGTTATGAGTTTATAAACCACTGTATAAAAGGCAGCATTCTGAGCTGTATTTGGCAGGTACAGTATTATATGGTGGAGTAGAATCTAGTGCAATCTTGGGCAATGTTTTTATTGATTACATCATGCATCCAGTGATCGCGAATATCATTCCTCAAGCCTAAAGAAATGTACAGAAAATGAAGAGCTGGATTATGCAGAGCACCTTTGGTGTCCCTGTAAAAAAAAAATTAAGTCAAGTACCTAAACTACCAGGAACAACTCAGGTCCCTTGAACTTGAGCTACTCAGAATGTAGTTGAAACAGATGCATCATAATTCACAGCTGGAAAATTCTGCAGATTAGTCGCAAGTCCTCACACCACAATCTCACTATGATAGCAAGAGGCTCTGCAGACAGTGCAAATTACCTCCAACAAAATGTTGGGATGCAACGAGCAGACTGAGACAACTCAAGAAGTGTGCAGACGAAGGCTCTTAGCAGTTTTCTTTCATACTATATAACCATTTATGTTGTCACAAGTTGGATTACAAATTCATTTAGGTACAGGTACACCCAAGTACAATTATCATATATAATAACTTATGTGTTAATTACCATCTAGGATAACCCAGCAAAGTTAAAGTGACTTACTGGGGTTTAGAATGGAGCTTACGGTTTGTCTGGAAAATATTAATAGTTCCAGATTTTTAATTTAAGATTATCCTAAGCTTAATGTACTTTTCATATTTCTTAAAGATAAATAAGGTTCTCCCTCAAATGACTAAAAAAAACATACTCTGGCAAGTTATTAAATATTAATACTGCATCAAATGACAAATTGTCATATTTTAAGTGTCAACAATCCAAAATAGAGACTATGTGTGTAATAAGTCTCTCGATACCATGGCAAAAAAAACATACAACTAAAACACAAAACAAATGAAAATTTGGAATTTTTGTTAATTCTTAACAAACAAAAATACCAAATTTTAATATTTTGTTTTAGTTACCTGGATTATACCTGGAGAGGGTTCTGGGGGTCAACGCCCCTGCGGCCCGGTCTATCATCAGGCGTCATGGTAGATCAGGGCCTGATCAACCAGGCTGTTACTGCTGTCCGCATGCAACCCGACATATGAACCACAGCCTGGCTGGTCAGGTACTGACTTTAGGTGCCTGTCCAGTGCCTTCTTGAAGACAGTTGTGCCTTGTTCTTGCCACGGTACCGAGCCTTACTGCCTCACAAAATCGAAATGACAATTGCAAATAAACTACGGTATGGGTAGTGACTGAACTCGCGGCAACCAAGTCGTAAAGCTCCGGGCCAGCGCGTAAACCACTGGGCCGTCCAGCTACAATAAGATTCATCCAAATTGGTATATTTATACACAGTAGAGAGGTTACCATGGGTCCCACTGTGACCACAAATGTAAGTTTTACAGATGAACCTCCAGCTCCTGGCCTGAAATTGTACGACTCAGTCGCGAGTTCAATCCCCGCCCGTACTGTGGATCGAATCGTATTATTACACAATTTTTATCAGGTATTCTGGACACTTAAAATATAACAATTCGTCATGTGATACAATATAAATATTTAATAACAAGTCAGAATAAGTTATTTTTAGTTACTGGGAGGAGAACCTTATATATCTTTAAGAGATACAAAAATAACACATAATGGCCAGGAGGAACCAGCCAGGGGAAAAACACAAACATTTTTGCCATTTTCCTCATATTTCTCACATATAGGAGTGAGAGAAGTGAGGAAAACGCAGCTCCTGGGCCCGAGGTGATGCATAAGGTGGTGCCCTGCCCTCCATACTTCCTCCATCACTCTCCTCCTCCATCACACTCCTCCACTTACCTTGCTCCTCTTCCTCGCATCAAGACCTCGCTCCTCACACTTCACATACTTACCACACTTTCACAAATACAGAATACTACACTAAAAATCCAAAACAACAAAGCAGTATTTGGTAGATACTATATAAGGAAGATTCCTGCCAGCTGCTCTCCCATTGGTGGAGAGCTCCGCCTGGCTCGCTCCTCCACCAATCAGCGACAACTTACTAAACTTCTCTCTACCAGATGCTGCCAACCAGACAAGTGACACTTAACATGCGTCACTTAATATATAACAATATATAACAATATATAACAATATATAACACTCACCTCGACTGAAATTTGTAAATATTTCATTGCTAATACAACTTACTTATCCAGAAAAATAATGTGGCCCACTTTCTAGACCTATTATCTGCCTATGTAATCTTTTTACTACTGCTCACAGGATAGGCTTCGTAATAATAATAATAATAATAATAATAATAATAATAATAATAATAATAATAATAATAATAATAATAATAATAATAATAATAATAATAATAATAATAATAATAAATTTGTTTTGTGTAGTATACAGTAATGTAGGTTACAGGTAATAAAATAATGTTAGACACAAAAGCAATAGTTTGTGGTGTATTTCTGGCAATAACTTCTTAGTAAGTTTATTTAGGTACTGATAAATACAATTATTAGTGTAAATTACCTACCAGGATAAACCAAAAAGTCAAAGTGACTTATTTCCATTATGATCCAAGAATATTTCAAGTGTTACACAGTGAACCACAGTGGATATGTGTCACTGTTATTCTGAGGGATAATTTACACTATAATTGTGTTGTTAAAACATAAATAAACTTATTTAACAGTTAACTTTGTGAACAAGTTTTATTGTATAACTTGTGAAGTTGAAGCTTCAACCACAGTGTTAGTACTGCCACAACATAGTGCCATAGTGCCATAACATAGTGCCATAGTGCCATAACATAGTGCCATAGTGCCATAACATAGTGCCATAGTGCCATAACATAGTGCCATAGTGCCATAACATAGTGCCATAGTGCCACAACATAGTGCCATAGTGCCATAACATAGTGCCATAGTGCCATAACATAGTGCCACAGTGCCACAACATAGTGCCATAGTGCCACAACATAGTGCCATAGTGCCACAACATAGTGCCATAGTGCCATAACATAGTGGCATAGTGCCACAACATAGTGCCATAACATAGTGCCATAGTGCCACAACATAGTGCCATAGTGCCACAACATAGTGCCATAGTGCCATAACATAGTGGCATAGTGCCACAACATAGTGCCATAACATAGTGCCATAGTGCCACAACATAGTGCCATAGTGCCACAACATAGTGCCATAGTGCCACAACATAGTGCCATAGTGCCATAACATAGTGGCATAGTGCCATAACATAGTGGCATAGTGCCACAACATAGTGCCATAGTGCCATAACATAGTGCCATAGTGCCATAACATAGTGGCATAGTGCCATAACATAGTGGCATAGTGCCACAACATAGTGCCATAGTGCCACAACATAGTGCCATAGTGCCACAACATAGTGCCATAGTGCCACAACATAGTGGCATAGTGCCACAACATAGTGCCATAACATAGTGGCATAGTGCCATAACATAGTGCTATAGTGCCACAACATAGTGGCATAGTGCCACAACATAGTGCCATAGTGCCATAACATAGTGGCATAGTGCCATAACATAGTGGCATAGTGCCATAACATAGTGCCATAGTGCCACAACATAGTGGCATAGTGCCACAACATAGTGCCATAGTGCCACAACATAGTGGCATAGTGCCACAACATAGTGCCATAGTGCCATAACAGTGGCATAGTGCCACAACATAGTGCCATAGTGCCAAAACATAGTGCCATAGTGCCACAACATAGTGGCATAGTGCCACAACATAGTGGCATAGTGCCACAACATAGTGGCATAGTGCCACAACATAGTGCCATAGTCCCAAAACATAGTGCCATAATGCCACAACATAGTGCCATAATGCCACAACATAGTACCATAGTCCCACAACATAGTGCCATAGTGCCAAAGCATAGTGCCATAGTGCCACAACATGGTGCCATAGTGCCACAACATAGTGCCATAGTGCCACAACATAGTGCCATAGTCCCACAACATAGAGCCATACCTGGAGTTTACCTGGAGAGAGTTCCGGGAGCCAACGCCCCCGCGGCCCGGTCTGTGACCAGGCCTCCTGGTGGATCAGAGCCTGATTAACCAGGCTGTTACTGCTGGCTGCACGCAAACCAACGTACGAGCCACAGCCCGGCTGGTCAGGAACCGACTTTAGGTGCTTGTCCAGTGCCAGCTTGAAGACTGCCAGGGGTCTGTTGGTAATCCCCCTTATGTATGCTGGGAGGCAGTTGAACAGTCTAGGGCCCCTGACACTTATTGTATGGTTTCTTAACGTGCTAGTGACACCCCTGCTTTTCATTGGGGGGATGTTGCATCGTCTGCCAAGTCTTTTGCTTTCGTAGTGAGTGATTTTCGTGTGCAAGTTCGGTACTAGTCCCTCTAGGATTTTCCAGGTGTATATAATCATGCATCTCTCCCTCCTGCGTTCCAGGGAATACAGGTTTAGGAACCTCAAGCGCTCTCAGTAATTGAGGTGTTTTATCTCCGTTATGCGCGCCGTGAAGGTTCTCTGTACATTTTCTAGGTCAGCAATTTCACCTGCCTTGAAAGGTGCTGTTAGTGTGCAGCAATATTCCAGCCTAGATAGAACAAGTGACCTGAAGAGTGTCATCATGGGCTTGGCCTCCCTAGTTTTGAAGGTTCTCATTATCCATCCTGTCATTTTTCTAGCAGATGCGATTGATACAATGTTATGGTCCTTGAAGGTGAGATCTTCCGACATGATCACTCCCAGGTCTTTGACGTTGGTGTTTCACTCTATTTTGTGGCCAGAATTTGTTTTGTACTCTGATGAAGATTTAATTTCCTCGTGTTTACCATATCTGAGTAATTGAAATTTCTCATCGTTGAACTTCATACTGTTTTCTGCAGCCCACTGAAAGTACCATAATGCCACAACATAGTGGCATAGTGCCACAACATAGTGCCACAACATAGTGCCACAGTCCCACAACATAATGCCATAGTGCCACAACATAGTACCATAGTGCCGCAACATAGTGCCATAGTCCCACAACATAGTGCCACAACATAGTGCCACAACATAGTGCCATAGTGCCACAACATAGTACCATAGTGGCACATAGTGCCATAATGCCACAACATAGTACCATAGTGCCACAACATAGTGCCACAACATAGTGCCACAACATAGTGCCACAACATAGTGCCATAGTGCCACAACAGTGCCACATTGTGCCACAACAGTGCCACATTGTGCCACAACAGTGCCACATTGTGCCACAACAGTGCCACATTGTGCCACAATAGTGCCACATTGTGCCACAACAGTGCCACATTGTGCCACAACAGTGTCACATTGTGCCACAATAGTGCCACATTGTGCCACAACAGTGCCACATTGTGCCACAACATTGCCACAACATTGTCCCACAACATTGCCACAACATTGTGCCACAACATAGTGCCACATTCAATTCAATTCAAATTCAAAGTTTATTCTCTATAAGGATTACAATGCTGAGTTTACAGAATTTAGTTGTTGTGTGGTTTACATGTAGTAAAATAATGATTACAGAGTGTACCACTAGAACGCCTAGCATGGCTAGGCATTACAGAGTGTACCACTAGAACGCCTAGCATGGCTAGGCATTACAGAGTGTACCACTAGAACGCCTAGCATGGCTAGGCATTTCGGGCAGACTTAGTTTAATTCTTAATTTTAAAATATTACAAATTATGAGGTAAGTTGGTATTATGGCTAAGTGACTAAATACTAGTTTGTGAGTTTAGCAATGTGAATGATTTTGTTTTGGCACAGTACATAGTTTCAGTATTGGAGTATCATAGGATTCATTATTTTAAGATTGAGATTAATATTTCTGTTTATGGTCAAATGGGTGAGTGAGTGTAAGTGTGAACCACCAGGTGGTATTCGTGTAGTTAGTTGACGGGGTGTATCAGGGAGATAAGATGTTTTCTAATGGTAGTTTTGAAGGTGATGAATGTGTCTGCAGTTCTAGAGTTCTCAGGTAGGGTATTCCAGATTTTAGGGCCTTTGACATACATTGAATTTTTGTAAAGGTTTAGTCGGACATGGGGAATGTCATAGAGATGTTTGTTTCTGGTGTTATGCCTGTGAGTTCTGTCACAACTATCAAGAAAGCGTTTTAAGTCAAGGTTGATATTGGAGTTTAAGGCCCTGTAGATGTAGATTGCACAGTAGTAAGTGTGGATGTACTGAACAGGGAGTAAGTTTAGATCTATGAAGAGTGGGGAGGGGGTTTGTGTTGCCAGGGATGGGATTTAGTGATTATTCTTACTGCAGCTTTTTGTTGGGTTATTATTGGCTTCAGGTGTGTTGCTGCAGTTGATCCCCAAGCACAAATAGCATAGGTGAGGTATGGATATATAAGTGAATGGTATATCTGGAGTTTATCTGGAGAGAGTTCCGGGGGTCAACGCCCCCGCGGCCCGGTCTGTGACCAGGCCTCCTTAGGTCAGTGTCCCAGGATGCGACCCACACCAGTCGACTAACACCCAGGTACCCATTTTACTGATGGGGAACATAGACAACAGGTGGAAAGAAACACGTCCAATGTTTCTACTCTGGCTGGGAATCGAACCCAGGCCCTCGCCGTGTGAAGCGAGAGCGTTAACCACCAGGCCACCAGAGAAGGGCAGTTTGCGGCACGTAGTATCGTATCTTGGAGAGGATCCCAACCGTTTTGGATACTTTTTTGGTTATGTGTTGGATATGGGTGCTGAAATTTAGGTTGTTGTCAAGGTATAGGCCTAGGAATTTGCCCTCATTATGTCTGGTAATTAGAGTGTTGTCAATCTTAATGTTAATTTGTGCATCTCCTGCTCTGCTACCAAACATAATATAGTAGGTTTTGTCAGTGTCAAGCGTAAGTTTATTGGCTGTCATCCAAGTCGATATTTTGATCAGCTCCTCGTTAACAATGGTGTTGAGGGTGGCAAGATTAGGGTGAGAGATGACATAAGTCGTGTCGTCAGCCACCACATAGTGCCACAATATTCTGCCACAACACAGTGTCACATTCTGCCACAACATAGTGCCACAATATGGTGCCACAACATGCCACAACATAGTGCCACAATATTCTGCCACAACATCCTGCCACAATATAGTGCCACAGCATAGTGCCACAACAATGCTACAACATCCTGCCACAACAGTGCCACAACATTCTGCCACATTCTGCCACAACAGTGCCACAACATTGTGCCACAACATTCTGCCACAACATAATGCCACAACATTCTGCCACAACATAGTGCCACAACATAGTGCCACAACATAGTGCCACAACATAGTGCCACAACAATATCCAAACAACAACCTTGCAAAAAAATAGTTAAAGAAATTAAAATTTGTATTTTTTTTATGTATGCAAATCATAGATATAAACTAGTCTGGTGAGTATCACTAGGTCCTAGTTTACATTTAGCAAGATATAAACTAGTCTGGTGAGTATCACTAGGTCCTAGTTTACATTTAGCAAGATATAAACTAGTCTGGTGAGTATCACTAGGTCCTAGTTTACATTTAGCAAGATATAAACTAGTCTGGTGAGTATCACTAGGTCCTAGTTTACATTTAGCAAGATATAAACTAGTCTGCGGAGTATCACTAGGTCCTAGTTTACATTTAGCAAGATATAAACTAGTCTGGTGAGTATCACTAGGTCCTAGTTTACATTTAGCAAGATATAAACTAGTCTGGTGAGTATCATTAGGTCCTAGTTTACATTTAGCAAGATATAAACTAGTCTGGTGAGTATCACTAGGTCCTAGTTTACATTTAGCAAGATATAAACTAGTCTGCGGAGTATCACTAGGTCCTAGTTTACATTTAGCAAGATATAAACTAGTCTGCGGAGTATCACTAGGTCCTAGTTTACATTTAGCAAGATATAAACTAGTCTGGTGAGTATCACTAGGTCCTAGTTTACATTTAGCAAGATATAAACTAGTCTGGTGAGTATCACTAGGTCCTAGTTTACATTTAGCAAGATATCGAAAAATTTAGGAATGGTGTTTATTCATGATATAATTTCTGAGTGTCTCATGTGAGTACCTGCAACCTTCCATGCTGACCTTCCATGCTGACCTTCCATGCTGACCTTCCATGCTGACCTTCCATGCTGACCTTCCGTGCTGACCTTCCGTGCTGACCTTCCATGCTGACCTTCCATGCTGACCTTTCATGCTGACCTTCCATGCTGACCTTCCATGCTGATTTTCCATGCTGACCTTCCATGCTGACCTTCCGTGCTGACCTTCCGTGCTGACCTTCCATGCTGACCTTCCATGCTGACTTTCCATGCTGACCTTCCATGCTGACCTTCCGTGCTGACCTTCCATGCTGACCTTCCATGCTGACCTTCCATGCTGACCTTCCATGCTGACCTTCCACGCTGACCTTCCATGCTGACCTTCCATGATGACCTTCCATGCTGACCTTCCATGCTGACCTTCCACGCTGACCTTCCACGCTGACCTTCCGTGCTGACCTTCCATGCTGACCTTCCGTGCTGACCTTCCATGCTGACCTTCCATGCTGACCTTCCATGCTGACCTTCCATGCTGACCTTCCACGCTGACCTTCCACGCTGACCTTCCACGCTGACCTTCCACGCTGACCTTCCACGCTGATCTTCCATGCTGACCTTCCATGCTGACCTTCCATGCTGACCTTCCATGCTGACCTTCCATGCTGACCTTCCGTGCTGACCTTCCATGCTGACGTTCCATGCTGACCTGTGCTGACCTTCCGTGCTGACCTTCCATGCTGACCTTCTGTGCTGACCTTCCGTGCTGACCTTCCGTGCTGACCTGCCATGCTGACCTTCCACGCTGTCCTTCCACGCTGACCTTCCACGCTGACCTTCCACGCTGACCTTCCACGCTGACCTTCCATGCTGACCTTCCACGCTGACCTTCCACGCTCATAACCTGATAATGAGACTTGTGATCGGCTTGAAACTTGATGTGCTTGTATGTTTTAGTATATTTGTTTCTTACAGACATGCACAGTATTTCGGGTTTGTATTAGACTGGGCTGTGTACGTCATGGTTCACCATCTTTATTAAATATGAATGTTAGTTTTTATATGATGACTTGTGAATGTCTCTTCTGGTTCCCTTCAAAACTTCAACATTAATATTTAACCGTAGGGTCTAAAGCCAGCAACAAACAACAAAATACCTTTCATCCGTGGACTGCTTGCAGAGGCAAAGGCAATGTTCGCGGCTTTCACTGAGACCCACATAAAGGATCACTTGGACAATGAAATATGGATCCCAGGTTACAACCTATACAGATGTGACAGAGTGAACAGGCAAAAGGGGGGGGGGGGGTTGGCCTGTACATTGCAGAGTCACTTGTTTGCACAGAACTGCTTAATGCCTCAAATGACGTAGTGGAAGTTTTAGCAGTAAAGGTCGAGAACCAAAACCTAGTCATTGTGGTAGTCTACAAGCCTCCGGATGCAACATCCCAGCAATTCCAGGAACAGCTGTTAAAAATTGACCACTGTCTGGAAAATCTTCCAGCTCCTGCACCCAACATCTTGCTCCTGGGGGATTTCAACTTAAGGCACCTAAAATGGAGGAATATAGCAAATAATATTGTTGCAGTAATAACACCAGGAGGCAGCTCTGATGAAAACTCACACTCACACGAGTTTTTAAATCTCTGCACAAAATTCAATTTAAACCAGCAAATAATAGAGCCTACTAGACTGGAGAATACACTAGACCTCATATTCACTAACAATGATGATCTGATAAGAAATGTCACCATATCAAAAACAATATACTCAGATCACAACATAATTGAGGTTCAGACATGTATGCGAGGAGCCCCAGACCGACAAAATGAGACTAGTCACGAGGGAGCATTCACCAAATTCAACTTCAATAACAAAAACATAAAGTGGGACCAAGTAAACCAAGTTCTAACCGATATAAGCTGGGAAGATATACTAAGCAACACAGACCCAAACTTATGCCTAGAACAGATTAACTCGGTGGCACTCGATGTATGCACAAGGCTTATTCCTCTAAGAAAAAGGAGGAGTAGATGTAAAATAGAAAGAGACAGGCGCTCCCTTTACAGGCGACGGAAAAGAATAACAGAGCGGCTAAAAGAGGTCAATATATCTGAAATGCGCAGGGAGACACTGGTCAGAGAAATAGCAAGCATCGAACTTAAGCTAAAAGAATCCTTTAGGAGTCAGGAATCGCGGAAAGAACTAAAAGCTATAAATGAAATCGAAAGAAACCCAAAGTATTTCTTCTCCTATGCCAAATCAAAATCGAGAACAACGCCCAGTATTGGGCCCCTACTTAAACAAGATGGGTCCTACACAGATGACAGCAAGGAAATGAGTGAGCTACTCAAGTCCCAATATGACTCAGTTTTTAGCAAGCCGCTAACCAGATTGAGAGTCGAAGATCAAAATGAATTTTTTATGAGAGAGCCACAAAATTTGATTAACACAAGCCTATCCGATGTTATCCTGACGCCAAATGACTTCGAACAGGCGATAAATGACATGCCCATGCACTCTGCCCCAGGGCCAGACTCATGGAACTCTGTGTTCATCAAGAACTGCAAGAAGCCCCTATCACGAGCCTTTTCCATCCTATGGAGAGGGAGCATGGACACGGGGGTCGTCCCTCAGTTACTAAAAACAACAGACATAGCCCCACTCCACAAAGGGGGCAGTAAAGCAACAGCAAAGAACTACAGACCAATAGCACTAACATCCCATATCATAAAAATCTTTGAAAGGGTCCTAAGAAGCAAGATCACCACCCATCTAGAAACCCATCAGTTACACAACCCAGGGCAACATGGGTTTAGAACAGGTCGCTTCTGTCTGTCTCAACTACTGGATCACTACGACAAGGTCCTAAATGCACTAGAAGACAAAAAGAATGCAGATGTAATATATACAGACTTTGCAAAAGCCTTCGACAAGTGTGACCATGGCGTAATAGCGCACAAAATGCGCGCTAAAGGAATAACAGGAAAAGTCGGTCGATGGATCTATAATTTCCTCACTAACAGAACACAGAGAGTAGTCGTCAACAGAGTAAAGTCCGAGGCAGCTACGGTGAAAAGCTCTGTTCCACAAGGCACAGTACTAGCTCCCATCTTGTTCCTCATCCTCATATCCGACATAGACAAGGATGTCAGCCACAGCACCGTGTCTTCCTTTGCAGATGACACCCGAATCTGCATGACAGTGTCTTCCATTGCAGACACTGCAAGGATCCAGGCGGACATCAACCAAATCTTTCAGTGGGCTGCAGAAAACAATATGAAGTTCAACGATGAGAAATTTCAATTACTCAGATATGGTAAACATGAGGAAATTAAATCTTCATCAGAGTACAAAACAAATTCTGGCCACAAAATAGAGCGAAACACCAACGTCAAAGACCTGGGAGTGATTATGTCGGAGGATCTCACCTTCAAGGACCATAACATTGTATCAATCGCATCTGCTAGAAAAATGACAGGATGGATAATGAGAACCTTCAAAACTAGGGAGGCCAAGCCCATGATGACACTCTTCAGGTCACTTGTTCTATCTAGGCTGGAATATTGCTGCACTCTAACAGCACCTTTCAAGGCAGGTGAAATTGCCGACCTAGAAAATGTACAGAGAACTTTCACGGCGCGCATAACGGAGATAAAACACCTCAATTACTGGGAGCGCTTGAGGTTTCTAAACCTGTATTCCCTGGAACGCAGGAGGGAGAGATACATGATTATATACACCTGGAAAATCCTAGGGGGACTAGTACCGAACTTGCACACGAAAATCACTCACTACGAAAGCAAAAGACTTGGCAGACGATGCACCATCCCCCCAATGAAAAGCAGGGGTGTCACTAGCACGTTAAGAGACCATACAATAAGTGTCAGGGGCCCGAGACTGTTCAACTGCCTCCCAGCACACATAAGGGGGATTACCAACAGACCCCTGGCAGTCTTCAAGCTGGCACTGGACAAGCACCTAAAGTCAGTTCCTGATCAGCCGGGCTGTGGCTCGTACGTTGGTTTGCGTGCAGCCAGCAGCAACAGCCTGGTTGATCAGGCGCTGATCCACCAGGAGGCCTGGTCACAGACCGGGCCGCGGGGGCGTTGACCCCCGAAACTCTCTCCAGGTAAACTCCAGGTAAACTCCAGGCCCAAGACTCTTCAATTGCCTCCCAACATACATAACGGGGATTACCAATAGACTCCTGGCTGTTTTCAAGGAGCTGGACAGGCACCTAAAGTCAGTACCTGACCAGCCAGGCTGTGGTTCATACGTCGGTTTACGTGCGGCCAGCAGTAACACCCTGGTTGACCAGGCCCTGATCGATCATAAGGCCTAGTCATGGACCGGGCCGTGGGGGCGTTGACCCCTGAAATCACCTCCAGGTAACTTATACCCCAGTGCACTATTCCAGTCGTGTGCACTGAGGTACAGATGTCTCAGGTTACGGAATACCACTCTAGGCAAAGGCATTTTTGTTGTTCTTTCACTAATAACACGAGAAAACCTTATCCAATCGACTTCAAATTATCAACACGAGTGTATAGTAAGAAGGGAAGGAGTAGGAGGAAGATTTGACATGCACAGGTTATGACCAAGCTTGTTGAACACTCTCCTCTACTGACTGCAATAACTACCACAATCTTCAGCGGCTCGTCAAGGTGCCCCGGAGATCAGTCAGTAGCGCACTCATCTCACATCCTGAGTGTCCGTGGTTTGATCCTCGGTCAGGGTGGAGGCATTATTGGGCATGTTTCCTTATACATGCTGTCTCTGTTTACCTAGCAGTATGTAGGTACCTGCTGTCTCTGTTTACCTAGCAGTATGTAGGTACCTGCTGTCTCTGTTCACCTAGCAGTATGTAGGTACCTGCTGTCTCTGTTTACCTAGCAGTATGTAGGTACCTGCTGTCTCTGTTCACCTAACAGTATGTAGGTACCTGCTGTCTCTGTTCACCTAGCAGTATGTAGGTACCTGCTGTCTCTGTTCACCTAGCAGTATGTAGGTACCTGCTGTCTCTGTTCACCTAGCAGTATGTAGGTACCTGCTGTCTCTGTTCACCTAGCAGTATGTAGGTACCTGCTGTCTCTGTTCATCTAACAGTATGTAGGTACCTGCTGTCTCTGTTCACCTAGCAGTATGTAGGTACCTGCTGTCTCTGTTCACCTAGCAGTATGTAGGTACCTGCTGTCTCTGTTCACCTAGCAGTATGTAGGTACCTGCTGTCTCTGTTTACCTAGCAGTATGTAGGTACCTGCTGTCTCTGTTCACCTAGCAGTATGTAGGTGCCTGCTGTCTCTGTTCACCTAGCAGTATGTAGGTACCTGCTGTCTCTGTTCACCTAACAGTAAGTAAGTACCTGCTGTCTGTTCACCTAGCAGTATGTAGATACCTGCTGTCTCTGTTCACCTAACAGTAAGTAAGTACCTGCTGTCTCTTCACCTAGCAATAAGTAGGTACCTGCTGTCTCTGTTCACCTAGTAGTAAGTAGGTACCTGCTGTATCTGTTCACCTAGTAGTAAGTAGGTGCCTGCTGTCCCTGTTCACCTAACAGTAAGTAGGTACCTGCTGTCTCTGTTCACCTAGCAGTAAGTAGGTACCTGCTGTCTCTGTTCATCTAGCAGTATGTAGGTACCTGCTGTCTCTGTTCACCTAGCAGTAAGTAGGTACCTGCTGTCTCTGTTCACCTAGCAGTATGTAGGTACCTGCTGTCTGTTCACCTAGCAGTAAGTAGGTACCTGCTGTCTCTGTTCACCTAGTAGTAAGTAGGTACCTGCTGTCTCTGTTCACCTAGTAGTAAGTAGGTGCCTGCTGTCCCAGTTCACCTAACAGTAAGTAGGTACCTGCTGTCTCTGTTCACCTAGCAGTAAGTAGGTGCCTGCTGTCTCTGTTCACCTAGGTGTAAGTAGGTACTCACCTACTGGTGGTTGCAGGGATCGAGACATAGCTCCTTGCCCCGCCTCTTCACTGATCGCTACTAGGTCCTCTCTCTCCCTGCTCCATGAGCTTTATCATACCTCGCCTTAAAGCTATATATGGTTCCTGCTTCCACTACATCGCTTGCCAGACTATTCCACTTTCTGACAACTCTATGACTAAAGACATACTTTCTAACATCTCTGACTCATCTGAGTCTTCAACTTCCAATTGTGGCCCCTGGTTTCTGTGTCCCATCTCTGGAACATCCTGTCTCTGTCCACCTTGTCAATTCCTCGCAGTATTTTGAATGTCGTTATCATGTATACCCTGACCCTCCTGTCCTCCAGTGTCGTCAGGCCGATTTCCCTTAACCTTTCTTCGTAGGACATTCTCCTTAGCTCTGGAGCTAACCTTGTTGCAAACCTTCGCACTTTCTCTAATTTCTTGACGTGCTTGACCAGGTGTGTATCACTGTAGGCAACAAGAGCATTTCACCCCTCCGTGGAAGATATGTTCATTTAATATCACATACCTACAAGTCCCTCCCAAGAAGCTCATTGCTAGTAATCCCTTCCTTAAATCACTTGTTAGAGCAACTGCTCAAGAAGAAATTTCTCACCTAGCTGGTAGTAATAAGTTATCACAAGTTATATACACTGATGGATCTAAACAGGAGTCTTCTGGCAGGGCTGCATCTGCTCTTGTTGCCACCTCCCTAGTTAAGAACGATAATAAATTTGTTGAGTTAGGCATAAGAATTAACAACTGGGCGTCTACACTGCAAACTGAATTGTTTGCAATCCTAATGGCGCTAAAGCTAACCTATGACACTGAGCTTGACTCTATCATCATTACTGATTCTATGTCATTATTGAAGGCTCTTGACTCATATAATGACTCCAACAACATGCTCATTGGAGAAGCCAGGTATAGATACTCAAAAATTAGGGACAAAGGAATTAATGTACAATTGCTATGGATCCCATCACACATTGGATTACTCCTTCATGATAAAGTTGATATGTTAGCCAAGAAGAGTACCCAGAAGGAGAATGTAGAATATAACTTTGGTATAACTGTGTCTAGCATTAGGAATAATATTAGGAGAGAAGTAAATAATGAAAATGATTGTTATAGGAATGCAGTTAGAAGCCTGAGTAGATCTATAACCCACTATGATAACATGAACGTAGATAAGTATGTTTATGGAGCAACTTGCAATGTGAACAGACTGACTGATGTTGTAGTGGCCAGGCTTAGGCTTGGTTACAAGTACTTCTGGCAGTTTGGGAGACACGCAGATGATGATCAAACTAAATGTAAATTATGTGATCAGGCATATGGTCACTCTCTTGAACACTATGTGCTTAATTGTCCACTTATTGAGGAATACAGAGACAGACAGTATAATAACCTATGTGACATGTCAAGATATCTTATTAATGAAAATAAGATACCAGATATACTAAGCAAATTTCCTAAATTTGCTTGTAACAGATAAGTGAACTCTAGATATGTAGATATAAATCCATATGTATTCCTGTTAACCCTTTGGGGCCTAGTTCCTAGGCCTTTTGTGTATCCATATGCTCTCGCGCTACCGTCCACAGGATGGATATGGGGTGCACAATAAACTAGCCACTTCGGTGGCAAAATCTAAAATCTTTGACCAGGTGTGGTTCCAACTGCTGTTGCATACTCCAGTAGGGGCCTGACATACGCGGTGTACAGTCTTAAACGATTCCTTGCTGAGGTATCTGAACGCTATTCTCCGGTTTGTCAAGCGTCCATATGCTGCAGCAGTTATCTTGTTGATGTGCGCTTCAGGAGATGTGCTCGGTATTATACTCACCAAGATTCTTTTCCTTGAGTGAGGTTTGCAGTCTCTGGCCACCTAACCTATACTCTGCTGTCTCCTTTGCCCTTCCCCGATCTTTATGACTTTGCATTTGGCGGGGTTAAATTCGAGGAACCAGTTGCTGGACCGAGCTTCCAGCCTGTCCAGGTCTCTCTAATCCTGCCTGATCCTCATCTGATTTAATTTTCATCATTAACTTCACATCATCTGCGAACGTGACACTTCTGAGTCTATCCCTTCCATCATGTCATTCACATACACCAAAAATAGCACTGGACCTAGGACTGACCCCTGTGGGATCCCGCTCGTCACAGGTGCCCACTGTGATACCTCATCCCGTACCATGGCTCGTTGTTGCCTCCCTGTCAGGTATTCTTTGATCCATTACAGTGCCCTCCCTGTTATACGTGCCTGATCCTCTAGCTTCTGCACTAATCTCTTGTGAAGAAATGTGTCGAAGGCCTTCTTGCAGTTTAAGAAAATGCAGTCTACCCACCCCTCCTTCTCATGTCTTACTTCCATTACCTTGTCATAAAACTCCAGTAGGTTTGTGACACAGGATTTGCCTTTCCTGAATCCATGCTGGTTGTCGTTGATAAACTTGTTCCGTTCTAGGTGCTTCACCACCCTCCTCCTGATAATCTCCATAACTTTGCATACTATACACGTCAGTGACACTGGTCTATAGTTTAGTGCTTTGTTTCTGTCTCCTTTCCTAAAAATGAGGCCTACATTTACCGTCTTCCATACCTCAGGTAGTTGCCTTGTATCTGTTCGCCTAACAGTATGTAGGTACTTGCTGTCTGTTCACCTAGCAGTAAGTAGGCACCTGCTGTGTTCATTTAGCAGTAAATAGGTACCTGGGTGTTAGTGGACTGTGTGGGTCGCATCCTGGGGACAATATTAACCTAAGTTGTCCGAAATGCTCTAAACAACCAGGGGCATCTATATAGTATGTCACTGATGTCAGCTATGGTCTGCTTAAATTGTATCAAGCACTTGTAAAAGATTATTATTATTATTATTATTATTATTATTATTATTATTATTATTATTATTATTATTATTATTATTATTATTATTATAGGTATCCCAAGAAGACCTTTTAGTGGGTGCCAGAATTTTTTTATTTTATAATAACAATAATAATAATAATCTTTACTTCTACAAGTATGTGATACAACTTATATACTGATGCAGATTTCACTTTTTATTTTACCTGAGTCACGTTCAATAAGTGTCTTTAACCCCTATTTAGGAATTCTTATTAATTTGTAATTTTTTCATGAAATGTTGTGTAGTCAGATGTTGGGACTTAGTTTTGTTATAGTTACCTCAAAAATTTGCCAGATTTTCTATGAATATGTATTGTAGAAAACGAACTTTATTACTAGTAAACTACGTTATTTTAACAATTATGTTTTGTAAGTTTATTCGGGTATACACAATTAGATTATCATATATAGCAGCATATGTGTGATTACCTGAGATAACCCAGATAACCCAAAAATGTCAGTGACTTATTACCTTGGGATTCTCGTTTCGGTTCGGCTTGGACTATTAACTATTAATTGGAGCAAAACTCTTCTTCAGGCTGAGGGACAGATCACCTCAAAACTACCTCTTCAAGGATGATGGACTGATTACATCGTTTTCACATCTCTACTGCTTCTGCTAACTCTTTTGTACTCGACTGAAGAAACCTACTGTGTAGGCGAAACTTTTCGGAATAAAGACACCTAACTGTTGCACATGTGTCTTGCCTATCAACCTGTTGGTATTTTATACCATTTTAATATTGACAGAGTATAGCCTAAGTGACCAAAGACTGCAAACCTCACTCAAGGACAAGGATCTTGGGGTGAGTATAATACCGAACATATCTCCCGAGGCGCACATCAGCCAGATAAATGCTGCCAAAAGCCCCTTTTTATGCAGAGCATTTCAGGAAAAAAAATTAAAATTAACTTAAGATTAATAAGGTAATAACAGTGCATAGAGTCATTAGATAAGTTACAATGAATACCAGAGACTTGAGTATTCTATTAAGTCATTCTATATGGCTTTAATAAGTCTTGTAGAGAAGACGTACAATTTTGATTATTAACCTTAAGTGGACACAATGGAGTTAACATTTGAGATGAATAAAGATATTGAGAGTAAGTATATACTGATGAGAAAGTTTTATCTATGTTCCTGATATTGTGCATATACATGTATAGATTTTACATATGTATTTATGATGGGCTGAGATAGGTTAAGGAAATAAGGTGTTTCTTAACTGTAGTTATAAAAATTCTGAGTCAGTGGTTCTGGAGATTTCTGGCAGAGGCTTCCAGATTTTGGGTCTTTTTATGTACATTGAATTTTTGAAGAGATTTAGCCGGACATGGGGAATGTCATAGAGGTTTTTCTGCCAAGTGTTTTGTCTATGAGTCCTATTGGCGGCTGTCAAGAGTGAGTTTCAGGTTGGGATTTATATTAGAATTTGAGAAATTATGTGGGTAAATTTTCCAATCACTGTCCCGAATTATTTCCCACATAACTGTGGAGAAACTTTGGTACATCAAACAGTTTACACAGATATTGATGTATCTCAGAGTCAAGTGGGACTTTAAGGTCACTAGGTCACAATCATATCCCTCCTTCGTGATCACCTTCTCAGGTCACAATATCCCTCCTTCGTGACCTCAGGTCATCACGTCTCATGCATCTGGACCTTAAATCATTATTACAACAAATAGTTCTTAAAATTATTTGAAAAAATTATGCCAGTAACACATGTGTAGACTGTGTATATTATGTGTAGACTGTATATATTATGTGTAGACTGTGTATATTATGTGTAGACTCTGTATATTATGTGTAGACTGTGTATATTATGTGTAGACTGTGTATATTATGTGTAGACTGTGTATATTATGTGTAGACTGTATATATTATGTGTAGACTGTGTATATTATGTGTAGACTCTGTATATTATGTGTAGACTGTGTATATTATGTGTAGACTCTGTATATTATGTGTAGACTGTGTATATTATGTGTAGACTGTGTATATTATGTGTAGACTGTATATATTATGTGTAGACTGTGTATATTATGTGTAGACTGTGTATATTATGTGTAGACTGTATATATTATGTGTAGACTGTGTATATTATGTGTAGACTGTGTATATTATGTGTAGACTGTGTATATTATGTGTAGACTGTGTATATTACGTGTAGACTGTGTATATTATGTGTAGACTGTGTATATTATGTGTAGACTGTGTATATTATGTGTAGACTCTGTATATTATGTGTAGACTGTGTATATTATGTGTAGACTGTGTATATTATGTGTAGACTCTGTATATTATGTGTAGACTGTGTATATTATGTGTAGACTGTATATATTATGTGTAGACTGTGTATATTATGTGTAGACTGTGTATATTATGTGTAGACTGTGTATATTATGTGTAGACTGTGTATATTATGTGTAGACTGTGTATATTATGTGTAGACTGTGTATATTATGTGTAGACTGTGTATATTATGTGTAGACTGTGTATATTATGTGTAGACTGTGTATATTATGTGTAGACTGTGTATATTATGTGTAGACTGTGTATATTATGTGTAGACTCTGTATATTATGTGTAGACTGTGTATATTATGTGTAGACTGTGTATATTATGTGTAGACTCTGTATATTATGTGTAGACTGTGTATATTATGTGTAGACTGTGTATATTATGTGTAGACTGTATATATTATGTGTAGACTGTATATATTATGTGTAGACTGTATATATTATGTGTAGACTGTATATATTATGTGTAGACTGTACATATTCGGTAATATCAATTACTTGAGTAACTTACTTGGGTAATTTGATATAAATAAAAATCCATTATATGATCAGAAAAGTATAAAGAACATTACAGTATTACTCACCAAATTAATATTTTTGTGTTATATCCTAACATCTCCCTTACGGTAGGTAATTTATATTGACCAATATAAATTAACATACCTGTAGGAAGAATTATTACACTGGGAGGAGGATATTATGTAGTGTCAACTTCATCACTCTCTGACGATATAGCTTCTATTACACCTTCGTTAACTTCATTTGAAGATTTGACCGATTTCCAAAGTCCTGGAGAGAACTAAATCCACCTCTCAGGACGGCCACCTGGGCCGTAATCCCTCAGATTCAGTTTTCTTTTTATGACCTCTTCCCTGGGGTCAAATAGAGAGCCGAGACGACCAGCAGTCAACCTTCCACACCTGTGTCACCACCACTGCCTGGCTCTCTATCATCTACACAACCTTCCACACCTGTGTCACCACCACTGCCTGGCTCTCTGTCATCTACACAACCTTCCACACCTGTGTCACCACCACTGCCTGGCTCTCTATCATCTACACAACCTTCCACACCTGTGTCACCACCACTGCCTGGCTCTCTGTCATCTACACAACCTTCCACACCTGTGTCACCACCACTGCCTGGCTCTCTATCATCTACACAACCTTTCACACCTGTGTCACCACCACTGCCTGGCTCTCTGTCATCTACACAACCTTCCACACCTGTGTCACCACCACTGCCTGGCTCTCTGTCATCTACACAACCTTCCACACCTGTGTCACCACCACTGCCTGGCTCTCTGTCATCTACACAACCTTCCACACCTGTGTCACCACCTCTGCCTGGCTCTCTATCATCTACACAACCTTTCACACCTGTGTCACCACCACTGCCTGGCTCTCTGTCATCTACACAACCTTCCACACCTGTGTCACCACCACTGCCTGGCTCTCTGTCATCTACACAACCTTCCACACCTGTGTCACCACCACTGCCTGGCTCTCTGTCATCTACACAACCTTCCACACCTGTGTCACCACCTCTGCCTGGCTCTCTATCATCTACACAACCTTCCACACCTGTGTCACCACCACTGCCTGGCTCTCTGTCATCTACACAACCTTCCACACCTGTGTCACCACCACTGCCTGGCTCTCTGTCATCTACACAACCTTCCACACCTGTGTCACCACCTCTGCCTGGCTCTCTGTCATCTACACAACCTTCCACACCTGTGTCACCACCACTGCCTGGCTCTCTGTCATCTACACAACCTTCCACACCTGTGTCACCACCTCTGCCTGGCTCTCTATCATCTACACAACCTTCCACACCTGTGTCACCACCACTGCCTGGCTCTCTGTCATCTACACAACCTTCCACACTTGTGTCACCACCACTGCCTGGCTCTCTGTCATCTATACAACCTTCCACACCTGTGTCACCACCACTGCCTGGCTCTCTGTCATCTACACAACCTTCCACACTTGTGTCACCACCACTGCCTGGCTCTCTGTCATCTACACAACCTTCCACACCTGTGTCACCACCACTGCCTGGCTCTCTGTCATCTACACAACCTTCCACACCTGTGTCACCACCACTGCCTGGCTCTGTCATCTACACAACCTTCCACACCTGTGTCACCACCACTGCCTGGCTCTCTGTCATCTATACAACCTTCCACACTTGTGTCACCACCTCTGCCTGGCTCTCTGTCATCTACACAACCTTCCACACCTGTGTCACCACCACTGCCTGGCTCTCTGTCATCTACACAACCTTCCACACCTGTGTCACCACCTCTGCCTGGCTCTCTGTCATCTACACAACCTTCCACACCTGTGTCACCACCTCTGCCTGGCTCTCTGTCATCTACACAACCTTCCACACCTGTGTCACCACCACTGCCTGGCTCTCTGTCATCTACACAACCTTCCACACCTGTGTCACCACCTCTGCCTGGCTCTCTGTCATCTACACAACCTTCCACACCTGTGTCACCACCACTGCCTGGCTCTCTGTCATCTACACAACCTTCCACACTTGTGTCACCACCTCTGCCTGGCTCTCTGTCATCTACACAACCTTCCACACCTGTGTCACCACCACTGCCTGGCTCTCTGTCATCTACACAACCTTCCACACCTGTGTCACCACCTCTGCCTGGCTCTCTGTCATCTACACAACCTTCCACACCTGTGTCACCACCTCTGCCTGGCTCTCTGTCATCTACACAACCTTCCACACCTGTGTCACCACCACTGCCTGGCTCTCTGTCATCTACACAACCTTCCACACCTGTGTCACCACCACTGCCTGGCTCTCTGTCATCTACACAACCTTCCACACCTGTGTCACCACCTCTGCCTGGCTCTCTGTCATCTACACAACCTTCCACACCTGTGTCACCACCACTGCCTGGCTCTCTGTCATCTACACAACCTTCCACACCTGTGTCACCACCTCTGCCTGGCTCTCTGTCATCTACACAACCTTCCACACCTGTGTCACCACCACTGCCTGGCTCTCTGTCATCTACACAACCTTCCACACCTGTGTCACCACCACTGCCTGGCTCTCTGTCATCTACACAACCTTCCACACTTGTGTCACCACCACTGCCTGGCTCTTTGTCATCTACACAACCTTCCACACCTGTGTCACCACCACTGCCTGGCTCTCTGTCATCTACACAACCTTCCACACTTGTGTCACCACCTCTGCCTGGCTCTCTGTCATCTATACAACCTTCCACACCTGTGTCACCACCACTGCCTGGCTCTTTGTCATCTACACAACCTTCCACACCTGTGTCACCACCACTGCCTGGCTCTCTGTCATCTACACAACCTTCCACACCTGTGTCACCACCACTGCCTGGCTCTTTGTCATCTACACAACCTTCCACACCTGTGTCACCACCACTGCCTGGCTCTTTGTCATCTACACAACCTTCCACACTTGTGTCACCACCACTGCCTGGCTCTTTGTCATCTACACAACCTTCCACACCTGTGTCACCACCACTGCCTGGCTCTTTGTCATCTACACAACCTTCCACACCTGTGTCACCACCACTGCCTGGCTCTCTGTCGTATCATTGACAGAGACATATTGCTTTTCATTAGTTAGGCAGGACTTAATAAATGCAAGTGCATGGCCTCTTCTACCGTCATGATCAAGCTTGAGGAGCACGATCCTGTGGTCTGCTGTATCAAAAGCTTTCTTAAGGTCGATAAAGAGTCTAAGCGGGTTTCCAATTTTTTCCAGTTCTGTGTAAAATAGGTCTGTCATTTTTTATTATCGCGTTATTTGTGCTTTTGTTTCCGAAGCCAAACTGGCAGGGATTGAGGATGCTTTGTGATGTTATGCTCGAGTATAACCTTTTGTGTATGAGTTTCTTAAAGATTATAATAGCTACTAAAGTCTAGACAAGATAACAGTGGTTAACTTTGTAACAAATATTTATCTTAATACTAATGTGACGTAGTCAAGGTGGACGTACTGTATATAAGAATAATCTTGAAGTTGCAAATAATTAAAACAGTATTACAATTAATGGTCCAAGCAGTAATATTTTATGGGTTGGCAGATATTTTAATAGACTAGAGGTCATATAATATATCTGTTTAGAAGTTGTTTTGGTTAGTATTGAGAGATGAATTTTAAGCATAGCCTTAAATTTGTATATAGTCAGAGATTCCTTAACCGGTTCAGGTAGTGAATTCCTAATCTTCTGGCCCTTTATGTGTACTGCATTCTTGCACAGTGTAAGACTGACACGAGGAATGTTGAAGAGTGTCTCGTGCCTTGTATTGTGTGTTATGTTGTAGCTATCACGGAGTTTAAGCGGAGAGTTTATATTGGAGTTTAATGTTCTGTATATATAGTAGGCACAATAATATGAGTGTCTCGTACATTTAGCATATTCAAGCTTTTGAAAAGTGGTGATGTGTGCTGTCTGGCACAGGAGCTGGTGATCATCCACACAGCAGTTTTTTTGTTAGGATATTAAAGGTTTAAGGTGGTTGGCTGTGGTTGATCCCCAGGCACAAGTACCATAGGTGAGGTAGAGATATATTAAAGAGTGATATAGAGTAAGGAGTGTTGTGTGGGATACCGTAGTATCGTATCATGGAAAGGATGTCTACTGATTTGCAAATTTTCTTGGATATATGCTGGATGTAGGGAAGGAAATTTAAGATTACGGTCAAAGAGAAGACCTAAAAATTTACCCTGAGCGTATCTTGAAACAGGGGAACCATTTATCGACATATTTAGTTAGATATTTAAGGCACTTTTTCCAAACAGTAAGAAGTATATTTTAGTCTATGTTGAGAGTTTGTTGGTCATTATCCAAGTATATATATTATTAGCAGCTCGTTGTTTGCAGTGTCTGTAAGTATAGCTGGGATTGAGTGGGAGTAGACATAAGTAGTGTCGTCTGCGAATAGAACTGGTTTAAGGAGTTGAGATACACTGGGGACATCATTGATGTAGATGAGAAAGAGGAGCGGGCCTAGGACACTACCCTGGGACACTACCCTAGGACACTACCCTAGGACACTACCCTGGGACACTACCCTAGGACACTACCCTAGGACACTACCCTAGGACACTACCCTGGGACACTACCCTAGGACACTACCCTGGGACACTACCCTAGGACACTACCCTGGGCCACTACCCTAGGACACTACCCTGGGACACTACCCTAGGACACTACCCTGGGACACTACCCTAGGACACTACCCTGGGCCACTACCCTAGGACACTACCCTGGGCCACTCCTACAGTTACAGGCTGCATAGTGGAGTTGACTCCATTTGTGTATACGTACTGGTGTCTATTGTTAAGATTTTAGGTAATCGAGGGAATGTCCTCTAATGCCATAATGGTTTAGTTTTAAGTGCAGGAGACTGTTCACTGTATCAAATGCTTTCCGTAGGTCAGTCAAGAGCGCCAGTGGATATTCATTTTTATCAAGAGCTGTGTTCAAGCAATTTAATATCACCATTCACATTGCTAAACTCACAAACTAGTATTTAGTCACTTAGCCATAATACCAACTTACCTCATAATTTGTAATATTTTACAATTAAGAATAAAACTAAGTATGCCCGAAATGCCTAGCCATGCTAAGCGTTCTAGTGGTACACTCTGTAATCACAATTTTACTACATGTAAACCAAACAATAACCAAATTTCTGTAAACTCAGCATTGTAATCCTTATAGAGAATAAACTTTGAATTTGAAATTTGAATTTGAATTCGTACTATTTTCTGTCTAAACACAAACTGGCAGAGGTTTGGGTTTAGATCAGTTGGATCGCTTGCTTTGAGGACCGAGGAGACCTTTGCTGTCTCGAGTGTGACTGGGTAGGTTGAGGACAAGTTACTTAGATCTGCTTTGTTTCTTAATGATTTAATGATGAGTGAGACTTGAGTAGAATTAGCTGGAGATGAATGTAGCGCATATGGGCGATATGGGGTTATTAAGTGTAGGGTTGTGCCTAGGTGGGGTTATAAGGGGTAGGGTTGTACCTAGATGATGGGGTTATAAGAGGTTATAAGGGGCAGAGTTAGTCTACAGAATGGGGTTATAAGGGGCAGAGTTAGACTACAGAATGGGGTTATAAGGGGCAGAGTTAGACTACAGAATGGGGTTATAAGGGGCAGAGTTAGACTACAGAATGGGGTTATAAGGGGCAGAGTTAGACTACAGAATGGGGTTATAAGGGGCAGAGTTAGACTACAGAATGGGGTTATAAGGGGCAGAGTTAGACTACAGAATGGGGTTATAAGGGGCAGAGTTAGACTACAGAATGGGGTTATAAGGGGCAGAGTTAGACTACAGAATGGGGTTATAAGGGGCAGAGTTAGACTACAGAATGGGGTTATAAGGGGCAGAGTTAGACTATAGAATGGGGTTATAAGGGGCAGAGCTAGACTGGGGGGTTATAAGGGGCAGAGTTAGACTACAGAATGGGGTTATAAGGGGCAGAGTTAGACTACAGAATGGGGTTATAAGGGGCAGAGTTAGACTACAGAATGGGGTTATAAGGGGCAGAGTTAGACTATAGAATGGGGTTATAATTGGCTACAGAATGGGGTTATAAGGGGCAGAGTTAGACTACAGAATGGGGTTATAAGGGGCAGAGTTAGACTACAGAATGGGGTTATAAGGGGCAGAGTTAGACTACAGAATGGGGTTATAAGGGGCAGAGTTAGACTACAGAATGGGGTTATAAGGGGCAGAGTTAGACTACAGAATGGGGTTATAAGGGGCAGAGTTAGACTACAGAATGGGGTTATAAGGGGCAGAGTTAGACTACAGAATGGGGTTATAAGGGGCAGAGTTAGACTACAGAATGGGGTTATAAGGGGCAGAGTTAGACTACAGAATGGGGTTATAAGGGGCAGAGTTAGACTACAGAATGGGGTTATAAGGGGCAGAGTTAGACTACAGAATGGGGTTATAAGGGGCAGAGTTAGACTACAGAATGGGGTTATAAGGGGCAGAGTTAGACTACAGAATGGGGTTATAAGGGGCAGAGTTAGACTACAGAATGGGGTTATAAGGGGCAGAGTTAGACTACAGAATGGGGTTATAAGGGGCAGAGTTAGACTACAGAATGGGGTTATAAGGGGCAGAGTTAGACTACAGAATGGGGTTATAAGGGGCAGAGTTAGACTACAGAATGGGGTTATAAGGGGCAGAGTTAGACTACAGAATGGGGTTATAAGGGGCAGAGTTAGACTACAGAATGGGGTTATAAGGGGCAGAGTTAGACTACAGAATGGGGTTATAAGGGGCAGAGTTAGACTACAGAATGGGGTTATAAGGGGCAGAGTTAGACTACAGAATGGGGTTATAAGGGGCAGAGTTAGACTACACAATGGGGATATAAGGGGCAGAGTTAGTCTACACAATGGGGTTATAAGAGGCAGAGTTAGTCTACACAATGGGGTTATAAGGGGCAGAGTTAGACT
Organism: Cherax quadricarinatus; assembly: GCF_038502225.1. NCBI lineage: Eukaryota > Metazoa > Arthropoda > Malacostraca > Decapoda > Parastacidae > Cherax > Cherax quadricarinatus. Next base: position 1,509,913 of record NC_091320.1, read on the forward strand.
ATAGAATGGGGTTATAAGGGGCAGAGCTAGACTGCAGAATGGGGTTATAAGGGGCAGAGTTAGACTACAGAATGGGGTTATAAGGGGCAGAGTTAGACTACAGAATGGGGTTATAAGGGGCAGAGTTAGACTACACAATGGGGTTATAAGAGGCAGAGTTAGTCTACACAATGGGGTTATAAGGGGTAGAGTTAGACTATAGAATGGGGTTATAATTGGCAGAGTTAGACTGCAGAATGGGGTTATAAGGGGCAGAGTTAGACTACAGAATGGGGTTATAAGGGGCAGAGTTAGACTGCAGAATGGGGTTATAAGGGGCAGAGTTAGACTACAGAATGGGGTTATAAGGGGCAGAGTTAGACTGCAGAATGGGGTTATAAGGGGCAGAGTTAGACTACAGAATGGGGTTATAAGGGGCAGAGTTAGACTACAGAATGGGGTTATAAGGGGCAGAGTTAGACTACAGAATGGGGTTATAAGGGGCAGAGTTAGACTACAGAATGGGGTTATAAGGGGCAGAGTTAGACTACAGAATGGGGTTATAAGGGGCAGAGTTAGACTACAGAATGGGGTTATAAGGGGCAGAGTTAGACTACAGAATGGGGTTATAAGGGGAAGAGTTAGACTACAGAATGGGGTTATAAGGGGCAGAGTTAGACTACAGAATGGGGTTATAAGGGGCAGAGTTAGACTACAGAATGGGGTTATAAGGGGCAGAGTTAGACTACAGAATGGGGTTATAAGGGGCAGAGTTAGACTACAGAATGGGGTTATAAGGGACAGAGTTAGACTACAGAATGCTTCACTGAGACTGTTAAGTAGACAATACTTTTATCTAAATTTAATTCTCTGGCTACAGTGCCACACTTATAATTCAATATAATTATCTAAACGTTATCATTAACGGAGGGGCACGGAGGGGCACGGAGGGGCACGGAGGGACACGGGGTATATTACGTCATGTGAGACAAGATATTTGGATCCATCAGAGGCATCGGTGCATAAAACGATTTATCCATTATTGCAGCATCTGTTGTTCCGGTCATCTGTTGTTGTGATTATCTGTTGTTCCGGTCATCTGTTGTTGCGATCATCTGTTGTTGTGATCATCTGTTGTTGCGATCATCTGTTGTTGTGATCATCTGTTGTTGCAATCATCTGTTGTTGTGATCATCTGTTGTGATCATCTGTTGTTGTGATCATCTGTTGTTCCGGTCATCTGTTGTTGCGATCATCTGTTGTTGTGATCATCTCTTGTTGTGATCATCTGTTGTTCTGATCATCTGTTGTGATCATCTGTTGTTGTGATCATCTGTTGTTCCGGTCATCTGTTGTTGCGATCATCTGTTGTTGTGATCATCTGTTGTTCCGGTCATCTGTTGTTGTGATCATCTGTTGTTCCGATCATCTGTTGTTGTGATCATCTGTTGTTCCGGTCATCTGTTGTTGTGATCATCTGTTATTGTGATCATCTGTTGTTCCGATCATCTGTTGTCGTGATCATCTGTTGTTCCGATCATCTGTTGTTGCGATCATCTGTTGTTGTGATCTGTTGTTGTGATCTGTTGTTGTGATCCTAGATGCACTAGAAGACAAAAAGAATGCAGATGTAATATACACAGACTTTGCAAAAGCCTTCGACAAGTGTGACCATGGCGTAATAGCGCACAAAATGCGTGCTAAAGGAATAACAGGAAAAGTCGGTCGATGGATCTATAATTTCCTCACTAACAGAACACAGAGAGTAGTCGTCAACAGAGTAAAGTCCGAGGCAGCTACGGTGAAAAGCTCTGTTCCACAAGGCACAGTACTCGCTCCCATCTTGTTCCTCATCCTCATATCTGACATAGACAAGGATGTCAGCCACAGCACCGTGTCTTCCTTTGCAGATGACACCCGAATCTGCATGACAGTGTCTTCCATTGCAGACACTGCAAGGCTCCAGGCGGACATCAACCAAATCTTTCAGTGGGCTGCAGAAAACAATATGAAGTTCAACGATGAGAAATTTCAATTACTCAGATATGGTAAACACGAGGAAATTAAATCTTCATCAGAGTACAAAACAAATTCTGGCCACAAAATAGAGCGAAACACCAACGTCAAAGACCTGGGAGTGATCATGTCGGAGGATCTCACCTTCAAGGACCATAACATTGTATCAATCGCATCTGCTAGAAAAATGACAGGATGGATAATGAGAACCTTCAAAACTAGGGAGGCCAAGCCCATGATGACACTCTTCAGGTCACTTGTTCTATCTAGGCTGGAATATTGCTGCACACTAACAGCACCTTTCAAGGCAGGTGAAATTGCTGACCTAGAAAATGTACAGAGAACCTTCACGGCGCGCATAACGGAGATAAAACACCTCAATTACTGGGAGCGTTTGAGGTTCCTGAACCTGTATTCGCTGGAACTCAGGCGGGAGAGGTACATGATTATATACACCTGGAAAATCCTAGAGGGACTAGTACCGAACTTGCACACGAAAATCACTCACTACGAAAGCAAAAGACTTGGCAGACGATGAAAAGTAGGGGTGTCACTAGCACGTTAAGATACCATACAATAAGTGTCAGGGGCCCGAGACTGTTCAACTGCCTCCCAGCATACATAAGGGGGATTACCAACAGACCCCTGGCAGTCTTCAAGCTGGCACTGGACAAGCACCTAAAGTCGGTTCCTGACCAGCCCGGCTGTGGCTCGTACGTTGGTTTGCGTGCAGCCAGCAGCAACAGCCTGGTTGATCAGGCTCTGATCCACCAGGAGACCTGGTCACAGACCGGGCCGCGGGGGCGTTGACCCCCGGAACTCTCTCCAAGCAAACTCCAGGTAATATGTTGTTGTCATCATCTGTTGTTGTCATCATCTGTTGTTCCGGTCATCTGTTGTTGTCATCATCTGTTGCTGTGATCATCTGTTGTTCCGTTCATCTGTTGTTGCGATCATCTGTTGTTGTGATCATCTGTTGTTGTGATCATCTATTGTTGAGATCATCTGTTGTTCCGGTCATCTGTTGTTGTGATCATCTGTTGTTGTGATCATCTCTTGTTCCGGTCATCTGTTGTTCCGATCATCTGTTGTTATGATCATCTGTTGTTCCGGTCATCTGTTGTTGTGATCATCTGTTGTTGTGATCATCTGTTGTTTCAATCATCTGTTGTTGTGATCATCTGTTGTTCCGATCATCTGTTGTTGTGATCATCTGTTGTTGTGATCATCTGTTGTTGTGATCATCTGTTGTTCTGGTCATCTGTTGTTGTGATCATCTGTTGTTGTGATCATCTGTTCAGATTTTCTGTTGTTGTGATCATCTGTTGTTTCAATCATCTGTTGTTGTGATCATCTGCTGTTGTGATCATCTGTTGTTCCGATCATCTGTTGTTGTGATAATCTGTTGTGATCATCTGTTGTTGTGATCATCTGTTGTTCCGGTCATCTGTTGTTGTGATCATCTGTTGTTGTGATCATCTGTTGTGATCATCTGTTGTTGTGATCATCTGTTGTTGTGATCATCTGTTGTTGCGATCATCTGTTGTTATGATCATCTGTTGTTCCGGTCATCTGTTGTTGTGATCATCGGTTGTTGTGATCATCTGTTGTTTCAATCAACTGTTGTTGTGATCATCTGTTGTTCAGATCATCTGTTGTTGTAATCATCTGTTGTTGTGATCATCTGTTGTTCCGATCATCTGTTGTTGTGATCATCTGTTGTTCAGGTCATCTGTTGTGATCATCTGTTGTTTCAGTCATCTGTTGTTGAGATTATCTGTTGCTCTGATCATCTGTTGTTGTGATCATCTGTTGTTGTGATCATCTGTTGTGATCATCTGTTATTTCAATCATCTGTTGTTGTGATCATCAGTTGTTGTGATCATTGATCATCTGTTGTTGTGATCATCTGTTGTTGTGATCATCTGTTGTTTCGATCATGTGTTGTTGTGATCATCTGTTGTTGTGATCATCTGTGTTTGTGATCATCTGTTGTTCCGATCATGTGTTGTTGTGATCATCTGTTGTTGTGATCATCTGTTGTTCCGATCATCTGTTGTTCCGATCATCTGTTGTTCCGATCATCTGTTGTTCCGATCATCTGTTGTTGTGATCATCTGTTGTTCCGATCATGTGTTGTTGTGATCATCTGTTGTTGTGATCATCTGTTGTTCCGATCGTCTGTTGTTCCGATCATCTGTTGTTCCGATCATCTGTTGTTCCGATCATCTGTTGTTCCGATCATCTGTTGTTCCGATCATCTGTTGTTCCGATCGTCTGTTGTTCCGATCATCTGTTGTTCCGATCATCTGTTTTTCCGATCATCTGTTGTTGTGATCAACTGTTGTTTCAATCATCTGTTGTTGTGATCATCTGTTGTTGTGATCATCTGTTGTTCCGATCATCTGTTGTTCCGATCATCTGTTGTTGTGATCATCTGTTGTTTCAATCATCTGTTGTTGTGATCATCTGTTGTTTTGATCATCTGTTTTTGTGATCATCTGTTGTTTCAATCATTTGTTGTTGTGATCATCTGTTGTTCCGATCATCTGTTGTTGTGATCATTTGTTGTTCCGATCATCTGTTGTTCCGATCATCTGTTGTTGTGATCATCTGTTGTTCTGATCATCTGTTTTTGTGATCATCTGTTGTTTCAATCATTTGTTGTTGTGATCATCTGTTGTTCCGATCATCTGTTGTTGTGATCATCTGTTCTTTTGATCATCTGTTGTTGTGATCATCTGTTGTTCCGATCATCTGTTGTTTTGATCATCTGTTGTTGTGATCATCTGTTGTTGTGATCATCTGTTGTTCCGATCGTCTGTTGTTCCGATCATCTGTTGTTCCGATCATCTGTTGTTCCGATCATCTGTTGTTGTGATCATCTGTTGTTGTGATCATCTGTTGTTGTGATCATCTGTTGTTGCGATCAACTGTTCTTGTGATCATCTGTTGTTCCGATCATCTGTTGTTGTGATCATCTGTTCTTTTGATCATCTGTTGTTGCGATCATCTGTTGTTGTGATAATCTGTTGTTGTGATCATCTGTTGTTGTGATCATCTGTTGTTGTGATCATCTGTTGTTGTGATCATCTGTTGTTCTCATCATCTGTTGTTCCGATCATCTGTTGTTCCGATCATCTGTTGTTCGGATCATCTGTTGTTGCGATCATCTGTTGTTGTGATCATCTGTTGTTGTGATCATCTCTTGTTCCGATCGTCTGTTGTTGTGATCATCTGTTGTTCCGATCATCTGTTGTTGCAATCATCTGTTGTTGTGATCATCTGTTGTTGTGATCATCTGTTGTTCTGATCATCTGATGTTCCGATCATCTGTTGTTCCGATCATCTGTTGTTCCGGTCATCTGTTGTTGTGATCATCTGTTGTTGTGATCATCTGTTGTTGTGATCATCTGTTGTTGTGATCATCTGTTGTTCCGATCATCTGTTATTCCGATCATCTGTTGTTCCGATCATCTGTTGTTCCGATCATCTGTTGTTGTGATCATCTGTTGTTGTGATCATCTGTTGTTGTGATCATCTGTTGTGATCATCTGTTGTTCCGATCGTCTGTTGTTCCGATCATCTGTTGTTCCGATCATCTGTTGTTCCGATCATCTGTTGTTGTGATCATGTGTTGTTGTGATCATCTGTTCTTTTGATCATCTGTTGTTGCAATCATCTGTTGTGATCATCTGTTGTTGTGATCATCTTTTGTTGTGATCATCTGTGGTTGCGATCAACTGTTCTTGGGATCATTTGTTGTTCCGATCATCTGTCGTTCCGATCATCTGTTGTTGTGATCATCTGTTCTTTTGATCATCTGTTGTTGCAATCATCTGTTGTGATCATCTGTTGTTGTGATCATCTTTTGTTGTGATCATCTGTTCTTGTTATCATCTGTTCTTGTGATCATCTGTTGTTCTGATCATCTGTTGTTCTGATCATCTGTTGTTCCGATCATCTGTTGTTCCGATCATCTGTTCCAATCATCTGTTGTCTCAATCATCTGTTGTTCCGATTATCTGTTGCTCCGACCATCTGTTGTTGTGATCATCTGTTGTTCCGATTATCTATTGTTCTGACCATCTGTTGTTGTGATCATCTGTTCCGATCATCTGTTGTTCCAATCATCTGTTGTCTCAATCATCTGTTGTTCCGGTTATCTGTTGTTACAATCATCTGTTGTTGTGATCATCTTTTGTTCCGATCATCTGTTGCTCCGATCATCTGTTGTTATCATCTGTTGTTGTGATCATCTGTTGTTGTGATCATCTGTTGTTGTGATCATCTGTTGTTGTGATCATCTGTTGTTGTGATCATCTGTTGTTGTGATCATCTGTTGTTCCGATCTTCTGTTGTTTCGATTATCTGTTGTGATCGTCTGTTGTTGTGATCATCTGTTGTTCCGATCATCTGTTGTAGCGATCATCTGTTGTTGTGATCATCTGTTGTTCCAATCATCTGTTGTGATCATCTGTTGCTCCGATCTTCTGTAGTTCCGATCATCTGTTGTTCCGATCATGTGTTGTCCCGATCATGTGTTGTCCCGATCATCTGTTGTTCCAATCATCTGTTGTTCCGATCATCTGTTGTTCCGATCACCTGTCTTCCCGATCACCTGTCTTCCCGATCATCTGCCTTCCCGACCATCCTTCTTCCCGATCACCTGTCTTCCTGATCATCTGTATTCCCGATCACCTGTCTTCCCGATCACCTGTCTTCCCGATCACCTGTCTTTCCGATCATCTGTGTTCCCGATCACCTGTCTTTCCGATCATCTGTGTTACCGATCACCTGTCTTTCCGATCACATGTCTTCCCGATCGTCTGTCTTCCCTATCACCTGTCTTCCCGATCACCTGTCTTCCCGATCATCTGTCTTCTCGATCACCTGTCTTCCCGATCACCCGTTTTCCCGATCACCTGTCTTCCCGATCACCTGTCTTCCCGATCACCTGTCTTCTCGATCATCTGTCTTCCCGATTACCTGTCTTCCCGATCACCCGTTTTCCCGATCACCTGTCTTCCCGATCACGTGTCTTTCCGATCATTTGTCTTCCCGATCACCTGCCTTCCCGATCACCTGTCTTCCCGATCACCTGTCTTCCCGGTCATCTGTCTTCCCGATCATCTGTCTTCCCGATCACCTGTCTTCCCGATCATGTCTTCCAGATCTCTCTGACTGTTGTTCACCTCGGCTACATCGTGCTAGTTGACCTCATTCTTCAATTTCCTTATCTTTGAAGCTCCTGACGAAGCACTGGGAAAAAGCGAAAGGTCTAAAACTGCTTTCCATCCTACCCTCGTGACTTTACTGATACATACATACATACACACATAAACACGCACACAGATACATGTTAGTGACTGCCCTACACTGTTCCTTTATCATTAATTGATGTAGAGGAGGCTGGGCTTATGAAATAATGGGATTCCTTTCTCGGGTCGAGCAGCGATCAAAAACTTTGTTCTTGCAAAAGTGGGTCAAAATTTTGTTGATCAGACAGCAGAAAGGAAGTTAGAAAATGAAAGCGACAACTAAGGTCGAAGAAGAGGAGGAACTCCTTACAGGGATCCACGATAATAAAAGAAGTCAAGATGTTCGAGTCCACTATACCATCCGATCGAAGGTTGAGAGGCTAATAACGAGAGCTGTAGTTCAACCTTCCCTTCCCCCCGTATATGAGCATACATACCAAAGCACACTAAAACTGGAGCGTGTTAGATGTAGAGCCTAATATCCAGTTTTTACAGTTAATACCAGTACAAGTCTTGCACAACTGTTGAATGATCGTTATTTAGGTATAAGTGGTGAGGCCAACAACACTTCCTGGATGTGGCAGCTACTAGGAAGTTGTTCTCTTCTACGCTGTGTCAGAGAGAGAGAGAGAGAGAGAGAGAGAGAGAGAGAGAGAGAGAGAGAGAGAGAGAGAGAGAGAGAGAGAGAGAGAGAGAGAGAGAGAGAGAGAGAGAGAGAGAGAGAGTTAATATTAACTGTTTTTGTAATGGTCATAACGTATTGTAAAGGGTTCCATCAACATCAACACCATTAATACCATTACCATCACCATCACCATTATTATTACAAACACAGGTACAGTTGAAAGACCTGTTATACCTGGTTATAAAGGAAGAATACTAGCAAGGAATTAATAAGGAAATCAAGAATATTTAAGGAATACACTATACATCAGATGTTTGTTTTTCTGAGTACCTGTATATTCCCACCACCAACGTTATTCACAGTATTTAGTGGCACCGTGGCCGGTGGCAAAACTTCTCGCTTCATACAGTGAAGGTCTGGGTTCAGTTCCCGGCGAGGGTAGAAACATTGGTCGTGTTTCCTTACACCGGTTGTCTCTGTTCACCCACCAGTAAAATGGGTACCTGGGTGTCAGTCGACTTGTGTGGGTCGCATCCTGGGACAAAATTGACTTAATTTGCGGGAAATGCTCTTGATAACAAGCAGTATAGTAGTATGTCAGTGATGTCAGCTATGGTCTGTATACCTTGTACATGTACTTGTAGAAATAAAGATATCGTTATATTATTATTATTATTATTATTATTATTATTATTATTATTATTATTATTATTATTATTATTATTATTATTATTATTATTATTATTATTATTATTATTATTATAAGTTTGAGAGTTACTACAATATGAGTAAGTTATGAGAGAGCAAGACTGAATGTTCTCACTGGCTACAACTCACCAGCTGAAAGCAGGTAACAAACTGACCCTCAGAGCTGTCTCCAGTGACAAGAAGACTTGAAACTACCCAACATTTTGATCCTAACAACTTGATCAGTAATAACACATATGCAATCCAACCTTATAACATCATACAGTTCCCCTATTCTAACCGAAGCTAACCTAACCTAACCGAACCGAACCTAACCTAACCTAACCTAACCTAACCTAACCTAACCTTACCTAACCTAACCTAACCTAACCTAACCGAACCGAACCTAACCTAACCTAACCTAACCTAACCTAACCTAACCTTACCTAACCTAACCTAACCTAACCTAACCTAACCTAACCTAACCTAACCTTACCTAACCTAACCTAACATAACCTAACCTAACCTAACCTTACCTAGTCTAACCGAAGCTAACCTTACCCAACCTAACGTAACCTAACCTAACGTAACCTAACCTAACGTAACCTAACCTAACGTAACCTAACCTAACGTAACCTAACCTAACGTAACCTAACCTAACGTAACCTAACCTAACGTAACCTAACCTAACGTAACCTAACTTAACCTAACCTAACCTAACCTAACAAACCTAGCCTTACCTAATCTATAAATATTTTACCAAATATAACTAAATCTGACATAACATACACTAACCTGTGCTAACTTAGATTACCTAAGGTATGGTGATGTTATAGTGTAGTTATGGATGTATTATAGTATTTTTTTGTGGTGCTGTTATGGTGGCGTTATAGTGAAGTCGTTAATGGTATTATGGTGTTATGCTGCTGTTGTTATATGGTTTCTTGTTGATGGTGTTTTAGTGGTGTTATGTGGAGGTGTTATGGTGATGTTACGGTCTTCTTATCGCTGTGTATTTATGATGTTACGTGGTGTTACAGTGCTGCTATGTTGGTTTTGTGTTGTTGTTTTGATGGTGTTGTAATGGTGTTGTTGGTGCTGTAGAGTTGGTATGTAGTGTGATTATGATGGTGCTGGTATGTAGTGTGATTATGATGGTGCTGGTATGTAGTGTCATTATGATGGTGCTGGTATGTAGTGTCATTATGATGGTGCTGGTATGTAGTGTGATTATGATGGTGCTGGTATGTAGTGTCATTATGATGGTGCTGGTATGTAGTGTGATTATGATGGTGCTGGTATGTAGTGTGATTATGATGGTGCTGGTATGTAGTGTCATTATGATGGTGCTGGTATGTAGTGTGATTATGATGGTGCTGGCATGTAGTGTGATTATGATGGTGCTGGTATGTAGTGTGATTATGATGGTGCTGGTATGTAGTGTGATTATGATGGTGCTGGTATGTAGTGTGATTATGATGGTGCTGGTATGTAGTGTGATTATGATGGTGCTGGTATGTAGTGTCATTATGATGGTGCTGGTATGTAGTGTGATTATGATGGTGCTGGTATGTAGTGTGATTATGATGGTGCTGGTATGTAGTGTCATTATGATGGTGCTGGTATGTAGTGTCATTATGATGGTGCTGGTATGTAGTGTCATTATGATGGTGCTGGTATGTAGTGTGATTATGATGGTGCTGGCATGTAGTGTGATTATGATGGTGCTGGTATATAGTGTGATTATGATGGTGCTGGTATGTAGTGTCATTATGATGGTGCTGGTATGTAGTGTGATTATGATGGTGCTGGTATGTAGTGTCATTATGATGGTGCTGGTATGTAGTGTCATTATGATGGTGCTGGTATGTAGTGTGATTATGATGGTGCTGGTATGTAGTGTCATTATGATGGTGCTGGTATGTAGTGTGATTATGATGGTGCTGGTATGTAGTGTGATTATGATGGTGCTGGTATGTAGTGTGATTATGATGGTGCTGGTATGTAGTGTGATTATGATGGTGCTGGTATGTAGTGTGATTATGATGGTGCTGGTATGTAGTGTCATTATGATGGTGCTGGTATGTAGTGTCATTATGATGGTGCTGGTATGTAGTGTCATTATGATGGTGCTGGTATGTAGTGTGATTATGATGGTGCTGGCATGTAGTGTGATTATGATGGTGCTGGTATATAGTGTGATTATGATGGTGCTGGTATGTAGTGTCATTATGATGGTGCTGGTATGTAGTGTGATTATGATGGTGCTGGTATGTAGTGTGATTATGATGGTGCTGGTATGTAGTGTCATTATGATGGTGCTGGTATGTAGTGTCATTATGATGGTGCTGGTATGTAGTGTCATTATGATGGCGCTGGTATGTAGTATTGTTATGGTGTTGGTTACAAAACGAGACGTCTACTAAGTGAAGACATCTCCAGAAATACTAGAAGGTCAACTTGTTGATCCTCCTCTAATATCTGGCTTGTTTCTGTGCAACATACAGGGTTATAAACTATTCCACACTGATAGGGTCAACAGGAAGGGTGGTGGAGTGGCGATGCATGTAAGAGATAATTTAAATTGTTGTCTTAGACATGATATAAGTTTAGAAACATCGGACACAGAATCTGTTTGGCTACAGTTTCTCAAGGGTCGTGACAAATTAATTTTGGGTGTGATTTATAGGCCCCCAAACCTTGATAGGGAGGGCAGTAAGCTGTTATGGGACGAGATTCATAAGGCATCTAGATATGAAAATGCTGTGTTAATGGGAGATTTTAACTTTAGACAAATTGATTGGAACAATATGACAGGAAATCTTGAGTCTAGTGACTTTCTTGATTTGGTTCAGGATTGCTTTTTAGAACAGGTTGTGACAACCAACTAGAGGAAACAATCTGCTTGACTTGGTTCTTGCCAACAAAAATTCACTAATTAATAATCTTGAGGTTAATGATGAGCTTGGGGAAAGTGATCACAAATCACTTATTTTCAATATATCATGGAATTACCCAGATAACTGCAATCAAATCTCTGTCCCAGATTTTCGTTTGGCCGACTTCATGAGACTGAAAAATTACCTGGGTGGGCTAAATTGGGATGACCTGACTATGGGTCAGGTAGGTGATCTTGGTTGCCAATATAAAGTTTTTCAGAGCAAAGTTCTAGCTGCCCAGACAACTTTTGTTCCGAGTAGGGAAATTAGATCTAACAAAAATGATCCCAAATGGATGAACAATAGATTAAAACATCTCATTGGTCAAAAGAGAGACATATATAGGCAAATCAAAAGAGGGGATGAGCAGTTAAGAAATCAGTATATTCATTAAAGAGAGAAGTAATAAAAGGCATAAGAAAAGCAAAAAAGGGATGATGAGGCTAAGGTCTCAAGGGATTCGAAGACTAACCCAAAAAGGTTCTTTCAGGTATACAGAAGTAAGATTAGGGACAAGATTGGCCCACTTAAGAGTAACTCAGGTCAGATCACTGACAGTGATAAGGAAATGTGTGATCTTTTCAATACCTACTTCCTCTCAGTTTTTTTTACTCAGGAAGATACTAGCGATATTCCAGAAATAATAAATTATGTAGAACAGGATGATAATAAACTATGCACGATTGCAGTAACTATTGACATGGTCCTCAGACAAACAGAGAAACTAAAACCTAACAAATCCCCAGGTCCTGATGAACTGTTTGCAAGTGTGTTAAAGGAATGTAAAGAGGAACTTAGCATACCTTTGGCTAATCTTTTCAACATATCTCTACAAACTGGCATACTGCCTGATAAGTGGAAAATGGCAACTATAGACCAATAAGTCTTACCTCCATAGTGGGAAAATTTATGGAATCAATAATTGGCGAAGCAATTCGTAGCCATCTTGAAAGGCATAAATTGATTAATGAATCTCAACACGGTTTTACAAAGGGGCGTTCCTGTCTTACGAATTTACTAACTTTCTTCACTAAGGTGTTTGAGGAGGTAGATCATGGTATTGAATATGATATTGTGTATATGGACTTCAGTAAGGCTTTCGATAGAGTTCCACATCAGAGGCTATTGAGGAAACTTAAGGCACACGGAATAGGAGAAATTTTTTCCTGGGTAGAGGCATGGCTGACAAATAGGCAGCAGAGAGTTTGCATAAATGGGGAGAAATCCGAATGGGGGCACGTCACAAGCGGTGTTCCACAGGGGTCAGTGTTGGGCCCTTTGTTGTTCACAATTTGCATAAACGACATAATTGAGGGAATAAATAGCGACATAAGCAAATTTGCTGATGACACCAAAATAGGCCTGCCAGTTCATTCTAATGAGGGCACTAGAGCACTCCAGGATGATTTGAATAGACTGATGCAATGGTCGGAGAAGTGGCAGATGCAGCTTAATATAGACAAATGCAAAGTTCTAAATGTTGGAAAGGAAAATAACCATGCCACATATAAACTAAATAATGTAGATCTTAATACTACTGATTGCGAAAAGGATTTAGGAGTTCTGGTTAGCAATAATCTAAAATCAAGATAACTAGCACCTTCCCGAAACTACTCAAGATGGCAAGGGTTACACCAATACATAAAGGTGGTGACCCTACAGACTTAAACAACTATAGGCCAATATCAAACTTACCATTGCTATCCAAAATCTTTGAAAAACTCGTGCACAGGAGACTATATTCATTTATAACAGCACAAAACATACTCAACCCCTGCCAATTTGGATTTAGGAAAAATAAAAGCACTAATGATGCAATCATAAAAATGCTAGATCTGCTTTACACAGCATTGGAAAATAAGGAATATCCACTAGGAATTTTTATTGACCTAAGAAAAGCTTATGACACAGTAGACCACAACATCCTACTCCACAAACTTGACCATTACGGTATAAGAGGCCATGCGCTTGCTTATTTCAAATCTTACCTTACTAATAGGTATCAGTATGTTGCCATTAAAGACACAGCATCAACAACACGGCCACTTGATACTGGAGTTCCGCAGGGAAGTGTCCTTGGTCCCCTGCTCTTCCTCATATACATCAATGATCTTCCAAACGTATCCCAACACCTGAAACCCATTTTCTTTGCTGATGACACGACTTATGTCATCTCTCACCCTAATCTTGCCACCCTCAACACCATTGTTAACGAGGAGCTGATCAAAATATCGACTTGGATGACAGCCACTAAACTTACGCTTAACACTGACAAAACCTACTATATTATGTTTGGCAGCAGAGCAGGAGATGCACAAATTAACATTAAGATCGACAACACTCTAATTACCAGACATAATGAGGGCAAATTCCTAGGCCTATACCTTGACAACAACCTGAATTTCAGCACCCATATCCAACACATAACCAAAAAAGTATCCAAAACAGTTGGGATCCTCTCCAAGATACGATACTACGTGCTGCAAAATGCCCTTCTCACACTATACCATTCACTTATTTATCCATACCTCACCTATGCTATTTGTGCTTGGGGATCAACTGCAGCAACACACCTAAAGCCAATAATAACCCAACAAAAAGCTGCAGTAAGAATAATCACTAAATCCCATCCCTGGCAACACCCCTCCCCCCCACTCTTCATAGATCTAAACTTACTCCCTGTTCAGTACATCCACACTTACTACTGTGCAATCTACATCTACAGGACCTTAAACTCCAATATCAACCTTGACCTAAAACGCTTTCTTGATAGTTGTGACAGAACCCACAGGCATAACACCAGACACAAACATCTCTACGACATTCCCCATGTCCGACTAAACCTTTACAAAAATTTAATGTATGTCAAAGGCCCTAAAATCTGGAACACCCTACCTGAGAACTCTAGAACTGCAGACACATTCATCACCTTCAAAACTACCATTAGAAAACATCTTATCTCCCTGATACACCCCATCAACTAACTACACGAATACCACCTGGTGGTTCACACTTACACTCACTCACCCATTTGACCATAAACAGAAATATTAATCTCAATCTTAAAATAATGAATCCTATGATACTCCAATACTGAAACTATGTACTGTGCCAAAACAAAAGCATTCACATTGCTAAACTCACAAACTAGTATTTAGTCACTTAGCCATAATACCAACTTACCTCATAATTTGTAATATTTTAAAATAAAGAATTAAACTAAGTCTGCCCGAAATGCCTAGCCATGCTAGGCGCTCTAGTGGTACACTCTGTAATCATTATTTAACTACATGTAAACCACACAACAACCAAATTCTGTAAATTCAACATTGTAATCTTTATAGAGAATAAACTTTGAATTTGAATTTGAATAAACCTAACAGAATCCTTGGCTTAATATCTAGAAGTATAAATAATAGAAGTCCTCAGGTTGTTCTCCAACTCTACATATCCTTGGTTAGGCCTCATTTAGATTATGCTGCACAGTTCTGGTCACCGTATTACAGAATGGATATAAATGCTTTGGAAAACGTACAAAGGAGGATGACAAAGTTGGTCCCATGTATCAGAAATCTTCCCTGTGAGGATAGACTGAGGGCCCTGAATCTGCACTCTCTCGAAAGGCGTAGAATTAGGGGGGATATGATCAAGGTGTATAAATGGAAAACAGCAATAAATAAAGGGGATGTAAATAGTGTGCTGAAAATATCTAGCCTAGACAGGACTCGCAGCAATGGTTTCAAGTTGGAAAAATTCAGATTCAGGAAGAATATAGGAAAGTACTGGTTTGGTAATAGAGTTGTGGATGAGTGGAACAAACTCCCGAGTACAGTTATAGAAGCTAAAACGTTGTGTAGTTTTAAAAATAGGTTAGATAAATACACGAGTGGGTGTGGGTGGGTGTGAGTTGGACCTGACTAGCTTGTGCTACTAGGTCTGATGCCTTGTTCCTTCCTTAAGTGGAAGTGACCTGACTAGGTGGGTCATTGGGCTAATACGGGGGACACATGGACCTGCTTCGCATGGGTCAGTAGACCTGCTGCAGTGTTACTTCTTTCTTATGTTCTTATGTTATTAAGAGTTTGTCACAGAATATTCTAGTCCAGTTATCCCGTAAATTATGTGGCTTCTTAATAGCACGTTTTTGTGTTGCAAGTGAAAGACAGACAACAGCTCAACCAAAGTTGAGATCGTTAATAATCAAGGTGCCAAGGTGGTAATAATTACACTTACTATAACCTGTATAATTAATAAATTAGACACATGTGCAACTCTTGGGTATCTTTATTGAGGAAACGTTTCGCCACACAGTGGCGGACTGAACACATCAACTCAAGGTTGAGGGACTGATTACCTCATTCTCCTCCTGTTCTTCAAGTTTCTCCTACGTATTTCTAAAGGAATGTAAAGAGGAGCTTAGCACACCTGCTGTGATACCTATTTTCAAAACAGGTGACAGGTCCTTAGCTTCGAACTATAGACCAATAAGCCTAACCTCCATAGTGGGAAAATTTATGGAATCAATAATTGCCGAGGCAGTTCGTAGCCACCTTGAAAAGCATAAATTAATCAACGAATCTCAGCATGGTTTTACAAAGGGACGTTCCTGTTACGAATTTATTAACTTTTTTCACTAAGGTATTTGACTGGTAACTTGATATTGTGTATATGGACTTCAGTAAGGCTTTTGACAGGGTCCCACATCAGAGACTATTGAGGAAAATTAAAGCACATGGAATAGGAGGAGAAATTTTTTCCTGGATAGAGGCATGGTTGACAAATAGGCAGCAGAGAGTTTGCATAAATGGGGAGAAATCTGGGGAAGCGTCACGAGCGGTATCAGTGTTGGGCCCCCTGCTGTTCACAATCTACATAAACGACATAGATGAGGGCATAAAGAGCGACATCGGCAAGTTTGCCGATGACACCAAAATAGGCCGTCGAATTCATTCTGACGAGGACATTCGAGCACTCCAGGAAGATTTGAATAGACTGATGCAAGAAGTGGCAGATGCAGTTTAATATAGACAAATGTAACCATGCCACATATAAACTAAATAATGTTCTTAATATTACGGATTGCGAAAAAGATTTAGGAGTTCGGTTAGCAGTAATCTGAAACCAAGACAACAGTGCATAAGTGTTCGCAATAAAGCTAATAGAATCCTTGGCTTCATATCAAGAAGCATAAATAATAGGAGTCACTTCAACTCTATACATCCTTGTTAGGCCTCATTTAGATTATGCTGCACAGTTTTGGTCACCGTATTACAGAATGGATATAAATTCTCTGGAAAATGTACAAAGGAGGATGACAAAGATGATCCCATGTATCAGAAACCTTCCCTATGGGATAGACTAAGGGCTGAAACTGCACTCTCTAGAAAGACGTAGAATTAGATATGATTGAGGTTTATAAGTGGAAGACAGGAATAAATAAAGGGGATGTAAATAGTGTGCTGAAAATATCTAGCCTACAGGACTCGCAGCAATGGTTTTAAGTTGGAAAAATTCAGATTCAGGAGGGATATAGGAAAGTACTGGTTTGGTAATAGAGTTGTGGATGAGTGGAACAAACTCCCAAGTCAAGAGGCCAGAACGTTGTGTAGCTTTAAAAATAGGTTGAGGGACTGATTACCTCATTCTCCTCCTGTTCTTCAAGTTTCTCCTACGTATGGACTGATGAAGCCACTGTGTGGCGAAACGTTTCCTCAATAAAGATACCCAAGAGTTGCACATGTGTCTATTTTATCAACATGTCGGTTCTCTGAACCATTCATCTACAAACCTGTATCATTAAGGAGATAAACTTGTACACACCTCTTAGAGTATAACTCAGTATACTTATATATCATACATATTCTGTACATATAATCATATGTGCTATGTGCACACTTAAGATACTACTCTTAACATGTACTGTCTGGTATGTTGCTAAATGAGATGTACTCATAAGTACAAGGGTAATAGTGTGTAAGTGTGTTTATTTGTGTAAGTGCTTATTATGTGCTAGGATTGACTCAGCTTAGACTTAAAATATGACTGACAACAGTAAGTCCCTAATTAATCTAACTTCTGGACTACCGAAGCATACAAACAGCTTGACTTAAGAAATCGTAATGACACGATTGCAAATAAACCATACCCCCGGCCGGGATTGAACCCGCGGTCATAGAGTCTTCTTAAGTCATGTTGACGGCAGTGAAGGGACTTGAGCTAGAGTTCGTCACGGCCACGCTAGCTGGAGATTCGTCTGTAAAAACTTGCATTTGTGGTCACAGAGGTGCCTGTGCTAACTTTCCTATGGTGTAGAAATATACCTAGTTGGATGAATCTTATTGTGGCTAGCTGGTCTAGTGGCTAACGCGACGGGCTGGAGTTTTGAGACTCTATGACCGCGGGTTCAATCCCGGCCGGGGGTATGGTTTATACAAACAGCTTCCTTGATCAATATGACGACCCATCCGCCAAACAGCAATAATGCTGGAAACTACAGTGAACAGCACAGTGTCAGGCGAGGAATCAAGGAGACCAAACACGACTCTAACAGTGAATCTTCCGCAGATCCGACACACAAGAAATACAACGTCCTTATTACTGTAACTAAGTTGAGCAGTTCTAGTTTCCCAACTACGACAGTGTAGATGTCAGAACAATGTAGGTGTTGCTATGGTGGTGTTGCTATTGCCATGTTATGGAGGTGTTACCATGTGGTGTTGTTATGGTGGTGTGTTATGGGGATGCTATAATGGTGCAGTTCTTGTATAGGAGAGATATTATGGCTTATGGTAGTATTGCTATAGTGTTGTTATTATATAGGTATTGTCATGGTGGTACTGTTATGGTGCTGTTAAGATGGCAATGTTATGGTAGCATTACTGCATTGTTATGTTATGGTGCTCCTGTTATTGTGGTTATATGTTTCTGATGCTGATATTGTGATATTGTTATGGTAGCATCTTGAAGGTGGCAGTGATATGGTGGTGTTGTTATGGTGTTGCTGTTATGGTTGTGTTGTTTTGATGGTGTTTTTATAGTTGTCTTGTTATGATGGTGTTGTAATGGTGGTATTGCCATGGTGTTGTTATGATGCTGTTATTATTGTGGTGTGATTATGGTGGTATTGTTATGTTGTTGTGGTGATATAATGGTAATATTATGATGGTGTTGTGGTACTGTCGTGGAGTTGTTATGATAGTATTGTGGTGTTATCATGGTGCTGTGGTATTGTCATAATGGTGTTATGATGGTGTTGTGGTGTTATCATGGTGTTATAGTATTATTATGTTGTTGTAATGGTGTTAAAGAATTGTCATGGTGTTATAATCATGTTGTAGTACTGTCATGGTGGTGCTATTATGGTGTTGTGGTGTTATCATGGTAGTGTTGCCATATTATTTTGTTATAGTGTTGGTATATGGTGATATGGTGATGTTTGAGATATTGCTATGTTGGTGTTATGATGGTGTTGTTATGATGGTGCTATAGTGCGGTCGTTATGGTAGTGTTGGTATGGTGGTGGTGGTGGTATGATGGTGGTGGTGGTATGGTGGTAGTGTTGGTATGGTGGTGGTGTTGGTATGGTGGTGGTGTTGGAATGATGGTGTTGGTATGATGGTGTTGGCATGATGGTGTTGGTATGGTGGTGTTGGTATGATGGTGTTGGTATGGTGGTGTTGGTATGGTGGTGTTGGTATGGTGGTGTTGGTATGGTGGTGTTGGTATGATGGTGTTGGCATGATGGTGTTGGAATGGTGGTGTTGGTATGGTGGTGTTGGTATGATGGTGTTGGTATGATGGTGTTGGTATGGTGGTGTTGGTATGATGGTGTTGGTATGATGGTGTTGGTATGGTGGTGTTGGTATGGTGGCGTTGGTATAGGGTGTTGGTATGATGGTGCTGGTATGGTGGTGTTGGTATGATGGTGTTGGTATGATGGTGTTGGTATATTGATATTGGTATATTGATATTGGTATGGTGGCGTTAGTATGATGGTGTTTGTATGATGGTGTTGGTATGATGGTGTTGGTATGATGGTGTTGGTATGATGGTGTTGGTATGGTGGTGTTGGTATGATGGTGTTGGTATGGTGGTGTTGGTATGGTGATGTTGGTATGATGGTGTTGGTATGGTGGTGTTGGTATGATGGTCTTGGTATATTGGTGTTGGTATGATGGTGTTGGTATGATGATGTTGGTATATTGGTATTGATATGATGGTGTTGGTATGGTGATGTTGGTATGATAGTGTTGGTATGATGGTGTTGGTATATTGATATTGGTATGGTGGCGTTAGTATGATGGTGTTTGTATGATGGTGTTGGTATGGTGGTGTTGGTATGATGGTGTTGGTATGGTGGTGTTGGTATGGTGGTGTTGGTATGGTGGTGTTGGTATGGTGGTGTTGGTATGGTGGTGTTGGTATAGTGGTGTTGGTATGGTGGTGTTGGTATGGTGGTGTTGGTATGATGGTGTTGGTATGGTGGTGTTGGTATGATGGTGTTGGTATGATGGTGTTGGTATGGTGGTGTTGGTATGGTGGTGTTGGTATGGTGGTGTTGGTATGGTGGTGTTATGGTGGCATTGTTATGGTGTTGCTGTGGTTGTATAAATATTGTTTTTATAGTGTTATTATGGTGTTATGGCATGGTGATGTAATTGTGATATTAGGTGGTGTTAAGTGGTGCAGTTATAGTGGTGCTGTTATAGTGGTGTTATTATAGTGGTGTTGTTATAGTGTTGTTATAGTGGTGTTGTTATAGTGGTGTTGTTATAGTGGTGTTGTTATAGTGGTGTTGTTATAGTGGTGTTGTTATAGTGTTGTTGTTATAGTGGTGTTGTTATAGTGGTGGTGTTATAGTGGTGGTGTTATAGTGGTGGTGTTATAGTGGTGGTGTTATAGTGGCGGTGTTATAGTGGTGTTGTTATAGTGGTGTTGTTATAGTGGTGTTGTTATAGTGGTGTTGTTATAGTGGTGGTGTTATAGTGGTGTTGTTATAGTGGTGTTATAGTGGTGTTGTTATAGTGGTGTTGTTATAGTGGTGGTGTTATAGTGGTGGTGTTATAGTGGTGTTGTTATAGTGGTGTTGTTATAGTGGTGGTGTTATAGTGGTGTTGTTATAGTGGTGTTGTTATAGTGGTGTTGTTATAGTGGTGTTGTTATAGTGGTGTTGTTATAGTGGTGTTGTTATAGTGGTGTTATAGTGGTGGTGTTATAGTGGTGTTATAGTGGTGGTGTTATAGTGGTGTTATAGTGGTGGTGTTATAGTGGTGGTGTTATAGTGGTGTTGTTATAGTGGTGTTGTTATAGTGATGTTGTTATAGTGGTGTTGTTATAGTGGTGTTGTTATAGTGGTGGTGTTATAGTGGTGTTATAGTGGTGGTGTTATAGTGGTGTTATAGTGGTGGTGTTATAGTGGTGGTGTTATAGTGGTGTTGTTATAGTGGTGTTATAGTGGTGTTGTTATAGTGGTGTTGTTATAGTGGTGTTGTTATAGTAGTGTTGTTATAGTGGTGTTGTTATAGTGGTGTTGTTATAGTGGTGTTGTTATAGTGGTGTTGTTATAGTGGTGTTGTTATAGTGGTGTTGTTATAGTGGTGTTGCTATAGTGGTGTTATAGTGGTGTTGTTATAGTGGTGTTGTTATAGTGGTGTTGTTATAGTGGTGTTGTTATAGTGGTGTTGTTATAGTGGTGTTGTTATAGTGGTGTTATAGTGGTGGTGTTATAGTGGTGTTGTTATAGTGGTGTTATAGTGGTGTTGTTATAGTGGTGTTATAGTGGTGGTGTTATAGTGGTGCTGTTATAGTGGTGTTATAGTGGTGGTGTTATAGTGGTGTTATAGTGGTGTTATAGTTGTGGTGTTATAGTGGTGTTGTTATAGTAGTGTTGTTATAGTGGTGTTGTTATAGTGGTGTTGTTATAGTGGTGTTGTTATAGTGGTGTTGTTATAGTGGTGTTGTTATAGTGGTGTTATTATAGTGGTGTTGTTATAGTGGTGTTGTTATAGTGGTGGTGTTATAGTGGTGTTGTTATAGTGGTGGTGTTATAGTGGTGTTGTTATAGTGGTGTTGTTATAGTGGTGCTGTTATAACGTTATTTGAGCTATGTTGTTATGGGGTGATATTTGGCTGTTGTTATAGTGTAGTTATAGAGGTGTTATTATGTTGGCGTTGCTAACGTGGCGTTGTTATGGTGGTGTTATGGTAGCATTTTGACTGTAGATTTGTTAGGTGTTGTTATGGCAGTGTTGTTATGGGATTGTTATTATGGTACTTTTCTTACTTGGTGTTGTAATGGTAGAGTTCTTATGGTGGTTCTATCATATTGTTATGGGTCTTTTGCAAGTAGTGGTGACCCGGCCTTGACTCCCTCTTTAGGGAGTGTCTGAGACCTAAGTCTCCCATGGGAGGAGGTACAAGTACCCCCATCATCTTTGAGACCAAGTGTCCCCAGGCCTAGCCACAGTCCCCGCCCTCACGGGGCTCGTAGGGAGAAGCTAGGCCTCTCTGGTCTGCCATCTGTCCCGCCTCAAAAGGGGCTCGTGGGGATGGCAGTCTTATCAGCTGCAGATGGTAGCAAGTTCGGTCCTTTCTATTATGCTGTTGTTATTGTAATGTTGGTATGGTAGTGTTATGGTTGTGTCGTTATAGCGATTTTGTTATGTGGTGCTCTTATGGTAGTGCTTTAATAATGGTGGTGTTATTGTGGTTGTGTTTTATAATGGCGTTGTTAAGTGGTGGAATTATGGTGGTGTTTTTATAGTGTATTTGTTACGGTTGTGTTGTTATGGTGGTGTTATAGTGGTGTAACTATAGTGGGTTGGATAAGGTGTTTTATGGTCTTATTATGGTGTTGTTACTATAGTGGTTTTATGGTGTTATGATGTTAAAATAGTGGGTTATGGTGTTATGGTGGTTTTAAGGTGGGTTTGTTATGGCGTTGTTATGATGGTGTTGTTATAATGGATGCGTTATGGTGGTGTTTTATGGCACTGCTGTTGTGGTGGTGTTTTTATAATGGTGTTATGCTGGTGTTGTAATGGTGTTGTATCTATGGTGGCATTATTTTTGTGGTGACTATGGTGTTGTTATAGTGGCATTTGTTATAATGGTGTTGTTTCTCGCTTTTGTTGTTGCAATTTTTACATCATTCACCCTGTTCATGACTCTATCATGTGTACATGTGTGTACACCTTCACCCTGTGTGCTCCTGTGTACATCTTCACTCTGTGTACGCCTGTGTCCACCTTCACCCTGTGTACACCATCCTGTGTGCGTCTCCACTCTCCGCCTCACAGTTACCTCGGCTACTGTGACGTCAACACTATTATTAAAACTGTTGTCACGAGGGAGGTTGTGGCATCCTGGGATAACAAGAAACAGCAAGTGCTCTAAACCCTAAGAAATCTGCCTGACAAGGCTTTCTAAGTTTAGTAATTGATGTATTAAGAGCGTCACATCCCTGGCCACACTGAGGCCTCACTCTTAAGAACATAAGAACATAAGAACATAAGAACGAAGGAACACTGCAGAAGGCCTACTGGCCCATGCGAGGCAGGTCCAAGTCCCTACCGGCTTAAGCCAATGCACCCAACCTAGTCAGGTCAGGTCACATTGACTCAAGGGAGGAACACGGCAACCGACCCGTTAGCACAAGCTATCAGGTCTAACTCACACCCACCCACATCTACTCATGTATTTATCCAACCTATTTTTAAAGCTACACAACGTTCTGGCCTCTATAACGGTACTTGGGAGTTTGTTCCACTCATCCACAACTCTATTACCAAACCAGTACTTTCCTATATCCCTCCTGAATCTGAATTTTTCCAACTTAAAACCATTGCTGCGAGTCCTGTCTAGGCTAGATATTATCAGCACACTATTTACATCCCCTTTATTTATTCCTGTCTTCCACTTATAAACCTCAATCATATCCCCCCTAATTCTACGTCTTTCTAGAGAGTGCAGTTTCAGGGCCCTTAGTCTATCCTCATAGGGAAGGTTTCTGATACATGGGATCATCTTTGTCATCCTCCTTTGTACATTTTCCAGAGAATTTATATCCATTCTGTAATACGGTGACCAAAACTGTGCAGCATAATCTAAATGAGGCCTAACCAAGGATGTATAGAGTTGAAGAACAACCTGAGGACTCCTATTATTTATGCTTCTTGATATGAAGCCAAGGATTCTATTAGCTTTATTGCGAACACTTATGCACTGTTGTCTTGGTTTCAGATTACTGCTAACCAGAACTCCTAAATCTTTTTCGCAATCCGTAATATTAAGATCTACATTATTTAGTTTATATGTGGCATGGTTATTGTCCTGTCCAACATTTAGAACTTTGCATTTGTCTATATTAAACTGCATCTGCCACTTCTCCGACCACTGCATCAGTCTATTCAAATCTTCCTGGAGTGCTCGAATGTCCTCGTCAGAATGAATTCGACGGCCTATTTTGGTGTCATCGGCAAACTTGCCGATGTCGCTCTTTATGCCCTCATCTATGTCGTTTATGTAGATTGTGAACAGCAGGGGGCCCAACACTGACCCCTGTGGAACACCGCTCGTGACGCTTCCCCACTCTGATTTCTCCCCATTTATGCAAACTCTCTGCTGCCTATTTGTCAACCATGCCTCTATCCAGGAAAAAATTTCTCCTCCTATTCCATGTGCTTTAATTTTCCTCAATAGTCTCTGATGTGGGACCCTGTCAAAAGCCTTACTGAAGTCCATATACACAATATCATATTCGTTACCACGATCTACCTCCTCAAATACCTTAGTGAAAAAAGTTAATAAATTCGTAAGGCAGGAACGTCCCTTTGTAAAACCATGCTGAGATTCGTTGATTAATTTATGCTTTTCAAGGTGGCTACGAACTGCCTCGGCAATTATTGATTCCATAAATTTTCCTACTATGGAGGTTAGGCTTATTGGTCTATAGTTCGAAGCTAAGGACCTGTCACCTGTTTTGAAAATAGGTATCACATTTGCCATTTTCCACTTATCTGGCACCATGCCAGTTTGTAGTGATATGTTGAAAAGATTAGCCAAAGGTGTGCTAAGCTCCTCTTTACATTCCTTTAGAACCCTTGCATACAGTTCATCAGGGCCTGGGGATTTGTTAGGTTTTAATTTATCTATTTGCCTAAGGACCATGTCACTTGTGACCCTAATAGTGCACAGTTTATTATCGTCCTGTTCTACATAATTTATCATTACTGGAATATCACTGGTATCCTCCTGTGTAAAAACTGAGAGGAAGTATGTGTTAAAAATTCTACACATTTCCTTATCACTGTCAGTGAGCTGACCCGAGGAACTTTTGAGTGGGCCTATCTTGTCCCTGATCTTACTTCTGTATACCTGAAAGAATCCTTTTGGGTTAGTCTTCGATTCTCTTGCAACTTTAACCTCATAATCTCTTTTTGCTTTTCTAATTCCCTTTTTTATTTCTCTCTTTAACTGAATATATCGATTTCTTAATTGCCCCTCTCCTCTTTTGATTTGCCTATATATGCCTCTCTTTTGACCAATCAGATATTTTAATCTATTGTTCATCCATTTAGGATCATTTTTGTTTGATCTGATTTCCCTATTTGGAACATAATTTGACTGAGCAGCTAGAACTATGCCCTGGAAAGCATCATATCGGCAACCATCACCACCTACCTGACCCCTAGTCAGGTCATTCCAGTTCAGCCCACCTAAGTAATTTTTCAGTCCTATGAAATCAGCCAAGCGAAAGTCAGGGACGGAGACTTGATTGCCATTATTAGGGGAATTCCATGATATGTTAAAACTGAGTGATTTGTGATCACTCTCCCCAAGCTCATCATTAACCTCAAGATTATTAATTAGTGTTTCCCTACTGGCAAGAACCAAGTCAAGGAGGTTATTTCCCCTAGTTGGCTCTGTCACAAACTGTTTTAAAAAACAATCCTGGATCGTATCAAGAAAGTCACCCGACTCTAAATTTCCTGTCAAATTGCTCCAGTCAATCTGTCTATAGTTGAAATCTCCCATTAGCACAACATTTTCGTATGTAGATGCCTTACGAATTTCGTCCCATAGAAGTTTACTGCACTCCCTATCAAGATTTGGGGCCCTGTAAATCACACCCAAAATTAGTTTTTCTCGGCCCTCGAGAAGCTGTAACCAAACAGATTCAGTGGCTGACGCTTCTAATTTAATATCTTGTCTAACACAACAATTTAAATTGTCTCTGACATACATCGCTACTCCACCACCTTTCCTGTTGACCCTGTCAGTGTGGAATAATTTATAGCCTTGTATGTGACATTCAGATGGCATCTCTCTATCTTTCAGATTGAGCCAGGTCTCTGTTATAGCAATAATATCTATGTTTCCTGCACTTGCAATTAATCTTAGCTCATCTATCTTATTTCTAACACTCCTGCTATTAGTATAGTAAACCTTAAGGGAGCTAGTCCCTTGCTGCCCTCTGCTGTCCCCCTTTGTTTTCTGACCTGTTCTATTGTCTTTATTTATAACTTCATGCTGAATGCCTTTTATACATTTACTGTTTCCAACCCTAGTGTTGCAACCTGCTTGTTTCCCACACACACCCATACCTCTATCTTCCATCAGTTTAAAATCATAGGCATTTCACCAATGGCCTTCTCAATCGAGTCTGCAAGTGCTACCACCCCTGCCCCAGAGAGATGAACCCCATCCCTTGCATACATATCATGTTTGCCATAAAAGTTGTTCCAGTTGTCAATGAATGGGATTGCAAGTTCCTTGCAGTATCTGTCTAGCCAGCAATTTACACCAATTGCCCTAGACAACCATTCATTTCCTACTCCCCTTCTAGGCAAGATGCTACATATGATTGGGATCCCTCCCTTAGACTTAATGAAATCTATAGCTGACCTGTACTTATCTAGCAGCTCTTCTCTCCTACCCTTCCCAATATCATTTCCACCAGCACTGAGACAGATAATGGGCTTGTTCCCATTACCTGACATGATATTATCCAGTCTGTTGACAATGTCCCCAACACCAGCTCCAGGGAAGCACACTCTATCTCTCATCTTCTTATTCCTATTACAAAAAGCACGGTCAACATATCTTACCTGAGAGTCACCAACCACAAGAATGCGCTTACCTTCATTAGCAGGGGCAGTAGTACCCTTACCTTCACTGGCCACTGAAGTACATTCATCCTGGAGAACAGAGAAGCGATTTCCTACCTTCAGATCTTCACTCTTAACTTTCCTTACTCTGATGCGCCTCCCATTACTGTGAACAACTCGCCACTTGTAGCAGGTGCTGGGCTGCACCTCACTGCTGGTACCCGTTGCTACCTCCCCACCTACAGCCTCCTCACAGTGAGAGACAGACTGCACCTCACTGCTAGAAGCCTCATTCCCCACATCTCCAACCACCTCACACTCTCTCCCAGGCCCATTGAGGTGGACCTTCAGCCTCCTAATCTCCTCCTGGAGAAGCAAGACCTCCTCCTTCAACTCTCCAAACTCAGTTTTTAAAACACTGCAGAAGCAAGCCATGCTTTGTAACCGTCCACGCTAATCCCCAAAGCAGCTCAGGGTCTGTGACCTCACGTGACGACTGACCACTGAACACTGAACACTCTTCTGTGAATGTAAGATCTGTGTCATGGTCTAAAATACGCAACTGAGTACTCTCCCTCTGACCTCTACCCTTGTGTGTGGTCCCTTCTGTAGTACACTTCTCTGTACACTTTCTCACTACGGTACACTTCCTCGCTAGGTACACTTCCTCGCTAGGTACACTTCCTCGCTAGGTACACTTCCTCACTACGGTATTCTTCGTCACTCCGGTACATTTCCTCGCTACGGTACAGTTCGTCACTACGGTACAGTTCGTCACTACGGTACAGTTCGTCACTACGGTACAGTTCGTCACTGCGGTACAGTTCGTCACTACGGTACAGCTCGTCACTACGGTACAGCTCGTCACTACGGTACAGTACGTCACTACGGTACAGCTCGTCACTACGTTACAGTTCGTCACTACGGTACAGTTCGTCACTACGGTACAGTTCGTCACTACGGTACAGTTCGTCACTACGGTACAGTTCGTCACTACGGTACAGTTCGTCACTACGGTACAGTTCGTCACTACGGTACAGTTCGTCACTACGGTACAGTTCGTCACTACGGTACAGTTCGTCACTACGGTACAGTTCGTCACTACGGTACAGTTCGTCACTACGGTACAGTTCGTCACTACGGTACAGTTCGTCACTACGGTACAGTTCGTCACTACGGTACAGTTCGTCACTACGGTCAGCTACGTCACTACGGTACAGTTCGTCACTACGGTACAGTTCGTCACTACGGTACAGTTCGTCACTACGGTACAGTTCGGTACAGTTCGTCACTACGGTACAGTTCGTCACTACGGTACAGTTCGTCACTACGGTACAGTTCGTCACTACGGTACAGCTCGTCACTACGGTACAGTTCGTCACTACGGTACAGTTCGTCACTACGGTACAGTTCGTCACTACGGTACAGTTCGTCACTACGGTACAGTTCGTCGTCACTACGGTACAGTTCGTCACTACGGTACAGTTCGTCACTACGGTACAGTTCGTCACTACGGTACAGTTCGTCACTACGGTACAGTTCGTCACTACGGTACAGTTCGTCACTACGGTACAGTTCGTCACTACGGTACAGTTCGTCACTACGGTACAGTTCGTCGTCACTACGGTACAGTTCGTCACTACGGTACAGTACGTCACTACGGTACAGTTCGTCACTACGGTACAGTCACTACTACGGTACAGTTCGTCACTACGGTCAGTACGTCACTACGTACACGTCACTACGGTACAGTTCGTCACTACGGTACAGTTCGTCACTACGGTACAGTTCGTCACTACGGTACAGTTCGTCACTACGGTACAGTTCGTCACTACGGTACAGTTCACTACGGTCACTACTACGGTACAGTTCGTCACTACGGTACAGTTCGTAACTACGGTACAGTTCGTCACTACGGTACAGTTCGTCACTACGGTACAGTTCGTCACTACGGTACTGTTCGTCACTACGGTACAGTTCGTCACTACGGTACAGTTCGTCACTACGGTACAGTTCGTCACTACGGTACAGTTCGTCACTCACTACTACGGTACAGTTCGTCACTACAGTACAGTTCGTCACTACGGTACAGTTCGTCACTACGGTACAGTTCGTCACTACGGTACAGTTCGTCACTACGGTACAGTTCGTCACTACGGTACAGTTCGTCACTACGGTACAGTTCTACTCGTCACTACGGTACAGTTCGTCACTACGGTACAGCTCGTCACTACGGTACAGTTCGTCACTACGGTACAGTTCGTCACTACGGTACAGTTCGTCACTACGGTACAGTTCGTCACTACGGTACAGTTCGTCACTACGGTACAGTTCGTCACTACGGTACAGTTCGTCACTACGGTACAGTTCGTCACTACGGTACAGTTCGTCACTACGGTACAGTTCGTCACTACGGTACAGCTCGTCACTACGGTACAGTTCGTCACTACGGTACAGCTCGTCACTACGGTACAGCTCGTCACTACGGTACAGTTCGTCACTACGGTACAGTTCGTCACTACGGTACAGTTCGTCACTACGGTACAGTTCGTCACTACGGTACAGTTCGTCACTACGGTACAGCTCGTCACTACGGTACAGCTCGTCACTACGGTACAGTTCGTCACTACGGTACAGTTCGTCACTACGGTACAGCTCGTCACGGTACAGTTCGTCACTACGGTACAGTTCGTCACTATGGTACAGTCACTACGGTACAGTTCGTCACTACGGTACAGTTCGTCACTACGGTACAGTACGTCGTCACTACGGTACAGTTCGTCACTACGGTACAGTTCGTCACTACGGTACAGTTCGTCACTACGGTACAGTTCGTCACTACGGTACAGTTCGTCACTACGGTACAGTTCGTCACTACGGTACAGTTCGTCACTACGGTACAGTTCGTCACTACGGTACAGTTCGTCACTACGGTACAGTTCGTCACTACGGTACAGTTCGTCACTACGGTACAGTTCGTCACTACGGTACAGTTCGTCACTACGGTACAGTTCGTCACTACGGTACAGTACGTCACTACGGTACAGTTCGTCACTACGGTACAGTACGTCACTACGGTACAGTTCGTCACTACGGTACAGTTCGTCACTACGGTACAGTTCGTCACTACGGTACAGTTCGTCACTACGGTACAGTTCGTCACTACGGTACAGTTCGTCACTACGGTACAGTTCAGTCGTCACTACGGTACAGCTCGTCACTACGGTACAGTTCGTCACTACGGTACAGTTCGTCACTACGGTACAGTTCGTCACTACGGTACAGTTCGTCACTACGGTACAGTTCGTCACTACGGTACAGTTCGTCACTACGGTACAGTTCGTCACTACGGTACAGTTCGTACTACGGTACAGTTCGTCACTACGGTACAGTTCGTCACTACGGTACAGTTCGTCACTACGGTACAGTTCGTCACTACGTTACAGTTCGTCACTACGGTACAGTTCGTCACTACGTCAGTTCGTCACTACGTACAGTTCGTCACTACGGTAGTTCGTCACTACGGTACAGTTCGTCACTACGGTACAGCTCGTCACTACGGTACAGCTCGTCACTACGTCACTACGGTACAGTTCGTCACTACGGTACAGCTCGTCACTACGGTACAGCTCGTCGTCACTACGGTACAGTTCGTCACTACGGTACAGTTCGTCACTACGGTACAGTTCGTCACTACGGTACAGCTCGTCACTACGGTACAGCTCGTCACTACGGTACAGTTCGTCACTACGGTACAGTTCGTCACTACGGTACAGTTCGTCGTCACTCACTACGGTACAGTTCGTCACTACGGTACAGCTCGTCACTACGGTACAGCTCGTCACTACGGTACAGTTCGTCACTACGGTACAGTTCGTCACTACGGTACAGTTCGTCACTACGGTACAGTTCGTCACTACGGTACAGCTCGTCACTACGGTACAGTTCGTCACTACGGTACAGTTCGTCACTACGGTACAGTTCGTCACTACGGTACAGTTCGTCACTACGGTACAGCTCGTCACTACGGTACAGTTCGTCACTACGGTACAGTTCGTCACTACGGTACAGTTCGTCACTACGGTACAGCTCGTCACTACGGTACAGTTCGTCACTACGGTACAGTTCGTCACTACGGTACAGTTCGTCACTACGGTACAGCTCGTCACTACGGTACAGCTCGTCACTACGGTACAGTTCGTCACTACGGTACAGTTCGTCACTACGGTACAGCTCGTCACTACGGTACAGTTCGTCACTACGGTACAGTTCGTCACTATGGTACAGCTCGTCACTACGGTACAGTTCGTCACTACGGTACAGTTCGTCACTACGGTACAGTTCGTCACTACGGTACAGTTCGTCACTACGGTACAGTTCGTCACTACGGTACAGTTCGTCACTACGGTACAGTTCGTCACTACGGTACAGTTCGTCACTACGGTACAGTTCGTCACTACGGTACAGTTCGTCACTACGGTACAGTTCGTCACTACGGTACAGTTCGTCACTACGGTACAGTTCGTCACTACGGTACAGTTCGTCACTACGGTACAGTTCGTCACTACGGTACAGTTCGTCACTACGGTACAGTTCGTCACTACGGTACAGTTCGTCACTACGGTACAGCTCGTCACTACGGTACAGTTCGTCACTACGGTACAGTTCGTCACTACGGTACAGCTCGTCACTACGGTACAGTATTCTCAGTCACACTTCGATGGAGAGGAAACATAAAATACCGATGGAAGACAAAATAAAGACGTATGTAATATAATGTGATCTTTTATTAACAAGTTCCGCCCAGACAGTGAACTTTATCAAGTAACAAACAGATCTGTTTCTGACTTGTAATAAAGTTGGTAGAATTACCGACAATATGTAAAGTAAAAGGACACAAGTGCAACTAATGTGACATTTATTGTGGCAACGTTTCGCTCTCCAGGAGCTTTATCAAGCCATTACAAACAATACATGGACACAGAGGGTATATAAAGGCTCAGAGTGAGGTGAATGGTACCTCACTAGTATTCACCTCACTCTGAGCCTTTATATACCCTCTGTGTCCATGTATTGTTTGTAATGGCTTGATAAAGCTCCTGGAGAGCGAAACGTTGCCACAATAAATGTCACATTAGTTGCACTTGTGTCCTTTTACTGTTTCTGACTTGATCAATACCATTTTGGAATCCCATGGTTCCATGGTATTGCAGGTGCAACTCAGCCAGCCAGCACTTAGGCTGGTGTGGATGGACGTCTCTGGTGACGCAACAACCTCTAGGCTGGTGTGGATGGACGTCTCTGGTGACGCAACAACCTCTAGGCTGGTGTGGATGGACGTCTCTGGTGACGCAACAACCTCTAGGCTGGTGTGGATGGACGTCTGTGTTGACGCAACAATGTCTTCCTCGCCTTGCCTGGAGCCTAACAAACTCACCAAGGTTATCTGGTACGACTTTCCGTCACAACTTGAGTTCTGGATGCTGGAAGAGCAGTAATGGGATAAAGAAGGTAGTGGAAGAAACAGGCAACACGAGATGGCGGTGGGATTTTATATGTCAGAAGAATTATGGAAGAAAATTTCTGACGCGGTTGAAGTCATGTGATGGTTCACTCCGTGGAACTTTTGGTCATATGACCGAGGACTTCCGCTGGCTTTCTGGCACTCATAAGAACATAAAAACATAAGAAAAAAGGAACACTGCGGTAGGCCTACTGACCCATGCAAGGCAGGTCCAACTCACCCACTCATGCATTTATGTGACCTATCTTTAAAACTGCACAAGGTTTTAGCCTCTATAACTGTACTCGGAAGTTTGTTCCACTCATCCACAACTCTATTACCAAACCAGTGCTTTCCTATATAATTCCTGAAACTAAATTTTTGCAGCTTGAAACCATTGCTGCGAGTCCTGTCGAGGTTAAATACTTAACACATTATTAACATTTCCATTATTTACTAACATCACAGGATGTGAGAATTGGATTACCACCCAATATAGAGTTGGAGTCTGGGATATATAGCGCAGGAGATAATCTGTCAGAAGACAGATTATCTCTACTGCTGTGATGAATGGTTTGAAAAACCGACAAGTTGAAGATTGAGACACTTATGCAGCATATGGGAATCTTTATTCAGGAAACGTTTCGCCACACAGCCAAAAGCACTTGAGAATATTATAATACAGAACAATGACCTCTCTCTCCTTAGCCATTAAGCCGATATCAAAATTTTGGTAGATAGATGTAACATATACCTAAATAAGTAAGTATATCTTTTATGTGGACATTTACTTTAATTACAGATAATACTGCCGTTATTAATGTGTCATGGGTTCCATGGTCAAGCAGTGGTCCTGGGTCGTCCATGGTCAAGCAGTGGTCCTGGGTCGTCCATGGTCAAGCAGTGGTCCTGGGTCGTCCATGGTCAAGCAGTGGTCCTGGGTCGTCCATGGTCAAGCAGTGGTCCTGGGTCGTCCATGGTCAAGCAGTGGTCCTGGGTCGTCCATGGTCAAGCAGTGGTCCTGGGTCGTCCATGGTCAAGCAGTGGTCCTGGGTCGTCCATGGTCAAGCAGTCGTCCTGGGTCGTCCATGGTCAAGCAGTCGTCCTGGGTCGTCCATGGTCAAGCAGTCGTCCTGGGTCGTCCATGGTCAAGCAGTGGGTCAAGCAGTCCTGGGTAGTCCATGGTCAAGCAGTGGTCCTGGGTCGTCCATGGTCAAGCAGTCGTCCTGGGTCGTCCATGGTCAAGCAGTCGTCGTCCATGGTCAAGCAGTCGTCCATGGCCAAGCAGTGGTCCTGGGTCGTCCATGGTCAAGCAGTGGTCCTGGGTCGTCCATGGTCAAGCAGTCGGTCCTGGGTCGTCCATGGTCAAGCAGTGGTCCTGGGTCGTCCATGGTCAAGCAGTCGTCCTGGGTCGTCCATGGTCAAGCAGTCGTCCTGGGTCGTCCATGGTCAAGCAGTCGTCCAGGGTCGTCCAGGGTCGTCCGGGGTCCTTGGTCGTCCATGGTCAAGTAGTGGTCCTAGTTCGTCCATGGTCAAGCAGTCGGTCCTGGGTCCTCCATGGTCAAGCAGTGGTCGTCCATGGTAAAGCAGTGGTCCTCGGTCGTCCATGGTCAAGCAGTCGTCCTGGTCAAGCAGTCATGGTCAAGCAGTCGTCCTGGGTCGTCCATGGTCAAGCACTGGTCCTGGGTCGTCCATGGTCAAGCAGTGGTCCTGGGTCGTCCATGGTCAAGCAGTCGTCCAGGGTCGTCCAGGGTCGTCCTGGGTCAAGCAGTCGTCCAGGGTCAAGCAGTCGTCCATGGTCAAGCAGTGGTCCTGGGTCGTCGATGGTCAAGCAGTGGTCCTAGGTCGTCCATGGTCAAGCAGTGGTCCTGGGTCGTCCATGGTCAAGCAGTCGTCCAGGGTCGTCCATGGTCAAGCAGCCGTCCATGGTCAAGCAGTGGTCCTGGGTCGTCCATGGTCAAGCAGTCGTCCTGGGTCGTCCAGGGTCAAGCAGTCGTTCATGGTCAAGCAGTGGTCCTGGGTCGTCCATGGTCAAGCAGTGGTCCTGGGTCGTCCATGGTCAAGCAGTCGTCCTGGGTCGTCCATGGTCAAGCAGTCGTCCAGGGTCGTCCTGGGTCAAGCAGTCGTCCAGGGTCAAGCAGTCGTCCATGGTCAAGCAGTGGTCCTGGGTCGTCCATGGTCAAGCAGTGGTCCTAGGTCGTCCATGGTCAAGCACTGGTCCTGGGTCGTCCATGGTCAAGCAGTGGTCCTAGGTCGTCCATGGTCAAGCACTGGTCCTAGGTCGTCCATGGTCAAGCACTGGTCCTGGGTCGTCCATGGTCAAGCAGTCGTCCAGGGTAGTCCATGGTCAAGCAGCCGTCCATGGTCAAGCAGTAGTCCTGGGTCGTCCATGGTCAAGCAGTGGTCCTGGGTCGTCCATGGTCAAGCAGTGGTCCTGGGTCGTCCATGGTCAAGCAGTGATCCTGGGTCGTCCATGATCCTGGGTCGTCCATGGTCAAGAAGCCGTCCTGGGTCGTCCATAGTCAAGCAGTCGTCCTGGGTAAACCATGGTCAAGCAGTGGTCCTGGGTCGTCCATGATCAAGCAGTCGTCCTGGTTGTCCATGGTCATGAGTCAAGCAGTGGTCCTGGGTCGTCCAGGGTCAAGCAGTCGTCCAGGGACACGCAGGGGTCCTGCGTCGTCCAGGGTCAAGCAGTGGTCCTCGGTCGTCCATGGTCAAGCACTGGTCCTGGGTCGTCCATGGTCAAGCAGTGGTCCTGGGTCGTCCATGGTCATGCACTGGTCCTGGGTCGTCCAAGGTCAAGCAGTGGTCCTGGGTCGTCCATGGTCCAGCAGTGGTCCTGGGTCGTCCATGGTCCAGCAGTGGTCCTGGGTCGTCCATGGTCCAGCAGTCGTCCTGGGTCTTCCATGGTCAAGCAGTGGTCCTGGGTCGTCCATGGTCCAGCAGTGGTCCTGGGTCGTCCATGGTCCAGCAGTGGTCCTGGGTCGTCCATTGTCAAGCAGTGGTCCTGGGTCGTCCATGGTCATGCAGTGGTCCTGGGTCGTCCATGGTCCAGCAGTCGTCCTGGGTCGTCCATGGTCAAGCAGTCGTCCTGTGTCGTTCATGGTCAAGCAGTCGTCCTGGGTCGTCCAGGGTCAAGCAGTCGTCCATGGTCAAGCAGTGGTCCTGGGTCGTCCATGGTCAAGCAGTGGTCCTGGGTCGTCCATGGTCAAGCAGTGGTCCTGGGTCGTCCATGGTCAAGCAGTGGTCCTGGGTCGTCCATGGTCAAGTAGTGGTCCTAGGTCGTCCATGGTCAAGCAGTCGTTCTGGGTCGTCCATGGTCAAGCAGTGGTCCTGGGTCGTCCATGATCAAGCAGTCGTCCTGTGTCGTTCATGGTCAAGCAGTCGTCCTGGGTCGTCCAGGGTCAAGCAGTCGTCCATGGTCAAGCAGTGGTCCTGGGTCGTCCATGGTCAAGCAGTGGTCCTGGGTCGTCCATGGTCAAGTAGTGGTCCTAGGTCGTCCATGGTCAAGCAGTCGTTCTGGATCGTCCATGGTCAAGCAGTCGTCCTGGGTCATCCATGATCAAGCAGTCGTCCTGTGTCGTTCATGGTCAAGCAGTCGTCCTGGGTCGTCCATGGTCAAGCAGTGGCTCTGGGTCGTCCATGGTCAAGCAGTGGTCCTGGGTCGTCCATGCTCAAGCAGTGGTCCTAGGTAGTCCATGGTCAAGCAGTCGTCCTGGTCGTCCATGGTCAAGCAATCGTCCTGGGTCGTCCATGGTCAAGCAGTGGTCCTGGGTCGTCCATGGTCAAGCAGTGGTCCTGGGTCGTCCATGGTCAAGCAGTCGTCCTGGGTCGTCCATGGTCAAGCAGTCGTCCTGGGTCGTCCATGGTCAAGCAGTGGTCCTGGGTCGTCCATGGTCAAGCAGTGGTCCTGGGTCGTCCATGGTCAAGCAGTGGTCCTGGATCGTCCATGGTCAAGCAGTGGTCCTGGGTCGTCCATGGTCAAACAATGGCCCTGGATCGTCCATGGTCAAGCAGTCGTCCTGGGTCGTCCATGGCCAAGTAGTAGTCCTGGGTCGTCCAAGGTTAAGCAGCCGTCCTGGGTCGTCCATGATCAAGCAGTGGTCCTGGGTCGTCCATGGTCAAGCAGTGGTTCTGGATCGTCCATGGTCAAGCAGTCGTCCTGGATCGTCCATAGTCAAGCAGTCGTCCTGGGTCGTCCATGGTCAAGCAGTGGTCCTGGCTCGTCCATGGTCAAGCAGTGGCCCTGGGTCATCCATGGTCAAGCAGTGGTCCTGGGTCGTCCATGGTCAAGCAGTGTTCCTGGGTCGTCCATGGTCAAGCAGTGGTTCTGGGTCGTCCATGGTCAAGCAGTGGTCCTGGGCCGTCTATGGTCAAGCAGTGGTCCTGGGTCGTCCATGGTCAAGCAGTCGTCCTGGGTCGTCCATGGTCAAGCAGTGGTCCTGGGTCGTCCATGGTCAAGCAGTGGCCCTGGATCGTCAATGGTCAAGCAGTCGTCCTGGGTCGTCCATGGCCAAGTAGTAGTCCTGGGTCGTCCATGGTTAAGCAGCCGTCCTGGGTCGTCCATGATCAAGCAGTGGTCCTGGGTCGTCCATGGTCAAGCAGTGGTTCTGGATCGTCCATGGTCAAGCAGTAGTCCTGGGTCGTCCATAGTCAAGCAGTCGTCCTGGGTCGTCCATGGTCAAGCAGTGGTCCTGGCTCGTCCATGGTCAAGCAGTGGCCCTGGGTCGTCCATGGTCAAGCAGTGGTCCTGGGTCGTCCAAGGTCAAGCAGTGTTCCTGGGTCGTCCATGGTCAAGCAGTGGTCCTGGGTCGTCCATGGTCAAGCAGTGGTTCTGGGTCGTCCATGGTCAAGCAGTGGTCCTGGGCCGTCCATGGTCAAGCAGTGGTCCTGGGTCGTCCATGGTCAAGCAGTGGTCCTGGGTCCTCCATGGTCAAGCAGTGGTCCTCGGTCGTCCATTGTCAAGCAGTGGTCCTGGGTCGTCCATGGTCAAGTAGTGGTCCTAGGTCGTCCATGGTCAAGCAGTCGTCCTGGGTCGTCCATGATCAAGCAGTGGTCCTAGGTCGTCCATGGTCAAGCAGTGGTCCTGGGTCGTCCATGGTCAAGCAGTGGTCCTGGGTCGTCCATGGTCAAGCAGTGGCCCTGGATCGTCCATGGTCAAGCAGTCGTCCTGGGTCGTCAATAGTCAAATAGTAGTCCTGGGTCGTCCATGGTCAAGCAGTTGTCCTGGGTCGTCCTTGGTCAAGAAGTGGTCATGGGTCGTCCATGGTCAAGCAGTGGTCCTGGGTCGTCCATGGTCAAGCAGTGGTCCTGGGTCGTCCATGGTCAAGCAGGGGTCCTGGGTCGTCCATGGTCAAGCAGTGGTTCTGGGTCGTCCATGGTCAAGCAGTGGTCCTGGGTCGTCCATGGTCAAGCAGTCGTCCTGGGTCGTCCATGGTTAAGTAGTAGTCCTGGGTCGTCCATGGTCAAGCAGCCGTCCTGGGTCGTCCATGGTCAAGCAGTGGTCCTGGGTCGTCCATGGTCAAGCAGTGGTCCTGGGTCGTCCATGGTCAAGCAGTGGTCCTCGGTCGTCCATGGTCAAGCAGTGGTCCTGGGTCGTCCATAGTCAAGTAGTGGTCCTAGGTCGACCATGGTCAAGCAGTGGTCCTGGGTCGTCCATGATCAAGCAGTGGTCCTTGGTCGTCCATGGTCAAGTAGTGGTCCTAGGTCGTCCATGGTCAAGCAGTCGTCCTGGGTCCTCCATGGTCAAGCAGTGGTCCTGGGTCGTCCATGGTAAAGCAGTGGTCCTCGGTCGTCCATGGTCAAGCAGGGGTCCTGGGTCGTCCATGGTCAAGCAGTGGTCTTGGGTCGTTCATGGTCAAGCAGTGGTCCTGGGTCGTCCATGGTCAAGCAGTCGTCCTGGGTCGTCCATGGTTAAGTAGTAGTCCTGGGTCGTCCATGGTCAAGCAGCCGTCCTGGGTCGTCCATGGTCAAGCAGTGGTCCTGGGTCGTCCATGGTCAAGCAGTGATCCTGGGTCGTCCATGGTCAAGTAGTCGTCCTGGGTCGTCCATATTCAAGCAGTCGTCCTGGGTCGTCCATGGTCAAGCAGTTGTCCTGGGTCGTCCATGGTCAAGCAGTGGCCCTGGGTCGTCCATGGTCAAGCAGTGGTCCTGAGTCGGCCATGGTCAAGCAGTGGTCCTGGTCGTCCTTGGTCTAGCAGTGGTCCTGGGTCGTCCATGGTCAAGCAGTGGTCCTGGGTCGTCCGTGGTCAAGCAGTGGTCCTGGGTCGTCCATGGTCAGGCAGTGGTCCTGGGTCGTCCATGGTCAAGCAGTCGTCCTGGATCGTCCATGGTCAAGCAGTCGTCCTGGGTCGTCCATGGTCAAGCAGTCGTCCTGGGTCGTCCATGGTCAAGCAGTGGTCCTGGGTCGTCCATGGTCAAGCAGTGGTTCTGGGTCGTCCATGGTCAAGCAGTGGTCCTGGGTCCTCCATGGTCAAGCAGTGGTCCTGGGTCGTCCATGGTCAAGCAGTGGCCCTGGATCGTCCATGGTCAAGCAGTCGTCCTGGGTCGTCCATAGTCAAGTAGTCCTGGGTCGTCCATGGTCAAGCAGCCGTCCTGTGTCGTCCATAGTCAAGCAGTGGTCCTGGGTCGTCCATGGTCAAGCAGTGGCCCTGGATCGTCCATTGTCAAGCAGTCGTCCTGGGTCGTCCATAGTCAAGTAGTCCTGGGTCGTCCATGGTCAAGCAGTGGTCCTCGGTCGTCCATGGTCAAGCAGTGGTCCTGGGTCGTCCATGGTCAAGTAGTGGTCCTTGGTCGTCCATGGTCAAGCAGTCGTCCTGGGTCGTCCATGATCAAGCAGTGGTCCTGGGTCGTCCATGGTCAAGCAGGGGTCCTGGGTCGTCCATGGTCAAGCAGTGGTCCTGGGTCGTCCATGGTCAAGCAGTGGCCCTGGATCGTCCATAGTCAAGCAGTCGTGCTGGGTCGTCCATAGTCAAGCAGTGGTCCTGGGTCGTCCATAGTCAAGCAGTCGTCCTTGGTCGTCCATGGTCAAGCAGTGGCCCTGGGTCGTCCATGGTCAAGCAGTTGTCCTGGGTCGTCCATAGTGAAGCAGTGGTCCTGGGTCGTCCATGGTCAAGCAGTGGTCCTGGGTCGTCCATGGTCAAGCAGTCGTCCTGGGTCGTCCATGGTTAAGTAGTAGTCCTGGGTCGTCCATGGTCAAGAAGCCGTCCTGAGTCGTCCATGGTCAAACAGTGGTCCTGGGTCGTCCATGGTCAAGCAGTGGCCCTGGGTCGTCCATGGTCAAGCAGTGGTCCTGAGTCGTCCATGGTCAAGCAGTGGTCCTGGGTCGTCCTTGGTCAAGCAGTGGTCCTGGGTCGTCCATGGTCAAGCAGTGGTCCTGGGTCGTCCATGGTCATGCAGTGGTCCTGGGTCGTCCATGGTCAAGCAGTCGTCCTGGGTCGTCCATGGTCAAGCAGTGGTCCTGGGTCGTCCATGGTCAAGCATTCGTCCTGGGTCGTCCATGGTCAAGCAGTGGTCCTGGGTCGTCCATGGTCAAGCAGTGGTTCTGGGTCGTCCATGGTCAAGCAGTGGTCCTGGGTCGTCCATGGTCAAGCAGTGGTCCTGGGTCGTCCATGGTCAAGCAGTGGCCCTGGATCGTCCATGGTCAAGCAGTCGTCCTGGGTCGTCCATAGTCAAGTAGTCCTGGGTTGTCCATGGTCAAGCAGCCGTCCTGGGTCCTCCATGGTCAAGCAGTGGTCCTGGGTCGTCCATGGTCAAGCAGTGGCCCTGGATCGTCCATGGTCAAGCAGTCGTCCTGGGTCGTCCATAGTCAAGTAGTCCTGGGTCGTCCATTGTCAAGCAGCCGTCCTGGGTCGTCCATGGTCAAGCAGTGGTCCTGGGTCGTCCATGGTCAAGCAGTGGTCCTGGGTCGTCCATGGTCAAGCAGTGGTCCTGGGTCGTCCATGGTCAAGCAGTCGTCCTGGGTCGTCCATGGTCAAGCAGTCGTCCTCGGTCGTCCATGGTTAAGTAGTAGTCCTGGGTCGTCCATGGTCAAGAAGCCGTCCTGGGTCGTCCATGGTCAAGCAGTGGCCCTGGATCGTCCATGGTCAAGCAGTCGTCCTGGGTCGTCCATAGTCAAGTAGTCCTGGGTCGTCCATGGTCAAGCAGCCGTCCTGGGTCGTCCATGGTCAAGCAGTGGTCCTGGGTCGTCCATGGTCAAGCAGTGGTCCTGGGTCGTCCATGGTCAAGCAGTGGTCCTGGGTCGTCCATGGTCCAGCAGTCGTCCTGGGTCGTCCATGGTCAAGTAGTCGTCCTGGGTCGTCCATGGTCAAGCAGTGGTCCTGGGTCGTCCATGGTCCAGCAGTCGTCCTGGGTCGTCCATGGTCAAGCAGTGGTCCTGGGTCGTCCATGGTCAAGCAGTGGTCCTGGGTCGTCCATGGTCATGCAGTGGTCCTGGGTCTTCCATGGTCCAGCAGTCGTTTTGGGTCGTCCATGGTCAAGCAGTGGTCCTGGGTCGTCCATGGTCAGGCAGTGGTCCTGGGTCGTCCATGGTCCAGCAGTCGTCCTGGGTCGTCCATGGTCAGGCAGTGGTCCTGGTTCGTCCATGGTCAAGCAGTGGTCCTGGGTCGCCCATGGTCATGCAGTGGTCCTGGGTCGTCCATGGTCAAGCAGTGGTCCTGGGTCGTCTATGGTCAAGGAGTGGTCCTGGGTCGTCCATGGTCAAGCAGTCGTCCTGGGTCGTCCATGGTCCAGCAGTCGTCCTGGGTCGTCCATGGTCAAGCAGTGGTCCTGGGTCGTCCATGGTCAAGCAGTGGTCCTGGGTCGTCCATGGTCATGCAGTGGTCCTGGGTCGTCCATGGTCAAGCAGTGGTCCTGGGTCGTCCATGGTCAAGGAGTGGTCCTGGGTCGTCCATGGTCAAGCAGTCGTCCTGGGTCGTCCATGGTCAAGCAGTGGTCCTGGGTCGTCCATGGTCCAGCAGTCGTCCTGGGTCGTCCATGGTCAAGCAGTGGTCCTGGGTCGTCCATGGTCCAGCACTGGTCCTGGGTCGTCCATGGTCCAGCAGTGGTCCTGGGTCGTCCATGGTCAAGCAGTGGTCCTGGGTCGTCCATGGTCATGCAGTGGTCCTGGGTCGTCCATGGTCCAGCAGTCGTCCTGGGTCGTCCATGGTCAAGCAGTCGTCCTGTGTCGTTCATGGTCAAGCAGTCGTCCTGGGTCGTCCAGGGTCAAGCAGTCGTCCATGGTCAAGCAGTGGTCCTTGGTCGTCCATGGTCCAGCAGTCGTCCTGGGTCGTCCATGGTCAAGCAGTGGTCCTGGGTCGTCCAAGGTCAAGCAGTGGTCCTGGGTCGTCCATGGTCATGCAGTGGTCCTGGGTCGTCCATGAACTACTATCATAATTACAGTGTCTATTGAGCTGGTTCCTAAACTTGTGTGTTATATTTCAAGTAACAAACTTAAGAATAGTTTGAAGCCTCGTTCCACTGTTTCCTTCACATTTACCATCTTCAAGATATCAGAGAGATCCTCTGGTAGTTTCAGTTTCTTAAGAGGCACATAACTTCCCCCGTCTTCTGATAACATATTTATTTTCCCACTATAATCTACCGTGTACATAATTACTATCACACTTGCTTTGTTTCGTAAGGTGAAGTCCAGGATCTTACCTTAATTCATGGTACAACTTAACAGTTGTGTTGTAGAGGTCTGAGACCTCCACAACACAATTGTCCTCAAAGATTTCTTAAGTTGTACCATGAATTAAGGTAAGATCCTGGACTTTACCTTACGAAACAAAGCAAATGTGACAGTAATTATGTACAAGGTAGATTATAGTGGGAAAATAAACATGTTATCAGAAGACGGGGGAAGTTATGTGCCTCTTAAACAAGACCATTGTTTGTGTTTTGTGACCTATTTAATAACATAAGCAAGAAGGAGCACTGCAGCAGGCCTACTGGCCCAGACTTGTTTATAAAAGTCACAAGTTTATTGTTTTTGTTGCACAGATGGTTTAGAAAACCGATAAGTTTATAAATGAGATATTTATGTGCACACACACACACACACACATGTGTGTGTGTGTGTGTGTGTGTGTGTGTGTGTGTGTGTGTGTGTGTGTGTGTGTGTGTGTGTGTGTGTGTGTGTGTGTGTGTGTGTATGTGTGTGTGTGTGTGTGTGTGTGTCTGTGTGTGTGTATGTGTGTGTGTGTGTGTGTGTGTGTGTGTGTGTGTATGTGTGTGTTGTGTGTTGTGTTGTGTGTGTGTTGTGTGTGTGTGTGTGTGTGTGTGTGTGTGTGTGTGTGTGTATGTGTGTGTGTGTGTGTGTGTGTGTGTGTGTGTATGTGTGTACTCACCTAGTTGTACTCACCTAGTTGAGGTTGCGGGGGTCGAGTCCGAGCTCCTGGCCCCGCCTCTTCACTGATCGCTACTAGGTCACTCTCCCTGAGCCGTGAGCTTTATCGTACCTCTGCTTAAAGCTATGTATGGATCCTGCCTCCACTACATCGCTTCCCAAACTATTCCACTTACTGACTACTCTGTGGCTGAAGAAATACTTCCTAACATCCCTGTGATTCATCTGTGTCTTTAGCTTCCAACTGTGTCCCCTTGTTACTGTGTCCAATCTCTGGAACATCCTGTTTTTGTCCACCTTGTCAATTCCTCTCAGTATTTTGTATGTCGTTATCATGTCCCCCCTATCTCTCCTGTCCTCCAGTGTCGTCAGGTTGATTTCCCTTAACCTCTCCTCGTAGGACATACCTCTTAGCTCTGGGACTAGTCTTGTTGCAAACCTTTGCACTTTCTCTAGTTTCTTTACGTGCTTGGCTAGGTGTGGGTTCCAAACTGGTGCCGCATACTCCAATATGGGCCTAACGTATACGGTGTACAGGGTCCTGAACGATTCCTTATTAAGATGTCGGAATGCTGTTCTGAGGTTTGCTAGGCGCCCATATGCTGCAGCAGTTATTTGGTTGATGTGCGCTTCAGGAGATGTGCCTGGTGTTATACTCACCCCAAGATCTTTTTCCTTGAGTGAGGTTTGTAGTCTCTGACCCCCTAGACTGTACTCCGTCTGCGGCCTTCTTTGCCCTTCCCCAATCTTCATGACTTTGCACTTGGTGGGATTGAACTCCAGGAGCCAATTGCTGGACCAGTTCTGCAGCCTGTCCAGATCCCTTTGTAGTTCTGCCTGGTCTTCGATCGAGTGTATTCTTCTCATCAACTTCACGTCATCTGCAAACAGGGACACCTCAGAGTCTATTCCTTCCGTCATGTCGTTCACAAATACCAGAAACAGCACTGGTCCTAGGACTGACCCCTGCGGGACCCCGCTGGTCACAGGTGCCCACTCTGACACCTCGCCACGTACCATGACTCGCTGCTGTCTTCCTGACAAGTATTCCCTGATCCATTGTAGTGCCTTCCCTGTTATCCCTGCTTGGTCCTCCAGTTTTTGCACCAATCTCTTGTGTGGAACTGTGTCAAACGCCTTCTTGCAGTCCAAGAAAATGCAATCCACCCACCCCTCTCTCTCTTGTCTTACTGCTGTCACCATGTCATAGAACTCCAGTAGGTTTGTGACACAGGATTTCCCGTCCCTGAAACCATGCTGGCTGCTGTTGATGAGATCATTCCTTTCTAGGTGTTCCACCACTCTTCTCCTGATAATCTTCTCCATGATTTTGCATACTATACATGTCAGTGACAC
The DNA here is from genome assembly GCF_038502225.1 of Cherax quadricarinatus. Classification (NCBI taxonomy): domain Eukaryota; kingdom Metazoa; phylum Arthropoda; class Malacostraca; order Decapoda; family Parastacidae; genus Cherax; species Cherax quadricarinatus. Next base: position 1,553,713 of record NC_091320.1, read on the forward strand.
TGGTCTGTAGTTTAATGCTTCATGTCTGTCTCCTTTTTTAAAGATTGGGACTACATTTGCTGTCTTCCATGCCTCAGGCAATCTCCCTGTTTCGATAGATGTATTGAATATTGTTGTTAGGGGTACACATAGCGCCTCTGCTCCCTCTCTCAATACCCATGGGGAGATGTTATCTGGCCCCATTGCCTTTGAGGTATCTAGCTCACTCAGAAGCCTCTTCACTTCTTCCTCGGTTGTGTGCACTGTGTCCAGCACTTGGTGGTGTGCCCCACCTCTCCGTCTTTCTGGAGTCCCTTCTGTCTCCTCTGTGAACACTTCTTTGAATCTCTTGTTGAGTTCTTCACATACTTCCCGGTCATTTCCTGTTGTCTCTCCTCCTTCCTTCCTTAGCCTGATTACCTGGTCCTTGACTGTTGTTTTCCTCTTGATGTGGCTGTACAACAGTTTCGGGTCAGATTTGGCTTTCGCTGCTATGTCATTTTCATATTGTCTTTGGGCCTCCCTTCTTATCTGTGCATATTCATTTCTGGCTCTACGACTGTTCTCCTTATTCTCCTGGGTCCTTTGCCTTCTATATTTCTTCCATTCCCTAGCACACTTGGTTTTTGCCTCCCTGCACCTTTGGGTAAACCATGGGCTCATCCTGGCTTTTTCATTACTCCTGTTACCCTTGGGTACAAACCTCTCCTCAGCCTCCTTGCATTTTATTGCTACATATTCCATCATCTCATTAACTGGTTTCCCTGCCAGTTCTCTGTCCCACTGAACCCCGTTCAGGTAGTTCCTCATTCCTGTGTAGTCCCCTTTCTTGTAGTTTGGCTTCATTCGTCCTGGCCTTCCTGCTTCTCCCTCCACTTGTAGCTCTACTGTGTATTCGAAGCTTACAACCACATGGTCACTGGCCCCAAGGGGTCTTTCATATGTGATGTCCTCGATATCTGCACTACTGAAGGTGAATACTAAGTCCAGCCTTGCTGGTTCATCCTCTCCTCTCTCTCTTGTAGTGTCCCTTACGTGTTGGTACATGAAGTTCTCCAGTACCACCTCCATCATCTTAGCCCTCCAAGTATCTTGGCCCCCATGTGGGTCCAAGTTCTCCCAATCTATCTCCTTGTGGTTAAAGTCACCCATGATCAGGAGCTTTGCCCTGCATGCATGAGCTCTTCTGGCCACTCTAGCCAGTGTGTCAACCATCGCTCTATTGCTCTCGTCGTACTCTTGCCTTGGCCTCCTGCTGTTCTGTGGTGGGTTATACATCACTGCTATTACCACCTTGGGACCTCCAGAGTGAAGTGTTCCCACTATGTAATCACTTTCTTCTCCGCTATCTTCTCTCTCCAGCTCATCAAAATTCCAGCGATTTTTGATCAGCAACGCCACTCCTCCACCCCCCCTGTTCCCTCTGTCTTTCCTCAGGATTTGGTATCCCGTTGGAAAGATGGCATCTGTTATCATACCTGTAAGCTTGGTTTCTGTGAGAGCTATGATGTCCGGTGATGCTTCTTTGACTCTTTCTTGCCACTCCTCCCACTTATTTGTTATTCCATCAGCGTTTGTGTACCATACCTTCAGTTTCCTTT
>NC_091320.1:1560292-1662792 GCF_038502225.1 Cherax quadricarinatus
CTTAGAAGTGGCATCTTAGAAGTGGTATCTTAGAAGTGGCATCTTAGAAGTGGTATCTTAGAAGTGGCATCTTAGAAGTGGTATCTTAGAAGTGGTATCTTAGAAGTGGCATCTTAGAAGTGGCATCTTAGAAGTGGCATCTTAGAAGTGGTATCTTAGAAGTGGTATCTTAGAAGTGGCATCTTAGAAGTGGCATCTTAGAAGTGGCATCTTAGAAGTGGCATCTTAGAAGTGGCATCTTAGAAGTGGTATCATAGAAGTGGCATCTTAGAAGTGGCATCTTAGAAGTGGCATCTTAGAAGTGGCATCTTAGAAGTGGCATCTTAGAAGTGGCATCTTAGAAGTGGCATCTTAGAAGTGGCATCTTAGAAGTGGCATCTTAAGAGTGGTATCTTAGAAGTGGCATCTTAGAAGTGGCATCTTAGAAGTGGCATCTTAAGAGTGGTATCTTAGAAGTGGCATCTTAGAAGTGGTATCTTAGAAGTGGCATCTTAAGAGTGGCATCTTAGAAGTGGTATCTTAGAAGTGGCATCTTAAGAGTGGTATCTTAGAAGTGGCATCTTAGAAGTGGTATCTTAGAAGTGGCATCTTAAGAGTGGCATCTTAGAAGTGGTATCTTAGAAGTGGTATCTTAGAAGTGGTATCTTAGAAGTGGTATCTTAGAAGTGGTATCTTAGAAGTGGTATCTTAGAAGTGGTATCTTAGAAGTGGCATCTTAGAAGTGGTATCTTAGAAGTGGTATCTTTGAAGTGGTATCTTAGAAGTGGTATCTTAGAAGTGGTATCTTAGAAGTGGCATCTTAAGAGTGGTATCTTAGAAGTGGCATCTTAGAAGTGGCATCTTAAGAGTGGTATCTTAGAAGTGGCATCTTAGAAGTGGTATCTTAGAAGTGGCATCTTAAGAGTGGTATCTTAGAAGTGGCATCTTAGAAGTGGTATCTTAGAAGTGGTATCTTTGAAGTGGTATCTTAGAAGTGGTATCTTAGAAGTGGTATCTTAGAAGTGGTATCTTAGAAGTGCCATCTTAGAAGTGGTATCTTAGAAGTGGCATCTTAGAAGTGGTATCTTAGAAGTGGTATCTTAGAAGTGGCATCTTAGAGATCTTAGAAGTGGTATCTTAGAAGTGGCATCTTAGAAGTGGTATCTTAGAAGTGGCATCTTAAGAGTGGCATCTTAGAAGTGGTATCTTAGAAGTGGCATCTTAGAAGTGGCATCTTAGAAGTGGTATCTTAGAAGTGGTATCTTAGAAGTGGTATCTTAGAAGTGGTATCTTAGAAGTGGTATCTTAGAAGTGGCATCTTAGAAGTGGCATCTTAAGAGTGGTATCCTAGAAGTGGTATCCTAGAAGTGGTATCCTAGAAGTGCCATCTTAGAAGTGCCATCTTAGAAGTGCCATCTTAGAAGTGGCATCTTAGAAGTGGCATCTTAGAAGTGGCATCTTAGAAGTGGTATCTTAGAAGTGGCATCTTAGAAGTGGCATCTTAGAAGTGGCATCTTAGAAGTGGCATCTTAGAAGTGGCATCTTAGAAGTGGCATCTTAAGAGTGGTATCCTAGAAGTGGCATCTTAGAAGTGGCATCTTAGAAGTGGCATCTTAAGAGTGGTATCCTAGAAGTGGTATCGCATCTTAGAAGTGGTATCTTAGAAGTGGTATCAGAAGTCATCTAGAAGTGCCATCTTAGAAGTGGTCTTAGAAGTGGCATCTTAGAAGTGGTATCTTAGAAGTGGCATCTTAGAAGTGGCATCTTAGAAGTGGTATCTTAGAAGTGGCATCTTAGAAGTGGCATCTTAGAAGTGCCATCTTAGAAGTGGCATCTTAGAAGTGGCATCTTAGAAGTGGCATCTTAGAAGTGGCATCTTAAGAGTGGTATCCTAGAAGTGGCATCTTAGAAGTGGTATCCTAGAAGTGGTATCCTAGAAGTGGCATCTTAGAAGTGCCACCCTAGAAGTGGTATCCTAGAAGTGGTATCCTAGAAGTGCCATCTTAGAAGTGCCATCTTAGAAGTGTCATTTTAAAAGTGGCATCCTAGAAGTGACTTCTTAGAAGTGCCATCCTAGAAGTGCCATCTTAGAAGTGCCATCTTAGAAGTGTCATTTTAAAAGTGGCATCCTAGAAGTGGCATCTTAGAAGTGGCATCTCAAAGTGGCAACCTAGAAGTGCCATCCTAAAAGTGGCATCTTAGAAGTACCATCTTAGAAGTGGTAACCTAGAAGTGGCATCCTAGTGGCATCTTAGAAGTGCCAGCTTAGAAGTGGCAACCTACAGATGGCAGCAGCAGCACTCTGGCGCCGCCACCATGCATGCAACAAGGGCACCAAGGTCAGGCGATCCTCATTTAGTGTACAAAGTTGACCTAGAGTAGCCACCATTCTCATTACGTATATTCTGCAATGTTAAGTTGCACAATGAACCTACTTACATCTCGTGAAAATAATACCAAACCCTGCCTAGAGTAACCCAACCAATTTAACCAGAAAATACCCATTGTCTCTGATATGCTGAGACATAGATAGGAAATTGCTACTTGTGTGCAACTGCACTTGGGGAACTAGTGTGAAGTGTATTATAAGTAAGAAGGTTGGTGACTGTGAAGATGAGCAGACTAGTAGTAATGTAGAGGAGATTGCTAGCCAAGGAAGACGCATTAAATTTAGGAAGGTAAAATAAGAAGGGATGAAGGTGGGAAATTACTTCTGTGTACTGCAGTAGGGATGAATGACAATGGTCAACGAGGATAAAGGTAACTTGAACTCCCTCTACTAATGCAGGCAAGATTGTTCAAATTGTAGGGGGGGAGGTACTCAGACTAGACATATGACAGTGAGACTGTTTTCCTGGTGCTGGTGTTAGTGACGTAGTTAGCAGGTTAGATAATGTTATGTTAGGTAATGTGAGCAACACCATTATCTGTCTCGGTGCTGGTAAAGAGGATATTGGGAAATACAAAAGGCGGAAATTATTAACCAAGTACAAGTCAGCTCTAGATTGAATTAAGTCAAAGGTTGGGATCCCGATCATATGTAGCATTATAACTACAATAAAAGTAGGATTGCATGGATGTCTGGGGTAATTGATGCCAATTGCTGGCTAGATAGGTACTGCAAGGTTCTTGCAATTCCATTCATTGATAACTCAGATAAATTCTCTGGCAAACATGATGGGGTATATACCTTGACAGAAGTAGCAAAACTTTCTAAGGTATTTAGGAAGGCGTTCAGGAAGTATGATGTACAGTGTGCATATTAATTGGGATGGTGGCGAAATAAGACATTTACTTGGAAAACTAATGTTTATTTGAAAAATAAGCGGCAATGATATGAGAGATAATTGATTTAATAAGAGTTATTACTAGCCTTTGCTTTTACAACTATTGCTACACGTTGCGGCATAGAATGGATCAATGCTGAACACATTTTGGCAGGGTCTTCGTCCTGGTACCAGGTCCTAATAACAGCAGCAATCAGCTTCTCCACAGTGTAACAGTCCTGTTTCGTAATCCTGCGTTTGGTTATTGCCCATAGATTCTCAACTGGATTGAGATTAGGAGAGTTTCCAGGCCAATTTAGAACACTTAGCCCACTCTCTTCGAAGAGTGCCAACATTTTCCTGGAAGTGTTGCATGGAACAAGATCCTGCTGGGAAATGCCTTCTCCTTCAGGACAGTCTCTATCCACAATGGGAAGCAAATGAGTTGCCAGGATTGTCTTGTATTTGTTACTGTTCATTGTTCCTTCAACAAAAACAAGCCAGGGCCTTTAGCAGCCACTGAACAAAATGCGCCTCATCGGAAAATATAACTTCTTCCTCTATCTGTCATCCATCCCTTATGATCGAGTGCCTACAGCAGCCGCCACAATCACCAGTGTCATCAGCTCTCTTCAGAATCCGACCAGCAGTTGACTTTGCTGTGCTCAAATTTTGGGCGATCCGTCTACTACTCAAATCAACATGTTTTCTAAGAGCTACAGTACTTGCACGCTTCCTAGGTGCAACATCTATCATTATTTTCAGCAGTAATCATAAACTGAAAAGAAGAATTTTGCAAAAACCACATTCACTCATGGAGCACGCTTGCAGGAATATCCTGACAGAACAACAGCTGTTGTAGCACTGACAAAAGTCGCAGAGTAATACCACAACTGGATTGTTGCGAGAAGTTGATAGCAAACTCTTTTGAAAAGAAAAAAACCCAAACTATTAAGCCGGAGATTAAGACACATGAGTCGCGTCCTGGAACAAAAATTAGCCTAATTTGCGGGAAATGCTCAGCATAACAAGGGACTTTCTACACAGTAGTATGTTACTGATGTCAGCTATGGTCTGTATACCTTGTACATGTACTTATTATTATTATTATTATTATTATTATTATTATTATTATTATTATTATTATTATTATTATTATTATTTGACGGTTATCAAGGCGGAGCTGTGACGGAACCAGCGAGGGAGGTGGGTGAGGCAGGTGACAGGTGGGGGTTGGGGGGCGTGACGCACACCTGTAATTACAGAGAATCCGGGTGGTACCTGTGTGACGTCATGACCCTGACCTAACCTACCAAACCTTGTGACCTCTCTCGCTTAACTCTTTGCCATCTCTGTTTCATTCATTCCTTCAGTTATTTCTTCATTCCCTCGCTCCTTCCTTCATTCATTCAACCAGACACTGATGGAGACAGACACTGATGGAGACAGACACTGGTGGAGACAGACACTGATGGAGACAGACACTGGTGGAGACAGACACTGGCGGAGACAGACACTGGTAAACACAGACACTGGTGGACACAGACACTGGTGGACACAGACACTGGTGGACACAGACACTGGTGGACACAGACACTGATGGACACAGACACTGGTGGACACAGACACTGGAGGAGACAGACACTGATGGAGACAGACACTGGTGGAGACAGACACTGATGGAGACAGACACTGGTGGAGAGAGACACTGATGGAGACAGACACTGGTGGAGACAGACACTGATGGAGACAGACACTGATGGAGACAGACACTGATGGAGACAGACACTGATGGAGACAGACACTGGTGGAGACAGACACTGATGGAGACAGACACTGATGGAGACAGACACTGATGGAGACAGACACTGATGGAGACAGACACTGATGGAGACAGACACTGGTGGAGACAGACACTGATGGAGACAGACACTGATGGAGACAGACACTGATGGAGACAGACACTGATGGAGACAGACACTGGTGGAGACAGACACTGATGGAGACAGACACTGATGGAGACAGACACTGGTGGAGACAGACACTGATGGAGACAGACACTGGTGGAGACAGACACTGATGGAGACAGACACTGGTGGAGACAGACACTGGTGGACACAGACACTGATGGAGACAGACACTGATGGAGACAGACACTGATGGAGACAGACACTGATGGAGACAGACACTGATGGAGACAGACACTGATGGAGACAGACACTGATGGAGACAGACACTGATGGAGACAGACACTGATGGAGACAGACACTGATGGAGACAGACACTGATGGAGACAGACACTGATGGAGACAGACACTGATGGAGACAGACACTGATGGAGACAGACACTGGTGGAGACAGACACTGATGGAGACAGACACTGATGGAGACAGACACTGGTGGAGACAGACACTGATGGAGACAGACACTGGTGGAGACAGACACTGGCGGAGACAGACACTGATGGAGACAGACACTGGTGGAGACAGACACTGGTGGAGACAGACACTGATGGAGACAGACACTGGTGGACACAGACACTGGTGGACACAGACACTGGTGGACACAGACACTGATGGAGACAGACACTGATGGAGACAGACACTGATGGAGACAGACACTGATGGAGACAGACACTGGTGAACACAGACACTGATGGAGACAGACACTGGTGGAGACAGACACTGGTGGAGACAGACACTGGTGGACACAGACACTGGTGGACACAGACACTGGTGGACACAGACACTGGTGGAGACAGACACTGGTGGAGACAGACACTGGTGGACACAGACACTGGTGGAGACAGACACTGGTGGAGACAGACACTGGTGGAGACAGACACTGGTGGAGACAGACACTGGTGGAGACAGACACTGGTGGACACAGACACTGGTGGACACAGACACTGGAGGAGACAGACACTGATGGAGACAGACACTGATGGAGACAGACACTGATGGACACAGACACTGGTGGAGACAGACACTGGTGGAGACAGACACTGGTGGACACAGACACTGATGGAGACAGACACTGATGGAGACAGACACTGATGGAGACAGACACTGATGGAGACAGACACTGATGGAGACAGACACTGATGGAGACAGACACTGGTGGACACAGACACTGATGGAGACAGACACTGGTGGACACAGACACTGATGGAGACAGACACTGGTGGACACAGACACTGGTGGAGACAGACACTGGTGGAGACAGACACTGATGGAGACAGACACTGGTGGACACAGACACTGGTGGACACAGACACTGGTGGACACAGACACTGGTGGAGACAGACACTGATGGAGACAGACACTGGTGGAGACAGACACTGATGGAGACAGACACTGGTGGAGACAGACACTGATGGAGACAGACACTGATGGAGACAGACACTGATGGAGACAGACACTGGTGGAGACAGACACTGGTGGAGACAGACACTGGTGGAGACAGACACTGGTGGAGACAGACACTGATGGAGACAGACACTGATGGAGACAGACACTGATGGAGACAGACACTGATGGAGACAGACACTGATGGAGACAGACACTGATGGAGACAGACACTGATGGAGACAGACACTGATGGAGACAGACACTGGTGGAGACAGACACTGATGGAGACAGACACTGGTGGAGACAGACACTGATGGAGACAGACACTGATGGAGACAGACACTGGTGGAGACAGACACTGATGGAGACAGACACTGATGGAGACAGACACTGGTGGAGACAGACACTGATGGAGACAGACACTGATGGAGACAGACACTGGTGGAGACAGGCACTGGTGGAGACAGACACTGGTGGAGACAGACACTGGTGGACACAGACACTGGTGGAGACAGACACTGATGGAGACAGACACTGGTGGAGACAGACACTGATGGAGACAGACACTGATGGAGACAGACACTGGTGGAGACAGACACTGATGGAGACAGACACTGATGGAGACAGACACTGGTGGAGACAGACACTGATGGAGACAGACACTGATGGAGACAGACACTGGTGGAGACAGACACTGATGGAGACAGACACTGATGGAGACAGACACTGGTGGAGACAGACACTGATGGAGACAGACACTGGTGGAGACAGACACTGGTGGACACAGACACTGGTGGAGACAGACACTGATGGAGACAGACACTGGTGGAGACAGACACTGATGGAGACAGACACTGATGGAGACAGACACTGGTGGAGACAGACACTGATGGAGACAGACACTGATGGAGACAGACACTGGTGGAGACAGACACTGATGGAGACAGACACTGATGGAGACAGACACTGGTGGACACAGACACTGGTGGAGACAGACACTGATGGAGACAGACACTGGTGGAGACAGACACTGATGGAGACAGACACTGATGGAGACAGACACTGATGGAGACAGACACTGATGGAGACAGACACTGATGGAGACAGACACTGGTGGAGACAGACACTGATGGAGACAGACACTGATGGAGACAGACACTGGTGGACACAGACACTGATGGAGACAGACACTGGTGGAGACAGACACTGGTGGACACAGACACTGATGGAGACAGACACTGGTGGAGACAGACACTGATGGAGACAGACACTGATGGAGACAGACACTGATGGAGACAGACACTGATGGAGACAGACACTGGTGGAGACAGACACTGGTGGAGACAGACACTGATGGAGACAGACACTGGTGGACACAGACACTGGTGGACACAGACACTGGTGGAGACAGACACTGATGGAGACAGACACTGATGGAGACAGACACTGGTGGAGACAGACACTGATGGAGACAGACACTGGTGGAGACAGACACTGATGGAGACAGACACTGATGGAGACAGACACTGGTGGACACAGACACTGATGGAGACAGACACTGATGGAGACAGACACTGATGGAGACAGACACTGGTGGAGACAGACACTGGTGGACACAGACACTGATGGAGACAGACACTGATGGAGACAGACACTGATGGAGACAGACACTGATGGAGACAGACACTGGTGGACACAGACACTGATGGAGACAGACACTGATGGAGACAGACACTGATGGAGACAGACACTGGTGGAGACAGACACTGATGGAGACAGACACTGATGGAGACAGACACTGGTGGACACAGACACTGATGGAGACAGACACTGATGGAGACAGACACTGATGGAGACAGACACTGGTGGACACAGACACTGATGGAGACAGACACTGATGGAGACAGACACTGATGGAGACAGACACTGGTGGAGACAGACACTGATGGAGACAGACACTGGTGGACACAGACACTGATGGAGACAGACACTGATGGAGACAGACACTGGTGGAGACAGACACTGATGGAGACAGACACTGGTGGAGACAGACACTGATGGAGACAGACACTGATGGAGACAGACACTGGTGGACACAGACACTGGTGGAGACAGACACTGATGGAGACAGACACTGGTGGACACAGACACTGGTGGACACAGACACTGGTGGACACAGACACTGATGGAGACAGACACTGGTGGAGACAGACACTGATGGAGACAGACACTGGTGGAGACAGACACTGATGGAGACAGACACTGGTGGACACAGACACTGATGGAGACAGACACTGATGGAGACAGACACTGGTGGACACAGACACTGATGGAGACAGACACTGATGGAGACAGACACTGGTGGACACAGACACTGGTGGAGACAGACACTGATGGAGACAGACACTGGTGGACACAGACACTGGTGGACACAGACACTGATGGAGACAGACACTGATGGAGACAGACACTGGTGGAGACAGACACTGATGGAGACAGACACTGGTGGAGACAGACACTGATGGAGACAGACACTGATGGAGACAGACACTGGTGGACACAGACACTGGTGGAGACAGACACTGATGGAGACAGACACTGGTGGACACAGACACTGGTGGAGACAGACACTGGTGGAGACAGACACTGGTGGAGACAGACACTGATGGACACAGACACTGGTGGAGACAGACACTGATGGACACAGACACTGGTGGAGACAGACACTGATGGAGACAGACACTGATGGAGACAGACACTGGTGGACACAGACACTGGTGGAGACAGACACTGATGGAGACAGACACTGGTGGACACAGACACTGGTGGAGACAGACACTGATGGAGACAGACACTGATGGAGACAGACACTGATGGAGACAGACACTGATGGAGACAGACACTGGTGGAGACAGACACTGGTGGAGACAGACACTGATGGAGACAGACACTGATGGAGACAGACACTGATGGAGACAGACACTGATGGAGACAGACACTGGTGGAGACAGGCACTGATGGAGACAGACACTGGTGGACACAGACACTGGTGGAGACAGACACTGGTGGAGACAGACACTGGTGGACACAGACACTGGTGGAGACAGACACTGATGGAGACAGACACTGGTGGACACAGACACTGGTGGAGACAGACACTGATGGAGACAGACACTGATGGAGACAGACACTGATGGAGACAGACACTGGTGGAGACAGACACTGATGGAGACAGACACTGATGGAGACAGACACTGATGGAGACAGACACTGATGGAGACAGACACTGGTGGAGACAGACACTGGTGGAGACAGACACTGATGGAGACAGACACTGATGGAGACAGACACTGATGGAGACAGACACTGATGGAGACAGACACTGATGGAGACAGACACTGATGGAGACAGACACTGATGGAGACAGACACTGATGGAGACAGACACTGATGGAGACAGACACTGGTGGAGACAGACACTGGTGGAGACAGACACTGATGGAGACAGACACTGATGGAGACAGACACTGATGGAGACAGACACTGGTGGAGACAGACACTGATGGAGACAGACACTGGTGGAGACAGACACTGGTGGAGACAGACACTGGTGGAGACAGACACTGGTGGAGACAGACACTGATGGAGACAGACACTGATGGAGACAGACACTGATGGAGACAGACACTGATGGAGACAGACACTGATGGAGACAGACACTGATGGAGACAGACACTGGTGGAGACAGACACTGATGGAGACAGACACTGATGGAGACAGACACTGATGGAGACAGACACTGATGGAGACAGACACTGATGGAGACAGACACTGGTGGAGACAGACACTGATGGAGACAGACACTGATGGAGACAGACACTGATGGAGACAGACACTGATGGAGACAGACACTGGTGGAGACAGACACTGATGGAGACAGACACTGATGGAGACAGACACTGATGGAGACAGACACTGATGGAGACAGACACTGGTGGAGACAGACACTGATGGAGACAGACACTGGTGGAGACAGACACTGATGGAGACAGACACTGATGGAGACAGACACTGGTGGAGACAGACACTGATGGAGACAGACACTGGTGGAGACAGACACTGATGGAGACAGACACTGATGGAGACAGACACTGGTGGAGACAGACACTGATGGAGACAGACACTGATGGAGACAGACACTGGTGGAGACAGACACTGATGGAGACAGACACTGATGGAGACAGACACTGATGGAGACAGACACTGGTGGAGACAGACACTGATGGAGACAGACACTGATGGAGACAGACACTGATGGAGACAGACACTGGTGGAGACAGACACTGATGGAGACAGACACTGATGGAGACAGACACTGATGGAGACAGACACTGATGGAGACAGACACTGATGGAGACAGACACTGATGGAGACAGACACTGATGGAGACAGACACTGATGGAGACAGACACTGATGGAGACAGACACTGATGGAGACAGACACTGATGGAGACAGACACTGATGGAGACAGACACTGGTGGAGACAGACACTGATGGAGACAGACACTGATGGAGACAGACACTGATGGAGACAGACACTGATGGAGACAGACACTGATGGAGACAGACACTGGTGGAGACAGACACTGATGGAGACAGACACTGATGGAGACAGACACTGATGGAGACAGACACTGATGGAGACAGACACTGGTGGAGACAGACACTGATGGAGACAGACACTGATGGAGACAGACACTGATGGAGACAGACACTGATGGAGACAGACACTGGTGGAGACAGACACTGATGGAGACAGACACTGGTGGAGACAGACACTGATGGAGACAGACACTGATGGAGACAGACACTGGTGGAGACAGACACTGATGGAGACAGACACTGGTGGAGACAGACACTGATGGAGACAGACACTGATGGAGACAGACACTGGTGGAGACAGACACTGATGGAGACAGACACTGATGGAGACAGACACTGGTGGAGACAGACACTGATGGAGACAGACACTGATGGAGACAGACACTGATGGAGACAGACACTGGTGGAGACAGACACTGATGGAGACAGACACTGATGGAGACAGACACTGATGGAGACAGACACTGGTGGAGACAGACACTGATGGAGACAGACACTGATGGAGACAGACACTGATGGAGACAGACACTGATGGAGACAGACACTGATGGAGACAGACACTGATGGAGACAGACACTGATGGAGACAGACACTGATGGAGACAGACACTGATGGAGACAGACACTGATGGAGACAGACACTGATGGAGACAGACACTGATGGAGACAGACACTGATGGAGACAGACACTGGTGGAGACAGACACTGATGGAGACAGACACTGATGGAGACAGACACTGGTGGACACAGACACTGGTGGTCACAGACACTGATGGAGACAGACACTGGTGGACACAGACACTGGTGGACACAGACACTGGTGGAGACAGACACTGATGGAGACAGACACTGGTGGAGACAGACACTGATGGAGACAGACACTGGTGGAGACAGACACTGGTGGACACAGACACTGGTGGACACAGACACTGATGGAGACAGACACTGGTGGACACAGACACTGGTGGAGACAGACACTGGTGGAGACAGACACTGGTGGAGACAGACACTGGTGGACACAGACACTGGTGGTCACAGACAATGGTGGAGACAGACACTGGTGGAGACAGACACTGGTGGTCACAGACAATGGTGGAGACAGACACTGGTGGAGACAGACACTGGTGGTTACAGACAATGGTGGAGACAAACACTGGTGGAGACAGACACTGGTGGTCACAGACACTGGTGGAGACAGACACTGGTGGACACAGACACTGGTGGTCACAGACAATGGTGGAGACAGACACTGGTGGAGACAGACACTGGTGGTCACAGACACTGGAGGAGACAGACACTGGTGGACACAGACACTGGTTGTCACAGACAATGGTGGAGACAGACACTGGTGGAGACAGACACTGGTGGAGACAGATACTGGTGGTCACAGACAATGGTGGAGACAGACACTGGTGGAGACAGACACTGGTGGTCACAGACAATGGTGGAGACAGACACTGGTGGAGACAGACACTGGTGGAGATAGACACTGGTGGAGACAGACACTGGTGGTCACAGACACTGGTGGTCACAGAAACTGGTGGACACAGACACTGGTGGAGACAGACACTGGTGGACACAGACACTGGTGGTCACAGACAATGGTGGAGACAGACACTGGTGGAGACAGACACTGGTGGAGACAGACACTGGTGGACACAGACACTGGTGGTCACAGACAATGGTGGAGACAGACACTGGTGGAGACAGACACTGGTGGTCACAGACAATGGTGGAGACAGACACTGGTGGAGACAGACACTGGTGGTTACAGACAATGGTGGAGACAGACACTGGTGGAGACAGACACTGGTGGTCACAGACACTGGTGGAGACAGACACTGGTGGACACAGACACTGGTGGTCACAGACAATGGTGGAGACAGACACTGGTGGACACAGACACTGGTGGTCACAGACACTGGTGGAGACAGACACTGGTGGACACAGACACTGGTTGTCACAGACAATGGTGGAGACAGACACTGGTGGAGACAGACACTGGTGGAGACAGACACTGGTGGTCACAGACAATGGTGGAGACAGACACTGGTGGAGACAGACACTGGTGGTCACAGGCAATGGTGGAGACAGACACTGGTGGAGACAGACACTGGTGGAGACAGACACTGGTGGAGACAGACACTGGTGGTCACAGACCCTGGTGGTCACAGAAACTGGTGGACACAGACACTGGTGGAGACAGACACTGGTGGACACAGACACTGGTGGTCACAGACAATGGTGGAGACAGACACTGGTGGAGACAGACACTGGTGGTCACAGACAATGGTGGAGACAGACACTGGTGGTCACAGACAATGGTGGAGACAGACACTGGTGGACACAGACACTGGTGGTCACAGACAATGGTGGAGACAGACACTGGTGGTCACAGACAATGGTGGAGACAGACACTGGTGGACACAGACACTGGTGGTCACAGACAATGGTGGAGACAGACACTGGTGGAGACAGACACTGGTGGAGACAGACACTGGTGGAGACAGACACTGGTGGTCACAGACAATGGTGGAGACAGACACTGGTGGAGACAGACACTGGTGGAGACAGACACTGGTGGAGACAGACACTGGTGGTCACAGACACTGGTGGTCACAGAAACTGGTGGACACAGACACTGGTGGACACAGACACTGGTGGTCACAGACAATGGTGGAGACAGACACTGGTGGAGACAGACACTGATGGAGACAGACACTGGTGGAGACAGACACTGGTGGACACAGACACTGGTGGTCACAGACAATGGTGGAGACAGACACTGGTGGAGACAGACACTGGTGGAGACAGACACTGGTGGAGACAGACACTGGTGGTCACAGACAATGGTGGAGACAGACACTGGTGGAGACAGACACTGGTGGAGACAGACACTGGTGGAGACAGACACTGGTGGTCACAGACACTGGTGGTCACAGAAACTGGTGGACACAGACACTGGTGGACACAGACACTGGTGGACACAGACACTGGTGGACGCAGACACTGGTGGACACAGACACTGGTGGACACAGACATTGGTGGTCACAGAAACTGTTGGACACAGACACTGTTGGACACAGACACTGGTGGACACAGACACTGGTGGAGACAGACACTGATGGACACAGACACTGATGGAGACAGACACTGGTGGAGACAGACACTGATGGAGACAGACACTGGTGGACACAGACACTGATGGAGACAGACACTGGTGGACACAGACACTGGTGGAGACAGACACTGATGGAGACAGACACTGGTGGACACAGACACTGATGGAGACAGACACTGGTGGAGACAGACACTGGTGGACACAGACACTGGTGGAGACAGACACTGATGGACACAGACACTGATGGAGACAGACACTGGTGGAGACAGACACTGATGGAGACAGACACTGGTGGACACAGACACTGGTGGACACAGACACTGGTGGAGACAGACACTGATGGAGACAGACACTGATGGAGACAGACACTGGTGGACACAGACACTGGTGGAGACAGACACTGGTGGACACAGACACTGATGGAGACAGACACTGGTGGACACAGACACTGGTGGACACAGACACTGATGGAGACAGACACTGGTGGACACAGACACTGGTGGACACAGACACTGATGGAGACAGACACTGGTGGAGACAGACACTGATGGAGACAGACACTGGTGGACACAGACACTGATGGAGACAGACACTGGTGGAGACAGACACTGATGGAGACAGACACTGGTGGACACAGACACTGGTGGACACAGACACTGATGGAGACAGACACTGGTGGACACAGACACTGGTGGACACAGACACTGATGGAGACAGACACTGGTGGAGACAGACACTGATGGAGACAGACACTGGTGGACACAGACACTGGTGGACACAGACACTGATGGAGACAGACACTGGTGGACACAGACACTGGTGGACACAGACACTGGTGGAGACAGACACTGGTGGAGACAGACACTGATGGAGACAGACACTGGTGGAGACAGACACTGATGGAGACAGACACTGGTGGAGACAGACACTGATGGAGACAGACACTGATGGAGACAGACACTGATGGAGACAGACACTGATGGAGACAGACACTGGTGGAGACAGACACTGATGGAGACAGACACTGATGGAGACAGACACTGGTGGACACAGACACTGGTGGAGACAGACACTGATGGAGACAGACACTGATGGAGACAGACACTGGTGGACACAGACACTGGTGGAGACAGACACTGATGGAGACAGACACTGATGGAGACAGACACTGGTGGACACAGACACTGATGGAGACAGACACTGATGGAGACAGACACTGGTGGACACAGACACTGATGGAGACAGACACTGATGGAGACAGACACTGATGGAGACAGACACTGGTGGACACAGACACTGGTGGAGACAGACACTGATGGAGACAGACACTGATGGAGACAGACACTGGTGGACACAGACACTGATGGAGACAGACACTGATGGAGACAGACACTGATGGAGACAGACACTGGTGGGCACAGACACTGATGGAGACAGACACTGATGGAGACAGACACTGGTGGACACAGACACTGGTGGAGACAGACACTGATGGAGACAGACACTGATGGAGACAGACACTGGTGGACACAGACACTGGTGGAGACAGACACTGGTGGACACAGACACTGATGGAGTCAGACACTGGTGGACACAGACACTGGTGGACACAGACACTGATGGAGACAGACACTGGTGGACACAGACACTGGTGGACACAGACACTGGTGGAGACAGACACTGGTGGACACAGACACTGATGGAGACAGACACTGGTGGACACAGACACTGGTGGAGACAGACACTGGTGGACACAGACACTGGTGGACACAGACACTGATGGAGACAGACACTGGTGGACACAGACACTGATGGAGACAGACACTGGTGGACACAGACACTGGTGGAGACAGACACTGGTGGACACAGACACTGATGGAGACAGACACTGGTGGACACAGACACTGATGGAGACAGACACTGGTGGACACAGACACTGATGGAGACAGACACTGGTGGACACAGACACTGGTGGAGACAGACACTGATGGAGACAGACACTGGTGGAGACAGACACTGATGGAGACAGACACTGATGGAGACAGACACTGGTGGACACAGACACTGGTGGACACAGACACTGATGGAGACAGACACTGGTGGACACAGACACTGGTGGACACAGACACTGATGGAGACAGACACTGGTGGACACAGACACTGGTGGACACAGACACTGATGGAGACAGACACTGGTGGACACAGACACTGGTGGAGACAGACACTGGTGGAGACAGACACTGATGGAGACAGACACTGGTGGAGACAGACACTGATGGAGACAGACACTGGTGGACACAGACACTGGTGGACACAGACACTGGTGGAGACAGACACTGATGGAGACAGACACTGGTGGAGACAGACACTGATGGAGACAGACACTGGTGGAGACAGACACTGGTGGACACAGACACTGGTGGACACAGACACTGATGGAGACAGACACTGGTGGACACAGACACTGGTGGTCACAGACACTGATGGAGACAGACACTGGTGGACACAGACAATGGTGGACACAGACACTGGTGGAGACAGACACTGATGGAGACAGACACTGGTGGAGACAGACACTGATGGAGACAGACACTGGTGGAGACAGACACTGGTGGACACAGACACTGGTGGACACAGACACTGATGGAGACAGACACTGGTGGACACAGACACTGGTGGAGACAGACACTGGTGGAGACAGACACTGGTGGAGACAGACACTGGTGGACACAGACACTGGTGGTCACAGACAATGGTGGAGACAGACACTGGTGGAGACAGACACTGGTGGTCACAGACAATGGTGGAGACAGACACTGGTGGAGACAGACACTGGTGGTTACAGACAATGGTGGAGACAGACACTGGTGGAGACAGACACTGGTGGTCACAGACACTGGTGGAGACAGACACTGGTGGACACAGACACTGGTGGTCACAGACAATGGTGGAGACAGACACTGGTGGACACAGACACTGGTGGTCACAGACACTGGTGGAGACAGACACTGGTGGACACAGACACTGGTTGTCACAGACAATGGTGGAGACAGACACTGGTGGAGACAGACACTGGTGGAGACAGATACTGGTGGTCACAGACAATGGTGGAGACAGACACTGGTGGAGACAGACACTGGTGGTCACAGACAATGGTGGAGACAGACACTGGTGGAGACAGACACTGGTGGAGATAGACACTGGTGGAGACAGACACTGGTGGTCACAGACACTGGTGGTCACAGAAACTGGTGGACACAGACACTGGTGGAGACAGACACTGGTGGACACAGACACTGGTGGTCACAGACAATGGTGGAGACAGACACTGGTGGAGACAGACACTGGTGGTCACAGACAATGGTGGAGACAGACACTGGTGGTCACAGACAATGGTGGAGACAGACACTGGTGGACACAGACACTGGTGGTCACAGACAATGGTGGAGACAGACACTGGTGGTCACAGACAATGGTGGAGACAGACACTGGTGGACACAGACACTGGTGGTCACAGACAATGGTGGAGACAGACACTGGTGGAGACAGACACTGGTGGAGACAGACACTGGTGGAGACAGACACTGGTGGTCACAGACAATGGTGGAGACAGACACTGGTGGAGACAGACACTGGTGGAGACAGACACTGGTGGAGACAGACACTGGTGGTCACAGACACTGGTGGTCACAGAAACTGGTGGACACAGACACTGGTGGACACAGACACTGGTGGTCACAGACAATGGTGGAGACAGACACTGGTGGAGACAGACACTGATGGAGACAGACACTGGTGGAGACAGACACTGGTGGACACAGACACTGGTGGTCACAGACAATGGTGGAGACAGACACTGGTGGAGACAGACACTGGTGGAGACAGACACTGGTGGAGACAGACACTGGTGGTCACAGACAATGGTGGAGACAGACACTGGTGGAGACAGACACTGGTGGAGACAGACACTGGTGGAGACAGACACTGGTGGTCACAGACACTGGTGGTCACAGAAACTGGTGGACACAGACACTGGTGGACACAGACACTGGTGGACACAGACACTGGTGGACACAGACACTGGTGGACGCAGACACTGGTGGACACAGACACTGGTGGACACAGACATTGGTGGTCACAGAAACTGTTGGACACAGACACTGTTGGACACAGACACTGGTGGACACAGACACTGGTGGACACAGACACTGGCGGACACAGCCACTGGTGGACACAGACACTGTTGGACACAGACACTGGTGGACACAGACACTGGTGGACACAGACACTGGTGGACACAGACACTGGTGGACACAGACACTGTTGGACACAGACACTGGTGGACACAGACACTGGTGGACACAGACACTGTTGGACACAGACACTGGTGGACACAGACACTGGTGGACGCAGACACTGGTGGACACAGACACTGGTGGACACAGACACTGGTGGACACAGACACTGTTGGACACAGACACTGGTGGACACAGACACTGGTGGACACAGACACTGGTGGACACAGACACTGTTGGACACAGACACTGGTGGACACAGACACTGGTGGATGCAGACACTGGTAGACACAGACACTGGTGGACACAGACACTGTTGGACACAGACACTGGTGAACACAGACACTGGTGGACACAGAAACTGTTGGACACAGACACTGTTGGACACAGACACTGGTGGACACAGACACTGGTGGACACAGACACTGGTGGACACAGACACTGGTGGACACAGACACTGTTGGACACAGACACTGGTGGACACAGACACTGGTGGACACAAACACTGTTCGACATAGATACTGGTGGACACAGACACTGGTGGAGAGAGACACTGGTGGAGACAGACACTGGTGGACACAGACACTGGTGGACACAGACACTGGTGGACACAGACACTGGTGGACACAGACACTGGTGGACACAGACACTGGTGGACACAGACACTGGTGGACACAGACACTGGTGGACACAGACACTGGTGGACACAGACACTGGTGGACACATAAATGGATCAACATACACTTACTCTGGAATTAAAGACGTGACAGTGTTACGTTCAGAGTAGGAAATACACTCACTGCATGTGTCTGAGAGATGCACATCTCTCTGTGTATTGTATATACACCGAGAGGTGTACATCTCTTAGTATACATATATACATTGAGAGAAGTACAGTACACATGCTCTATCTGTGTGTGTGTGTGTGTGTGTGTGTGTTTCTTGCGTCTAAATGTCTGTGTTTATTTCTGTCTGTCTGTTTATCTATTTATTTAACTGTATGTATGTATGTATATATATATATATATATATATATATATATATATATATATATATATATATATATATATATATATATATATATATATATTATTGTAACCACGAACGAGTGATAATCAATAACAATACTGCGACAAGCTGGGTGATCGAACCCGTGTTATTTTAGTCTGCCTCATGGTGAGCGAAAATTCACGACGCTCTAACCCACCGGACCATCCAGTCCTACAAAGATCAAGCACCCAGCAGAGCTAGGTGTTGTACCGTGATCCGAGGACATACGGTGGTGTGGGTGCTTCAGAGATACTTTCATTCTACTTTCTGTTTGGTGTACTAGCCTCCACAATAGTATATATAGTATTGTAACCACGAACGAGTGGTATTTAATTTATAACAACTTTGCGACTAGCAGAACTACACCAAACGGGGTATAGAATGAAATTAGCTCTGAGGCACCCACACCATCGTATATCATCGGATCACGGTACAACACCTAGCTCTGCTGGGTGGGTGATCTTTGTCGGATTGGATGGTCCAGTGGGTTAGAGCGTCGTGAATTTTCGCTCACCATGAGGCAGACTAAAATAACACGGGTTCGATCCCCTGGCTATTCGCAGAGTTGTTACTGATATATATATATATATATATATATATATATATATATATATATATATATATATATATATATATATATATATATATATATATATATATATATATATATATGCAAAACAACCACTCTGAAAGAATTGAAAAATTCCAAGTGCTTTCGCGACTACTCACATTATCAAGGAACTATGAAAGTAAAGCATCCAAGGAAGCTATATAAGGGGTCTGGCAAGCACCTCACTATCAGATCCCACAACGGTTAAACACGTGAGTTTTGCAAAGGACCTGTCCAAGTTGGCTCGCCGCGCGTCAGGTGTTTAACCGTTGTGGGATCTGATAGTGAGGTGCTGGCCGGACCCCTTATATAGCTTCCTTGGATGCTTTACTTTCATAGTTCCTTGATAATGTAAGTAGTCACGAAAGCGCTTGGAATTTCTCTATTCTTTCAGAGTGGTTGTTTTGCATATATATATATATATATATATATATATATATATATATATATATATATATATATATATATATATATATATATATATATATATATATATAGGTATCATTCTCTCTCCCTCTTTCTAAAAATATCACAAAATCTGGAGAATACGTGCAAAGAAATATTGCATGTTGTTCCACACACGGATTTTCGTCACGGGTTTTCCAGGGGCGCCACTCTGACCCCTCTCCTGTTTCCAGCAGCAAGAACCAGGCAAAACATTGATCCGTCTGATGGATCCCGGGGGTGTTAGTCCACCCAACTCTCCCACCATAATGCTCAATACATTAACAATTCCTGGTTATTTTGGCCACCTTGTTGTCATGTGTATCGCCACTTGTTTGTAGTTAAATATTTGTTTTATGTAAGTTTACAGGTCGTCCCCGACTTACGTCCGAAGTTCCGTCCCGACTGACTGGTCTGATCTCGAAGTGGACAGATGTGGGAATTACGTCAGCATGATGGTGTGTACAAGTCGCATACCTGTGCACCATTCTTTTTACTAATAATGTTTTGTAATGATTATCTCGTTTTTTTTTTTCAACTAGGGCCTCTGGTGACCTGGTGGCTGAAGCTCTCGCTTCACACAGCGAGGGTCTGGGTTCGATTCCCAGCCAGGGTTGAAACATTGGGCGTGTTTCTTTATACTTGTTGTCTATGTTCACCCATCAGTACAGTGGGTACCTGGGTGTTAGTGGACTGGTGTGGGTCGCATCCTGGGACAAAACTGACCTTATTTGCGGGAAATGCTCAGCATAACAAGCGGCTTTCTATATAGTAGTATGTTATTGAGTCAGCTATGGTCTGTATACCTTGTACATGTACTGGTAGTAAATAAAGATATTATTATTATTATTATTATTATTATTATTATTATTATTATTATTATTATTATTTTTATTATTATTATTATTATTATTATTATTATTATTATATTAAGTTTCATGATTCACAAACTGATGAGAGAGAGAGAGAGAGAGAGAGAGAGAGAGAGAGAGAGAGAGAGAGAGAGAGAGAGAGAGAGAGAGAGAGAGAGAGAGAGAGAGAGAGAGAGAGAGAGAGAGAGACAGAGAGAGAGATGCTGAGAAGTGTTGTCAGATCTGGGTCACTATCGTACGCACGCAGCGCTGGTGGACGTATGACCAAGGGTAATTTCTGTATTTACGTACATATATATTTTTTTCGGTAGTGTGTGCTGACGGACGTAAGTGGCATAGGTCGAAAGTCGGGGAGGATCTGTATGTTCTAACCGAACTCAACCTAATTGACCCCAACCTAACCTAACCTAACCTAACCTAACTGAATCCAACCTAAATTAGCGTACCTAATCTAATTTAACTTGATTTCGCCTCATCTTACATAACTTAAAGGAAGAAAATGACATTTGTAAGTACAGAGAAAACGTCAAGTAACTGAGACTGTCTATTGTGATTTTTGATAAGATAAAAGATAAGATAAGATTTCGTTCGGATTTTTAACCCCGGAGGGTTAGCCACCCAGGATAACCCAAGAAAGTCAGTGCGTCATCGAGGACTGTCTAACTTATTTCCATTGTGGTCCTTAATCTTGTCCCCCAGGATGCGACCCACACCAGTCGACTAACACCCAGGTACCTATTTGCTGCTAGGTGAACAGGACAACAGGTGTAAGGAAACGTGTCGAATGTTTCCACCCGCCACACTGTTCTTCCTTCAATACACCTTCACTGCACTTCACTACACCACTACACTACACTTCACTACACTTCATCAGAGATCGCAGACACCGTGCACATAACATCAGGGATTCAGTCAAGAAACGACCGTAAAAGACAGAATCCTCCCTAACAGCTGTGTTATTAAAAACATCCACAACGTTCTCTGCAACATTAAATTTTAAGTAGCCACTAGAACCAGCACTACAGTGGTGGATATCACCATGAAGGCTCACTAATAACAAAACAAAACCACTAGCCACTAGAACCAGTTCTACAGTGGTGGATATCACCAGGAAGGCTCACCAATAACAAAACAAAACCACTAGCCACTAGAACCAGTTCTACAGTGGTGGATATCACCATGAAGGCTTACCAATAACAAAACAAAACCACTAGCCACTAGAACCAGTTCTACAGTGGTGGATATCACCATGAAGGCTTACCAATAACAAAACAAAACCACTAGCCACTAGAACCAGCACTACAGTGGTGGATATCACCATGAAGGCTCACCAATAACAAAATAAAACCACTAGCCACTAGAACCAGTACTACAGTGGTGGATATCACCAGGAAGGCTCACCAATAACAAAACAAAACCACTAGCCACTAGAACCAGCACTACAGTGGTGGATATCACCATGAAGGCTCACCAATAACAAAACAAAACCACTGCAGAAGTACACACACACGATCCCTTTCACTAGCTGATATAATATTCGTTGGTTGAACATACCAGAACATTCATAAACGCATTTCTAAATCACAAATACGCTAGCAGAATGTACATGAATAAAGGCCGTGTTTCACACCGGGTCTACCACAACCTCTTCATTAACTACAAAGACGCACTACTACTCAATGCTGAGAAAGAAGACACTCAGAGATATAAGATCATAGTAAGAGCGCTCATCAGTGTGTGCAAGAAGTGCAACAAGAACAACTATGTGATGAAGACGCATTGAAAACCAGTAGCTTCTTCAGTGCATTGCATGTTAACTGGATATGAGATAATCTGTCCCTCAGCCTACAAGGTATCACTGCAGTAATGGTATACAATAAAAATATGAGTAATTAGACATCATTTCAACACCTGGGTATATATTTAAAGTCAGTTTGCTAAACAGAACGTTTATTAGTTCAAAACAAAGGTATGTTTTCCATATTGAGCAAGACACAAGAGAACATAATTATTTTTGCATGAAAGGTTTAGAAAGCCAACATATAGATAAATGAGACACTTGTGCAACACTTTGGTATCTGTACTGCGAAAACGTGCCGTCAGCCAGTAGCGTCATCAGTCCAGTGTACAGACAAAAATGGTGGAAGATGAGGAGTTTGAGGTAATCAGTCCCTCAACCTGGAGATGGTGTGTTCAGTGCAACTGCTTAGTGTGATCTTCAGGCTGAGGGACTGATTACCTCAAACTCCTTTCTTATCCTCTACCACACGGAAACGAAGGCAAATTACCTTCTACTGATGTTCTTCTATATAGGTTACCAAAGACACCCTTTCAGAGTCTACAGAAAACCTACAAATAAAAATAACCTTACTTATGTCTATTTACACTATTTCACTTGCAGCAGGAGAGGTGTGGTCTTTGGGATTTTCCTTAAAACAATTCGTATCTCAGGTCGCTAATTCTTAGAAGAATTCCAATACATCACTCGTAGTTTCACAAGCCTTCAGTCTCTTTTCTACTTCATATAAGACTGCAAATGCAGAGCTATGAAAATCCTCAACTCTAGCAATATGACCGCCATAAATAAACCAAGATTCCTAACTCTGCTTGGAGGAGAAGTAGTCAACAACATCAAGGAGACCCCTTCAAGAAGTAACCTCTGAGTAATTACCATGGTCACGACGTCCATCAGAGACCTCACTTGGAAGAAAGATTCCTCTGGCAAACTAAATGCTAAAGCTGGTGTTTACACAATATTATATGGAGGACGCAGCAAGATCTGTGTAGGAGAAACAGGAAGGAATCTTTCTATACGAGTCAGAGAACACAAAAGTACACACAACTGAGATGACACCGAAAAAAAATGGCTTGTGTTTTGCACAGATCCAAGAAGGACGTCTGATGAACAGGAACAAAGGAGAATAGCTCCTCAGAGAATCCAACATTGGTTGGGCCGCTGTACTTAAACATCCTTAATTGCTACTACCAGTACAATAGAACAATAATCTGCAAGTGCACTGTCTCAACTATCCTGGTACATATGATACTACAATACACTGATTCCTTCCTTCCATGTAACACATTTAATAGATGACCTGACGCCTTCACCAGCTGGTCACCAGTGACTTATTGTCTCTACTATAAATAATGTATCATCACACCATCTTGTAACATTTGTAGTGACCAAGGATCCAAGACACAAATGCTTCTAGTAAACTTGTCCTAAGTTCTGTTTTTCATAAATTATCAAGGAATTTTAAGAGAAACTTTAACACTTATCTAGTGTCCTCAGCACAATACTACAAACATTAACACTTATCTAGTGTCCTCAGCACAATACTACAAACATTAACACTTATCTAGTGTCCTCAGCACAATACTACAAACATTAACATTCTGGATAAGTGAAAAAATGGCGAATGTAATACCAATATTTATTCATAATGCCGAAAAAAATCCTTAGCTTCTAATTACAGACCAATCAGCCTATTTTCAACCGTTAGAAAATTGATGAAATCAATAATGGCAGATGCAACTAGAAGCTTCCTCGAGAGACATAATTTGATCAATGCCTCAGCACGGTTTGCATAGGGGCGTTGTTATCCTTCGAATGTACTAACTTTTCTTCCTAAGGTATTGGAAGACCATGAAAAAGAATACAGAATTTTATATATATGGACTTCAGTGAGGCATTTGATAAGGTTCTCCAGAGAAAACTGATGGAAAAAAGTAGCGGTACAGCAAAGAAGGAAAAATATTTCCCAAAAATCGAGGTACAGAGAACAAGTGTTTCCTGAAGCTGGTGTTTCCGCCGCTGGAGGTTTAGTTCATATAACCGAGGCCTTCTACTGGATTACCCATCCACCCCTTCAGAAACTGATGTCTGTCTGATCTAGGCTGCATAAATGGGAAGAAATCATAATAGAGTCTAATTCCAAGTATATTCTCCAGGCTGAGGGACTGACCACCTCAAGCACTTTTTCTCCAAGGCTGATGGACTGGCTACATCATCTTCATTTCATTACCACTGCTCCCTTTTTATTTGACTGAAGAGGCCGACTGTTCAGGCGAAACGTTTCGTCAGTAAAGATACCCAACTGTTGCCCAGTGTCATAATCTTCAACAAGTTGCAAGTAGTGTTCCACAAGGGTTAGCATGAGGTCCTCTCTTGTTCACAAGACATATAAACAACACATAATGAGGGAATAAATAACGTAGGGGCTGCCACATACTGTACAATACTGCCGTAACAGTAGCAGAGTTTAGTGTTAGTAGACAGTATCTGATAAACCAGTGTCAGTAGAGAGCATTTAATAAACCAAACAGTGCCAGTAGAGAGTGTTTAATAAACCAAACAGTGCCAGTAGAGAGTATTTAATAAACCAAACAGTGCCAGTAGAGAGTATTTAATAAACCAAACAGTGCCAGTAGAGAGTGTTTAATAAACCAAACAGTGCCAGTAGAGAGTATTTAATAAACCAAACAGTGCCAGTTAATAAACCAAACAGTGCCAGTAGAGAGTATTTAATAAACCAAACAGTAGAGAGTATTTAATAAACCAAACAGTGCCAGTAGAGAGTATTTAATAAACCAAACAGTGCCAGTAGAGAGTATTTAATAAACCAAACAGTGCCAGTAGAGAGTATTTAATAAACCAAACAGTGCCAGTAGAGAGTATTTAATAAACCAAACAGTGCCAGTAGAGAGTATTTAATAAACCAAACAGTGCCAGTAGAGAGTATTTAATAAACCAAACAGTGCCAGTAGAGAGTATTTAATAAACCAAACAGTGCCAGTAGAGAGTATTTAATAAACCAAACAGTGCCAGTAGAGAGTATTTAATAAACCAAACAGTGCCAGTAGAGAGTGTTTAATAAACCAAACAGTGCCAGTAGAGAGTATTTAATAAACCAAACAGTGCCAGTAGAGAGTATTTAATAAACCAAACAGTGCCAGTAGAGAGTATTTAATAAACCAAACAGTGCCAGTAGAGAGTATTTAATAAACCAAACAGTGCCAGTAGAGAGTATTTAATAAACCAAACAGTGCCAGTAGAGAGTATTTAATAAACCAAACAGTGCCAGTAGAGAGTATTTAATAAACCAAACAGTGCCAGTAGAGAGTATTTAATAAACCAAACAGTGCCAGTAGAGAGTATTTAATAAACCAAACAGGGCCAGTAGACAGTATTTAATAAACCATACAGTGCCAGTAGAGAGTGTTTAATAAACCAAACAGTGCCAGTAGAGAGAATTTAATAAACCAAACAGTGCCAGTAGAGAGTATTTAATAAACGAAACAGTGCCAGTAGAGAGTATTTAATAAACCAAACAGTGCCAGTAGAGAGTATTTAATAAACCAAACAGTGCCTGTAGAGAGCACTTAATAAACCAAACAGTGCCAGTAGAGAGTATTTAATAAACCAAACAGTGCCAGTAGAGATTTTTTAATAAATCAAACAGTGCCAGTAGAGAGTATTTAATAAACCAAACAGTGCCAGTAGAGAGTATTTAATAAACGAAGCAGTGCCAGTAGAGAGTATTTAATAAACCAAACAGTGCCAGTAGAGAGTATTTAATAAACTAAACAGTGCCAGTAGAGAGTATTTAATAAACCAAACAGTGCCAGTAGAGAGTATTTAATAAACGAAGCAGTGCCAGTAGAGAGTATTTAATAAACCAAACAGTGCCAGTAGAGAGTATTTAATAAACGAAGCAGTGCCAGTAGAGAGTATTTAATAAACCGAACAGTGCCAGTAGAGAGTATTTAATAAACCAAATTGTGCCAGTAGAGAGTATTTAATAAACCAGTGCCAGTAGAGAGTATTTGATAAATCAAACAGTGTCAGGAGAGAGTATCTGATAAACCAAACAGTGCCAGTAGAGAGCATTTGTTAAACCACCAAACAATGACAGTAGAGAGTGTTTGATAAATCAAACAGTGCCAGTAGAGAGTATTTGATAAACCAAACAGTGCCAGTAGAGAGTATTTAATAAACCAAACAGTGCCAGTAGAGAGTGATAAACCAAACAGTGCCAGTAGAGAGTGATAAACCAAACAGTGCCAGTAGAGAGTATTTAATAAACCAAACAGTGCCAGTAGAGAGTATTTAATAAACCAAATTGTACCAGTAGAGAGTATTTAATAAACCAAACAGTGCCAGTAGAGAGTATTTAATAAACCAAATTGTGCCAGTAGAGAGTATTTAATAAACCAGTGCCAGTAGAGAGTATTTGATAAACCAGTGCCAGTAGAGAGTATTTGATAAACCAAACAGTATCAGGAGAGAGTATCTGATAAACCAAACAGTGCCAGTAGAGAGCATTTGTTAAACCATCAAACAGTGCCAGTAGAGAGTATTTAATAAACCAAACAGTGCCAGTAGAGAGTGATAAACCAAACAGTGCCAGTAGAGAGTGATAAACCAAACAGTGCCAGTGGAGAGTATTTGATAAACCTCAGACAACTTTTCTAATGCTGTTTTAATTAACACTGAAAGATGATATTAATAACTTCATTCTAGGCAAGAAAATTGAATTACGTTTACTGAAACAGAGAGAAAATTAGAATATACGTAATAACGAAATAAGATCTGAAATTTCCAGAGTAAATTACACAAGAAAATCTCTGCCAAACTTCAGGATTAATGATGTTTGTTTGGTTTATAGCAGCAGGTAAACAACTGGACAAACTTGCTTAAGAAAGATAACTTAACATCTCGTAATAATGTAAGTAAACATAAGAGTACACGATGTTCAGGATATATATATTCCAGAGAACGACTCTACCTAGAGTCGTTCTCTTGAACCAGTGTACCTGGACTTCCTACTCATTTATGCAAGCTTCTGAAGATGTGTTGATTGCAACACGAAAGGCCTAGAGCTATCATTCAGCTCCCCCTCCCCCCAGTTGTTGCTCTGCATCTTGTATCGCTTGTTCGTGATTATTACATATGTTACTATGTATGACAATTATATTTATATGCAACTGTCCCTAAACTTACCCAAGGAAGGAAACACAGTGACCATCTCTCGTTCAACAGTTGTCTTGCCAGACGTGTGAGGACATTGTAACATAACATTCCCTTCCTCTCTCCATCCTTCACAACGCACTCCACTTCTCCAAATTCATTTAAACCATATTAACCCGACTTGGATCCATTCTTGCGGGTTCTGTGTTGGTTAGATATTTTCAGCACCGTAAGCAAACCATGGTACGGGTGGGGAAGGAACTCGCGGCAAGGGAGTCGTAGAACTGCGAGTTCAATACCCACCCGTACCGAGGTTTGTCTGCAGGTGTGTCATTACGATTTCATGAGTCTTTCATTACTGTATTAATATTCACTTTATTGATATTGTTACGTTTATTTCTGTGTTGTCTCTCGTCACTCTACATAGTTCTGTCTACCTACATGGCCAATAATACAAGGTGACATGTAATTTCTCGACCTTTATTAATATAGTGTTTTGATCTGACTTTCTTCACATGACCTGTGCTCTGACTTTCTTCACCTGACCTGTGCTCTGACTTTCTTCACCTGACCTGTGCTCTGACTTTTCTTCACCTGACCTGTGCTCTGACTTTCTTCACCTGACCTGTGCTCTGACTCTGACTTGTGCTCTGACACCTGACTTGTGCTCTAACTTTCTTCACCTGACTTGTGCTGACCTGTGCTCTGACTTTTCTTCACCTGACCTGTGCTCTGACTTTCTTCACCTGACCTGTGCTCTGACTTTCTTCACCTGACTTGTGCTCTGACTTTCTTCACCTGACTTGTGCTCTAACTTTCTTCACCTGACTTGTGCTCTGACTTTCTTCACCTGACCTGTGCTCTGACTTTTCTTCACCTGACCTGTGCTCTGACTTTCTTCACCTGACCTGTGCTCTGACTTTCTTCACCTGACCTGTGCTCTGACTTTCTTCACCTGACCTGTGCTCTGACTTTCTTCACCTGACCTGTGCTCTGACTTTCTTCACCTGACCTGTGCTCTGACTTTCTTCACCTGACCTGTGCTCTGACTTTCTTCACCTGACCTGTGCTCTGACTTTCTTCACCTGACTTGTGCTCTAACTTTCTTCACCTGACCTGTGCTCTGACTTTCTTCACCTGACCTGTGCTCTGACTTTCTTCACCTGACCTGTGCTCTGACTTTCTTCACCTGACCTGTGCTCTGACTTTCTTCACCTGACCTGTGCTCTGACTTTCTTCACCTGACCTGTGCTCTGACTTTCTTCACCTGACCTGTGCTCTGACTTTCTTCACCTGACCTGTGCTCTGACTTTCTTCACCTGACCTGTGCTCTGACTTTCTTCACCTGACCTGTGCTCTGACTTTCTTCACCTGACCTGTGCTCTGACTTTCTTCACCTGACCTGTGCTCTGACTTTCTGTTCACTTCTGATTTTCTTCCCATTTTCTTGCTCGGTTATGACTTGACAGTCATGGTCCTGGAAGGGACCTGAGTGTGCGTCCCTGAGTGTGCATCATTGAGTGTGCGTCCCTGAGTGTGCATCACTGAGTGTGCGTCCCTGAGTGTGCATCACTGAGTGTGCGTCCCTGAGTGTGCATCACTGAGTGTGCGTCCCTGAGTGTGCATCACTGAGTGTGCGTCCCTGAGTGTGCATCACTGAGTGTGCGTCCCTGAGTGTGCGTCCCTGAGTGTGCATCACTGAGTGTGCGTCCCTGAGTGTGCGTCCCTGAGTGTGCATCACTGAGTGTGCGTCCCTGAGTGTGCATCACTGAGTGTGCGTCCCTGAGTGTGCGTCCCTGAGTGTGCATCACTGAGTGTGCGTCCCTGAGTGTGCATCACTGAGTGTGCATCCCTGAGTGTGCGTCCCTGAGTGTGCATCACTGAGTGTGCGTCCCTGAGTGTGCGTCCCTGAGTGTGCATCACTGAGTGTGCGTCCCTGATGATCACTGTGTGCGTCCCTGAGTGTGCATCACTGAGTGTGCGTCCCTGAGTGTGCGTCCCTGAGTGTGCATCACTGAGTGTGCGTCCCTGAGTGTGCGTCCCTGAGTGTGCGTCCCTGAGTGTGCGTCCCTGAGTGTGCATCACTGAGTGTGCGTCCCTGAGTGTGCGTCCCTGAGTGTGCGTCCCTGAGTGTGCGTCCCTGAGTGTGCATCACTGAGTGTGCGTCCCTGAGTGTGCATCACTGAGTGTGCGTCCCTGAGTGTGCGTCCCTGAGTGTGCATCACTGAGTGTGCGTCCCTGAGTGTGCGTCCCTGAGTGTGCATCACTGAGTGTGCGTCCCTGAGTGTGCGTCCCTGAGTGTGCGTCCCTGAGTGTGCATCCCTGAGTGTGCGTTCCTGAGTGTGCGTCCCTGAGTGTGCATCACTGAGTGTGCGTCCCTGAGTGTGCGTCCCTGAGTGTGCATCACTGGTTAATTCTGACCACGTTACTGCGACGCATATTATTAAGTTTAGATTAAATTTCCCACAAAATTAGGACTAAGAAGCCCGGGTTAGATATAAGTTTATTTAGCCACACCTACACAAAAGTGTAATTATCATACATAATAAAAATTACCGATGATAACCCATAAAAGTCAGAGTGAGTTATTTCCACTGATATAACAACTGTCAAACCTTTACCAAATATTTGCACCTGGAAATGTTATTGTAATTAGAAAGAAGGTTGTTGGGTGTGTGTATAATATTCTCCAAGACAGGTGTTCGGCCACAGGTCTTAATCTCTCGGTGACCCGAAATTAAGGCTGGTTAGATGCATCTAGCAAGGCTTTTAAGATAACGGGAGGCTGTACCTGGGCCAGGACTGGCTGGTCCGGAGAGAGGAATTTACCCGTTGAGTAATTTCAGAGATAAGCGGCGCCTGTCGGGACGACGTGTTGTTGGTGGCTGGAGAAGAATTCATCGTGCGAGTCTGGCGTCTAGGCCCCCCAAGAGCGTCCGCCGGCGCCATGGTGGCGGGACACCACCAACCTGCTGCCTTAAACACCTAGCATGCCTCTCCCTCTGCTAGAATTATAGGGGTAGCCATGCTAGGGAGGGCAGACGGGTGCCCGGTTACCTCTCACATCATCACAACCATACGTGCAAGTATTCTCCCTGTATACGCCACCCTCTCCTCTGTTTTCCTACAAGTAAATAGGAACCCAGGAGATGGTAGACTATTTACATATAAGAAAGAAGGAGCACTGCAGCAGGCCTGCTGGCTCACACCATGAAAAAATCAACGGAGATGTTAGTATAATGAGATTATACAATCGCATTGTACTGCATTTCTGTTGATTTTTCCAGCCTATATATGGCGCATACTAAGTTAAGTATCTTAGCAGAAAAACAAGCCACTCCACTTACCTCAGTTTATCCTGAGTTTAGTACACTTTCACGCATGATAAACCGGAGAAATTCTTCATTACACAAGGTGTGATAAAATATTGTGTCTCTGGTTTATCCTGCAGTAAGTTACTGTGTCACCTGAGGCCGTGACTTTGTGTTTTAAACAATAACAAATGAAAGATGAGAGTCTTTGTTATTAAACTTAGTAATAATAATTATGACTGTGATACCCCGCACAACACAGCAGCGCTTTTACGACTCTCAAGATACGACTGACGTAGTGGACTACGTGGAGTGAGCAGTGATGTAGTAATAGTAGTGTCGACCTACCATCTGTCTACCTACCATCTGTCTACCTACCATCTGTCTACCTACCATCTGTCTACCTACCATCTGTCTACCTACCATCTGTCTACCTACCATCTGTCTACCTGCCATCTGTCTACCTACCATCTGTCTACCTACCAGATGTCTACCTACCATCTGTCTACCTGCCATCTGTCTACCTACCATCTGTCTACCTACCATCTGTCCACCTACCATCTGTCTACCTACCATCTGTCTACCTACCAGATGTCTACCTGCCAGATGTCTACCTACCATCTGTCTACCTACCATCTGTCCACCTACCATCTGTCTACCTACCAGATGTCTAACTACCAGATGTCTATCTACCAGCTGTCTACCTACCATCTGTCTACCTACCAGATGTCTATCTACCAGATGTCTACCTACCAGATATCTACCTACCAAATGTCTATCTACCAGATGTCTACCTACCAGATGTCTACCTACCAGATGTCTACATACCAGATGTCTACCTACCAGATGTCTACCTACCAGATGTCTACCTACCAGATGTCTACCTACCAGATGTCTACCTACCAGATGTCTACCT
The DNA here is from genome assembly GCF_038502225.1 of Cherax quadricarinatus. Lineage (NCBI taxonomy): Eukaryota > Metazoa > Arthropoda > Malacostraca > Decapoda > Parastacidae > Cherax > Cherax quadricarinatus. The sequence continues at coordinate 1,593,138 of NC_091320.1, forward strand.
ACCAGATGTCTGCCTACCAGATGTCTACCTACCAGATGTCTACCTACCAGATGTCTACATACCAGATGTCTACCTACCAGCTGTCTACCTACCAGATGTCTACCTACCAGATGTCTACCTACCAGATGTCTACCTACCAGATGTCTACCTACCAGCTGTCTACCTACCAGATGTCTACCTACCAGATGTCTACCTACCAGATGTCTACCTACTTAACCACAGATAATTTAGTAGCAAAAACTCTTCGCTGTGCGCCTGGCAGGGCGGTGACCCAGCAAACAACAACAACAACAACAACAACAACAACAACAACAACAACAACAACAACAATAAAATAATAATAATAATAATAATAATAATAATAATAATAATAATAATAATAATAATAATAATAATAATAATAATAATAATAATAATAATAATAATACATCTCTCAATTTGACTGTATCAGATCTTAACAGTGATAATTATAATGATAGTTATGATGATAGAGAGTTATAATGATAGTTATGATGATAGAGAGTTATAATGATACTTATAGTAACTGAGAATTATAATGATAGTTATAATGAAAGTTATGATGATAGAGAGTTATAATGATACTTATAGTAATAGTTATAATGATAGTTATGATGATAGAGAGTTATAATGATAGTTATGATGATAGAGTTTTGTAATGATACTTGTAGTAATTGAGAATTATAATGATAGTTATAATGATAGTTATGATGATAGAGAGTTATAATGATACTTGTAGTAATTGAGAATTATAATGCTAGTTATAATGATAGTTATGATGATAGAGAGTTATAATGATACTTATAGTAATAGTTATAATGATAGTTATGATGATAGAGAATTATAATGATACTTATAGTAATAGTTATAATGATAGTTATGATGATAGAGAGTTATAATGATAGTTATGATGATAGAGAGTTATAATGATACTTATAGTAATAGTTATAATGATAGTTATGATGATAGAGAGTTATAATGATACTTATAGTAATAGTTATAATGATAGTTATGATGATAGAGAGTTATAATGATACTTGTAGTAATTGAGAATTATAATGCTAGTTATAATGATAGTTATGATGATAGAGAGTTATAATGATACTTATAGTAATAGTTATAATGATAGTTATGATGATAGAGAGTTATAATGATACTTGTAGTAATTGAGAGTTATAATGATAGTTATAATGATAGTTATGATGATAGAGAGTTATAATGATACTTATAGTAATAGTTATAATGATAGTTATGATGATAGAGAGTTATAATGATACTTGTAGTAATTGAGAGTTATAATGATAGTTATAATGATAGTTATGATGATAGAGAGTTATAATGATACTTATAGTAATAGTTATAATGATAGTTATGATGATAGAGAGTTATAATGATACTTATGATGTTAGGGAGTTATAATGCTAGTAATAATGACAGAGTTACGGAGAGGAGGGAAGATATTATTGATGTGGATTCTAGGTGGTAGGTGATGTAGCAGTCACCTGGGACCACCTACAAGGTGTCACCTGGGACCACCTACAAGGTGTCACCTGGGACCACCTACAAGGTGTCACCTGTGACCACCTTCAAGGTGTCACCTGGGACCACCTTCAAGGTGTCACCTGGGACCACCTACAAGGTGTCACCTGGGACCACCTACAAGGTGTCACCTGGGACCACCTACAAGGTGTCACCTGGGACCACCTACAAGGTGTCACCTGGGACCACCTTCAAGGTGTCACCTGGGACCACCTACAAGGTGTCACCTGGGACCACCTTCAAGGTGTCACCTGGGACCACCTACAAGGTGTCACCTGTGACCACCTTCAAGGTGTCACCTGGGACCACCTTCAAGGTGTCACCTGGGACCACCTACAAGGTGTCACCTGGGACCACCTACAAGGTGTCACCTGGGACCACCTACAAGGTGTCACCTGTGACCACCTTCAAGGTGTCACCTGGGACCACCTTCAAGGTGTCACCTGGGACCACCTACAAGGTGTCACCTGGGACCACCTACAAGGTGTCACCTGGGACCACCTTCAAGGTGTCACCTGGGACCACCTTCATGGTGTCACCTGGGACCACCTTCAAGGTGTCACCTGGGACCACCTTCAAGGTGTCACCTGGGACCACCTTCAAGGTGTCACCTGGGACCACCTACAAGGTGTCACCTGGGACCACCTTCAAGGTGTCACCTGGGACCACCTTCATGGTGTCACCTGGGACCACCTTCAAGGTGTCACCTGGGACCACCTTCAAGGTGTCACCTGGGACCACCTTCAAGGTGTCACCTGGGACCACCTTCAAGGTGTCACCTGGGACCACCTTCAAGGTGTCACCTGGGACCACCTTCAAGGTGTCACCTGGGATTACCTACAAGGTGTCGCCTAGGACCACCTTCAAGGTGTCACCTGGGACCACCTTCAAGGTGTCACCTGGGACCACCTTCAATGTGTCACCTGGGATCACCTACAAGGTGTCACCTGGGACCACCTTCAAGGTGTCACCTGGGACCACCTAGAAGGTGTCACCTGGGACCACCTTCAAGGTGTCACCTGGGACCACCTTCAAGGTGTCACCTGGGATCACCTACAAGGTGTCACCTGTGACCACCTTCAAGGTGTCACCTGGGACCACCTTCAAGGTGTCACCTGGGACCACCTACAAGATGTCACCTGGGACCACCTTCAAGGTGTCACCTGGGACCACCTTCAAGGTGTCACCTGGGACCACCTACAAGGTGTCACCTGGGACCACCTTCAAGGTGTCACCTGGGACCACCTTCAAGGTGTCGCCTGGGACCACCTTCAAGGTGTCACCTGGGATCACCTTCAAGGTGTCACCTGGGACCACCTTCAAGGTGTCACCTGGGACCACCTTCAAGGTGTCACCTGGGACCACCTTCAAGGTGTCGCCTGGGACCACCTTCAAGGTGTCCCCTGGGACCACCTTCAAGGTGTCACCTGGGACCACCTTCAAGGTGTCACCTGGGACCACCTTCAAGGTGTCACCTGGGACCACCTTCAAGGTGTCACCTGGGACCACCTTCAAGGTGTCACCTGGGACCGCCTTCAAGGTGTCACCTGGGACCACCTTCAAGGTGTCACCTGGGACCACCTTCAAGGTGTCACCTGGGACCACCTTCAAGGTTTCACCTGGGACCACCTACAAGGTGTCACCTGGGACCACCTTCAAGGTGTCACCTGGGACCACCTTCAAGGTGTCACCTGGGACCACTGTCATGTAGGGGGGGGTAATGATTGGGGAAATATGGGGGTAAAAGGGGGGGGGATGATTAGGGGAATACTGGGGGGTAAGCGGAGGGAGTCAGTAGGTAGGGGACAGGCGAGGTGGTAGGAGTGAGATATGCGGAGGTAGGTAGGTAATGTGAGGTCACTGGTGACTACACCTTCACCTCTCATTACTCTACCCGTCACACTACACTACTCACCCTTTCACTACTTTAACTAAACATAAATAAATGGAGAAAATAACGGGGACAGTGAATATTACTATTCTACTCAAACACAGTTTATTATTAAGTCTTTGTACAATAATATATTTTGGGAACAGAACATTATTGTGGTTTAGATAAATGGGGTGGTACACATAAGCAGTGAGACAGGGAACACAATCAACTTGACGAAAATGAATATAACTTACAATATAGCACAGAGGACAGTTCACTACAGGAACTAAGCCACAGGTCCCAAGACCTATACAGCACGAGTAATGCGCCAAGCCAGTACTCTGCCCAATGCCTCCAACAGTCTCCTCCAGAGACTTCGGCAGCCTTCTCCCGAGCCCTGCACCCCAGCAGCAGCTCCGCTCGAATCTCTGCTCAGGAGCTCTGCACCCCGGCAGCAGCTCCGCTCGAATCTCCTGATCATCCTCTTCCTTGGGCTTTTATGGTGATCCAAGCACCCTCCACAACCACGTGTTGCGACCTGACGCCGAGCTCTGACGCTGTTAAGAACAAAAGACCTCAGACGTGGGCGTGGCTACAGACGTCTGCCAAGGCAAGGTGTGACCATATAATTGGTTAAATTAGGTCTCCCCAGAGACCTCACAAGCCCAGCTGGACTACATCACATCCCCCTTTCTCCCCCAGTTTAAAATATCTGAGAACTAGGACAATTTGTCCTAGTTATTAGACTATTTTAATCCTAACCCCTTAAATCTATTACAATACAAAGACAAAATTATACATAATACAAAATTATTCAATTACATATATTTCCCTCAACCTCCTCAACTACCACAAGGCAGCATAATCAGTACACCTGGCAGTTGGTCAGCATAATAGTCGCTCTCTGGTGCAAAGCCTCCTTACCCGTCATTTCTCCTTAAACCTAAATATCGGGCTCCAGTGCCTTCCCTACTTCTACTAGAAATGCACTAGCCAATGCTAGTCACCCTCGCACGTTAACCATTGGGCCAAACCTCTCTAGGCTTCTATGGCGTGGAAAACTGCTCCAACGGGTTGCATTCTTTCAAGTAACTGCAACTGGACCACTTCACGACCACCAAGGTCGCATTTTCGGCACACTTCACATGCACACTACAACATCTGAAAATCGAGACAGGGCAGGCATCGCAGCTAAGACCCTCCATTATCCTATGCCACTACTAGGATTCACTGGCCTCATAAAACAAGGCGGCCATAATCACTGGACCGTTTTCAAGGTCACCTTATTCCACACAGGTAACACCAACACTTCTGGCAAGTCAAAGTAGGCTGGGGACATCTCACACTCTTAATTGTCTCTCATGGCTGGCAGGGCATCCCCGCATACCGGTCGTACAGATCGACCAACAAGGCAGGATACACCTCCATTCCGCCCTTGAAAGCAGGCTGGTCCCAGCAGCTGGAGTCCATCTCCGCGGCTCACTTCCTTCCATATCTCGGAGGATGGCAGCTCCATCATAGTAGATTCTCCTGTCCTGGCACACCAGCCAGAATCCCTCACACACCACTGCAGCATCACCGCCATCTCCTCTTGAGCTAGGCAGCATCTCAGCATCACAGCACGGCCACAGCATATCCATCATCACAGCACGGCCGTATCACAGCAGCACATAGTACGGCCGTATCACAGCAGCACACAGCACGGCCACAGCATCGCAGCACGGCTACAGCATCTCAGCACGGCCACAGCATAGCAGCACGGCTACAGCATCTCAGCAGCATCACAGCAGCCGACATCAGCAGTAGCAGGCTATGGTCAGTTCCTCGAGGTGAGGTGAGGTCACTTCAGGTCATCAACAGCAGGTGCGGTCACCCATCCCTGGCAACTGCGAGTAACTGGCGGTCCGTGGGTGATGGTCACAGAGGCTGGGTGACGCAGACAGACACCCACTACACTGGATGACAGACCAGGGCAGCAATACATCTACTGGGGCACATCAGCTGGGTGACTGGGCATATCAGCTGGGTGACTGGGCACATCAGGTGGACAGCAATTATAGGCAACTCTTCAATGGGTGACAGTTGTGGGTGAGTCTTCCAAGGTGGGCTGGGTATTCCTCTGTAAATATTCAATTTCGGCCAGTAATTGCTTCCCCGAAAAGTCTCACCCAAATACTGATATTCTCCACCATTTATCTCAAACCAACAACCAACTCCACCAAATATAATAATACAACCAAGCAATTATTCAGACCCACTGTCAAGAAAAGGTCAGTTAAGGTCACTAGGATTATAATATCACACTGATATTCACTTTAACTTTACACACACAAGAAAAAAAATGTGGTAGCAAATGGTAGCATAACAAGTATAACCGAGCAGTCAAAAATAAGGCACATGGGACTGGTTCCTACTATAAAAATAATAAGAACCACCACCGCTTAGACACCATGTCATGTAGGGGGGGTAATGATTAGGGGAATATGGGGGTAAGTGGAGGGATTTAGTAGGTAGGGGACAGGCGAGGTGGTAGGAGTGAGGTATGCGGAGGTAGGTAGGTAATGTGAGGTCACTGGTGACTACACCTTCACCTCTCATTACTCTACCCGTCACACTACACTACTCACCCTTTCACTACTTTAACTAAACATAAATAAATGGAGAAAATAACGGGGACAGTGAATATTACTATTCTACTCAAACACAGTTTATTATTAAGTCTTTGTACAATAATATATTTTGGGAACAGAACATTATTGTGGTTTAGATAAATGGGGTGGTACACATAAGCAGTGAGACAGGGAACACAATCAACTTGACGAAAATGAATATAACTTACAATATAGCACAGAGGACAGTTCACTACAGGAACTAAGCCACAGGTCCCAAGACCTATACAGCACGAGTAATGCGCCAAGCCAGTACTCTGCCCAATGCCTCCAACAGTCTCCTCCAGAGACTTCGGCAGCCTTCTCCCGAGCCCTGCACCCCAGCAGCAGCTCCGCTCGAATCTCTGCTCAGGAGCTCTGCACCCCGGCAGCAGCTCCGCTCGAATCTCCTGATCATCCTCTTCCTTGGGCTTTTATGGTGATCCAAGCACCCTCCACAACCACGTGTTGCGACCTGACGCCGAGCTCTGACGCTGTTAAGAACAAAAGACCTCAGACGTGGGCGTGGCTACAGACGTCTGCCAAGGCAAGGTGTGACCATATAATTGGTTAAATTAGGTCTCCCCAGAGACCTCACAAGCCCAGCTGGACTACATCACACCACCTACAAGGTGTCACCTGGGACCACCTACAAGGTGTCACCTGGGACCACCTTCAAGGTGTCACCTGGGACCACCTACAAGGTGTCACCTGGGACCACCTTCAAGGAGTCACCTGGGACCACCTACAAGGTGTCACCTGGGACCACCTTCAAGGTGTCACCTGGGACCACCTTCAAGGTGTCACCTGGGACCACCTTCAAGGTGTCACCTGGGACCACCTTCAAGGTGTCACCTGGGACCACCTTCAAGGTGTCACCTGGGACCACCTTCAAGGTGTCACCTGGGACCACCTTCAAGGTGTCACCTGGGACCACCTTCAAGGTGTCACCTGGGACCACCTTCAAGGTGTCACCTGGGACCACCTACAAGGTGTCACCTGGGACCACCTACAAGGTGTCACCTGGGACCACCTACAAGGTGTCACCTGGGACCACCTTCAAGGTGTCACCTGGGACCACCTACAAGGTGTCACCTGGGACCACCTACAAGGTGTCACCTGGGACCACCTTCAAGGTGTCACCTGGGACCACCTTCAAGGTGTCACCTGGGACCACCTACAAGGTGTCACCTGGGACCACCTACAAGGTGTCACCTGGGACCACCTTCAAGGTGTCACCTGGGACCACCTACAAGGTGTCACCTGGGACCACCTACAAGGTGTCACCAGGGACCACCTTCAAGGTGTCACCTGGGACCACCTTCAATGTGTCACCTGGGACCACCTACAAGGTGTCACCTGGGACCACCTACAAGGTGTCACCTGGGACCACCTACAAGGTGTCACCTGGGACCACCTACAAGGTGTCACCTGGGACCACCTTCAAGGTGTCACCTGGGACCACCTACAAGGTGTCACCTGGGACCACCTTCAAGGTGTCACCTGGGACCACCTTCAATGTGTCACCTGGGACCACCTTCAAGGTGTCACCTGGGACCACCTACAAGGTGTTTGATCCAGGGAGTTAGAGAACTTATTCTCCGTAGATCAAACGTAATCACCTCAACGCTTCCCAGGCGCCGTGCGAGTTTAGTGCTTCTCCTTCATGATGATGATAACGATGATATTATAGTTATGATAATAATAATAATAATAATAATAATAATAATAATAATAATAATAATAATAATAATAATAATAATAATAATAATAATTATAATAATAATAATAATAATAATAATAATAATAATAATAATAACAACAATAATAATAATAATAATAATAATAATAATAATAATAATAATAATAATAATAATAATAATAATTATAGTATTATTAACTTTTAAAGTAAAAGTGACATATCTGCCAGCAGTGGTTGGTATACCTGTGTCAGGGATACACACTCTGCCAGCAGTGGTTGGTATACCTGTGTCAGGGATACACACTCTGCCAGCAGTGGTTGGTATACCTGTGTCAGGGATACACACTCTGCCAGCAGTGGTTGGTATACCTGTGTCAGGGATACACACTCTGCCAGCAGTGGTTGGTATACCTGTGTCAGGGATACACACTCTGCCAGCAGTGGTTGATATACCTGTGTCAGGGATACTCACTCTGCCAGCAGTGGATGGTATACCTGTGTCAGGGATACACACCCTTCCAGCAGTGGTTGGTATACCTGTGTCAGGGATACACACCATGCCAGCATTGGTTGGTATACCTGTGTCAGGGATACACACCCTGCCAGCAGTGGTTGGTACACCTGTGTCAGGGATACACACTCTGCCAGCAGTGGTTGGTATACCTGTGTCAGGGATACACAGCCTGCCAGCATTGGTGGGTATACCAGTGTCTGGGATACACACCCTGCTAGCATTGGTTGGTATATCTGTGTCAGGGATACACACCCTGCCAGTAGTGCTTGGTATACCTGTGTCAGGGATACACACTCTGCCAGCATTGGTTGGTATATCTGTGTCAGCGATACACACCCTGCCAGTAGTGGTTGGTATACCTGTGTCAGGGATACACACCCTGCCAGCAGTGGTTGGTATACCTGTGTCGGGAATACACACCCTGCCAGCAGTGGTTGGTATACCTAAGTCAGGGATACACACCCTGCCAGTAGTGCTTGGTATACCTGTGTCAGGGATACACACTCTGCCAGCATTGGTTGGTATATCTGTGTCAGGGATACACACCCTGCCAGTAGTGGTTGGTATACCTGTGTCAAGGATGCACACCCTACCAGCAGTGGTTGGTACACCTGTGTCAGAGATACATATCCTACCAGAAGTGGTTGGTATACCTGCGTCAAGGATACACACACATTGCCAGCAGTGGTTGGTATACCAGTGTCAGGGATACACCCTGCCAGCAGTTATTGGTATTTCTGTGTCAGGGATACACACTCTGTCAGCAGTGGCTGGTATACCAGTGTCAGGAACACTCACCCTGCCAGCAATGGTTGGAATACCTAAGTCAGGGATACACACCCTGCCAGCAGTGGCTGGAATACCTGTGTCAAGGATGCACACCCTGCCAGCAGTGGTTGGTATACCTAAGTCAGGGATACACACCCTGCCAACAGTGGCTGGAATACCTATGTCAAGGATGCACACCCTGCCAGCAGTGGTTGGTATACCTGTGTCAAGGATGCACACCCTGCCAGCAGTGGTTGGTATACCTAAGTCAGGGATACACACCCTGCCAACAGTGGCTGGAATACCTATGTCAAGGATGCACACCCTGCCAGCAGTGGTTGGTATACCTAAGTCAGGGATACACACCCTGCCAACAGTGGTTGGAATACCTATGTCAAGGATGCACACCCTACCAACAGTGGTTGGTACACCTGTGTCAGTGATACATATCCTACCAGCAGTGGTTGGTATACCTGTGTCTAGGATACACGCATTGCCAGCAGTGGTTGGTATACCTGTGTCAGGGATACACACTCTGCCTGCAGTGGTTGGTATACCTGTGTCAGGGATACACACTCTGCCAGCAGTGGTTGGTATACCTGTGTCAGGGATACACACTCTGCCTGCAGTGGTTGGTATACCTGTGTCAGGGATACACACTCTGCCAGCAGTGGTTGGTATACCTGTGTCAGGGATACACACTCTGCCAGCAGTGGTTGGTATACCTGTGTCAGGGATACACACTCTGCCAGCAGTGGTTGGTATACTTGTGTCAGGGATACACACTCTGCCAGCAGTGGTTGGTATACCTGTGTCAGGGATACACACTCTGCCAGCAGTGGTTGGTATACCTGTGTCAGGGATACACACTCTGCCAGCAGTGGTTGGTATACCTGTGTCAGGGATACACACTCTGCCAGCAGTGGTTGGTATACCTGTGTCAGGGATACTCACTCTGCCAGCAGTGGTTGGTATACCTGTGTCAGGGATACACACTCTGCCAGCAGTGGTTGGTATACCTGTGTCAGGGATACACACTCTGCCAGCAGTGGTTGATATACCTGTGTCAGGGATACACACTCTGCCAGAAGTGGTTGATATACCTGTGTCAGGGATACACACTCTGCCAGCAGTGGTTGGTATACCTGTGTCAGGGATACTCACTCTGCCAGCAGTGGTTGGTATACCTGTGTCAGGGATACACACTCTGCCAGCAGTGGTTGGTATACCTGTGTCAAGGATGCACACCCTGCCAGCAGTGGTTGGTATACCTAAGTCAGGGATACACACCCTGCCAACAGTGGCTGGAATACCTATGTCAAGGATGCACACCCTACCAACAGTGGTTGGTACACCTGTGTCAGTGATACATATCCTACCAGCAGTGGTTGGTATACCTGTGTCTAGGATACACGCATTGCCAGCAGTGGTTGGTATACCTGTGTCAGGGATATACCCTGCCAGCAGTTACTGGTATGCCTGTGTCAGGGATACACACTCTGCCAGCAGTGGCTGGTATACCTGTGTCAGGGGTACACACCCTGCCAGCAGTGGTTGGTATACCTGTGTCAGGGATACACACATTGCCAGTAGTGGCTGGTATACCTCTGTCAGGGATACACACCCTGCCAGCAGCGGTTGGTATACCTGTGTCAAGGATACACACACTGCCAGCAGTGGTTGGTATACCTGTGTCAGGAATATACACCCTGCAAGCAGTGGTTGGTATACCTAAGTCAGGGATACACCCTGCCAGCAGTTATTGGTATGCCTGTGTCAGGGATACACACTCTGCCAGCAGTGGCTGGTATACCTGTGTCAGTGATACACACCCTGCCAGCAGTGGTTGGTATACCTGTGTCAGGGATACACACCCTGCCAGTAGTGGTTGATATACCTGTGTCAGGGATACACACCCTGTCAGTAGCGGTTGGTATACCTGTGTCAAGGATACACGCCCTGCCAGCAGTGGTTGGTATACCTGTGTCAGGAATACACACCGTACCAGCAGTGGTTGGTATACCTAAGCCAGGGATACACACCCTGCCATCAGCGGTTGGTATACCTGTGTCAGCGATGCACATCCTACCAACAGTGGTTTGTATAGCAGTGTCAGTGATACACACTCTGCCTGCAGTGGTTGGTATACCTGTGTCAGGGATACACACTCTGCCAGCAGTGGTTGGTATATCTGTATCAGGGATACGCACCCAGCCAGCAGCGGTTGCTATACCTGTGTCAAGGGTACACACATTGCCAGCAGTGGTTGGTATACCTGTGTCAGAGATATACCCTGTCAGCAGTTACTGGTATGCCTATGTCAGGGATACACACTCTGTCAGCAGTGGTTGGTATACCTGTGTCAGGTGTACACACCCTGCCAGCATTGGTTGGTATACCTGTGTCAAGGATACACACCCTGCCAGCAGTCGTTGGTATACCTGTGTCTGGGATACACACCCTGCCAGCAGCGGTTGGTACACCTGTGTCAGGGATACACACCCTGCTAGCAGTGGTTGGTATACCTGTTTCAAGGATGCACACCATTCCAGCAGTGGTTGGTATACCTGTGTCAGGGATACACACCCTACCAGCAGTGGTTGGTATACCAGTGTCAGGGATACACACCCTGCCGGCAGTGGTTGGTATACCTGTGTCAAGGATACGCACCCTATCAGCAGCGGTTGGTATACCTGTATCAAGAATACACACATTGCCAGCAGCGGTTGGTATACCTGTGTCAGGGATACTCACTCTGCCAGCAGTGGTTGGTATACCTAAGTCAGGGATACACACTCTGCCAGAAGTGGTTGGTATACCTGTGTCAGGGATACACACTCTGCCAGCAGTGTTTGGTATACCTGTGTCAGGGATACACACTCTGCCAGCAGAGGTTGGTATACCTGTGCCAGGGATACACACTCTGCCAGCAGTGGTTGGTATACCTGTGTCAGGGATACACACTCTGCCAGCAGTGGTTGGTATACCTGTGTCAGGGATACACACTCTGCCAGCAGTGGTTGGTATACCTGTGTCAGGGATACACACTCTGCGAGCAGTGGTTGGTATATCTGTGTCAGGGATACACACCCTGCCAGCAGTAGTTGGTATACCTGTGTCAGGGATACACACCCTGCCAGCAGTGGTTGGTATGCCTGTGTCAGGGATACACACTCTGCCAGCAGTGGTTAGTATACCTGTGTCAGGGATACTCACTCTGTCAGCAGTGGTTGGCATACCTGTATCAGGGATACACACCCTGCCAGCAGTGGTTGGTATACCTGTGTCAGGGATACACACTCTGCCAGCAGTGGTTGGTATACCTGTGTCAGGGATACACACTGCCAGCAGTGGTTGGTATACCTGTGTCAGGGATACTCACTCTGCCAGCAGTGGTTGGTATACCTGTGTCAGGGATACACACTCTGCCAGCAGTGGTTGGTATACCTGTGTCAGGGATACTCACTCTGCCAGCAGTGGTTGGTATACCTGTGTCAGGGATACACACTGCCAGCAGTGGTTGGTATACCTGTGTCAGGGATACACACTCTGCCAGCAGTAATTGGTATACCTGTGTCAGGGATACTCACTCTGCCAGCAGTGGTTGGTATACCTGTGTCAGGGATACTCACTCTGCCAACAGTGGTTGGTATACCTGTGTCAGGGATACCCACTCTGCCAGCAGTGGTTGGTATACCTGTGTCAGGGATACACACTCTGCCAGCAGTGGTTGGTATACCTGTGTCAGGGATACACACTCTGCCAGCAGTGGTTGATATACCTGTGTCAGGGATACTCACTCTGCCAGCAGTGGTTGGTGTACCTGTGTCAGGGATACCCACTCTGCCAGCAGTGGTTGGTATACCTGTGTCAGGGATACACACTCTGCCAGCAGTGGTTGGTATACCTGTGTCAGGGATACACACTCTGCCAGCAGTGGTTGGTATACCTGTGTCAGGGATACACACTCTGCCAGCAGTGGTTGGTATACCTGTGTCAGGGATACTCACGCTGCCAGTAGTGGTTGGTATACCTGTGTCAGGGATACACACTCTGCAAGCAGTGGTTGGTATACCTGTGTCAGGGATACACACTCTGCCAGCAGTGGTTGATATACCTGTGTCAGGGATACACACTCTGCCAGCAGTGGTTGATATACCTGTGTCAGGGATACACATTCTGCCAGCAGTGGTTGGTATACCTGTGTCAGGGATACTCACTCTGCCAGCAGTGGTTGGTATACCTGTGTCAGGGATACACACTCTGCCAGCAGTGGTTGGTATACCTGTGTCAGGGATACACACTCTGCCAGCAGTGGTTGGTATACCTGTGTCAGGGATACTCACTCTGCCAACAGTGGTTGGTATACCTGTGTCAGGGATACCCACTCTGCCAGCAGTGGTTGGTATACCTGTGTCAGGGATACACACTCTTCCAGCAGTGGTTGGTATACCTGTGTCAGGGATACACACTCTGCCAGCAGTGGTTGATATACCTGTGTCAGGGATACTCACTCTGCCAGCAGTGGTTGGTGTACCTGTGTCAGGGATACCCACTCTGCCAGCAGTGGTTGGTATACCTGTGTCAGGGATACACACTCTGCCAGCAGTGGTTGGTATACCTGTGTCAGGGATACACACTCTGCCAGCAGTGGTTGGTATACCTGTGTCAGGGATACACACTCTGCCAGCAGTGGTTGGTATACCTGTGTCAGGGATACTCACGCTGCCAGTAGTGGTTGGTATACCTGTGTCAGGGATACACACTCTGCAAGCAGTGGTTGGTATACCTGTGTCAGGGATACACACTCTGCCAGCAGTGGTTGATATACCTGTGTCAGGGATACACACTCTGCCAGCAGTGGTTGATATACCTGTGTCAGGGATACACATTCTGCCAGCAGTGGTTGGTATACCTGTGTCAGGGATACTCACTCTGCCAGCAGTGGTTGGTATACCTGTGTCAGGGATACACACTCTGCCAGCAGTGGTTGGTATACCTGTGTCAGGGATACACACTCTGCCAGCAGTGGTTGGTATACCTGTGTCAGGGATACACACTCTGCCAGCAGTGGTTGGTATACTTGTGTCAGGGATACACACTCTGCCAGCAGTGGTTAGTATACCTGTGTCAGGGATACACACTCTGCCAGCAGTGGTTGGTATACCTGTGTCAGGGATACACACTCTGCCAGCAGTGGTTGGTATACCTGTGTCAGGGATACACACTCTGCCAGCAGTGGTTGGTATACCTGTGTCAGGGATACTCACTCTGCCAGCAGTGGTTGGTATACCTGTGTCAGGGATACACACTCTGGCAGCAGTGGTTGGTATACCTGTGTCAGGGATACACACTCTGCCAGCAGTGGTTGATATACCTGTGTCAGGGATACACACTCTGCAAGCAGTGGTTGATATACCTGTGTCAGGGATACACACTCTGCCAGCAGTGGTTGGTATACCTGTGTCAGGGATACTCACTCTGCCAGCAGTGGTTGGTATACCTGTGTCAGGGATACACACTCTGCCAGCAGTGGTTGGTATACCTGTGTCAGGGATACACTCTCTGCCAGCAGTGGTTGGTATACCTGTGTCAGGGATACACACTCTGCCAGCAGTGGTTGATATACCTGTGTCAGGGATACACACTCTGCCAGCAGTGGTTGGTATACCTGTGTCAGGGATACTCACTCTGCCAGCAGTGGTTGGTATACCTGTGTCAGGGATACACACTCTGCCAGCAGTGGTTGGTATACCTGTGTCAGGGATACACACTCTGCCAGCAGTGGTTGATATACCTGTGTCAGGGATACACACTCTGCCAGCAGTGGTTGGTATACCTGTGTCAGGGATACACACTCTGCCAGCAGTGGTTGGTATACCTGTGTCAGGGATACACACTCTGCCAGCAGTGGTTGGTATACCTGTGTCAGGGATACACACTCTGCCAGCAGTGGTTGGTATACCTGTGTCAGGGATACACACTCTGCCAGCAGTGGTTGGTATACCTGTGTCAGGGATACACACTCTGCCAGCAGTGGTTGGTATACCTGTGTCAGGGATACACACTCTGCCAGCAGTGGTTGGTATACCTGTGTCAGGGATACACACTCTGCCAGCAGTGGTTGGTATACCTGTGTCAGGGATACACACTCTGCCAGCAGTGGTTGGTATACCTGTGTCAGGGATACACACTCTGCCAGCAGTGGTTGGTATACCTGTGTCAGGGATACACACTCTGCCAGCAGTGGTTGGTATACCTGTGTCAGGGATACACACTCTGCCAGCAGTGGTTGGTATACCTGTGTCAGGGATACACACTCTGCCAGCAGTGGTTGGTATACCTGTGTCAGGGATACACACTCTGCCAGCAGTGGTTGGTATACCTGTGTCAGGGATACACACTCTGCCAGCAGTGGTTGGTATACCTGTGTCAGGGATACACACTCTGCCAGCAGTGGTTGGTATACCTGTGTCAGGGATACACACTCTGCCAGCAGTGGTTGGTATACCTGTGTCAGGGATACACACTCTGCCAGCAGTGGTTGGTATACCTGTGTCAGGGATACACAATCTGCCACAAGTGTTTAGATACCATATAAGACACAATAAACCACAGGTGTTTATATACCACATGAAACAATAAGACATAATAAACCACAAGTGTTTATATACCACATAAAACAATAAGACATAATAAACCACAAGTGTTTATATACCACATAAAACACAATAAACCACAACACAGGTGTTTTATTATCACATAAAACAATAAACCACAAAAAAGTATTTTACTACCACATAAACATTATAAACCACAAAAGGTGTTTTATTACGATATGAAACACAATAAACCACAACAATTATTTTATTATAATATAAAACACAATAACCCACAATAGAAGTGTTTTATTGCCATATAAAACACAATAAACCTCTTAAAATAAAACAAAATAAATCTACATTTTAGACCATAAACCACAAGTGTTTTATTACCACACAAAACACTATAAACTACGAGTGTTTTATAATCACATAAAACAATAAATCACAACGATAGTTTAATTACCACATAAAACAATAAACCACGTGTTTTATTACCACTTAAAAATAAAACAAAATAAATTCTTTCCGTTAAGTGTCTGATATGACTATTAACATTGAGACGGCATGACTGGTATGTTGTTTATGAGGGGGAGGGGGAGAGGGGAGGAAGGGGGAGGGGGAGAGGGGAGGAAGGGGGAGGGGGAGAGGGGAAGGGGAAGGGTGATGGGGTTGCAAAGGCAGTATGACCTGCTGAAGGTCAGGTGGCTTGTGCGCATGCTTACCATCACTTCTACCTTACACACGTGTGTGTGTGTGTGTGTGTGTGTGTGTGTGTGTGAGAGAGAGAGAGAGAGAGAGAGAGAGAGAGAGAGAGAGAGAGAGAGAGAGAGAGAGAGAGAGAGAGAGAGAGAGAGAGAGAGAGAGAGAGAGAGAGAGAGAGAGAGAGAGAGAGAGTACAGCACTAACAATCGTATCTCATTATTTTGTATATCAAGTTGAGTTCCCTTTTAAGCTCTCCTCGTCAAACATGCCCCTCAGCCTCGGAACTAGTCTTGTTGCATACCCTCTGCACTTTCTCCAGATTCCTGACGTGCTTGACCAGGCGTGGGTTCCATACTGGTGCTGCATACTCCAATATGGACCTGACGTACACGGTGTGCAGTGTCCGTAATGACTCCTTACTTAGGTGTCCAAAAGCTAGTCTTAGGTTTGCCAGGCGTCCATATGCTGCAGCAGTTATTTGGTTAATGTGCACCTCAGGAGATGTGCTCGGTATGTTTCTCACCTCAATATCCTTTTCCTTTAGTGAGGTTTGCAGCCTACGACCCCCGAGCCTGTACTCCGTCTAGCGTCTTCTTAGTTCTTATGCATGGTTCATGACTTTGCACTTGGTGGGGTTACGCTCCAGGAATAATTTGTCGGAGCTGGGTTGTAACCTGTCCAGGACTCCAGATACTCTTGTAGTCTTACATGATCCTCGTCTGTTTGTATTCTCGTCAATAGTTTCACATCGTCAGCGAGCAGCAACACTGAATCTATTCCTTCCGTCATTCATTCACATATACACGAAACAACACTGGCTCTAGGACTGACCCTTGTATAACCCCACTCGACACATGCCCCCACTCTGACACCTCATCACACACGATCACTCATTGTTTCCTTCCTTTTAGGTATTCCCTGATCCATTGCAATGCTTTTCCTACTATTACTGGCTGCTCCTCTATCTGTTGCACCAGTCCCTTGTGTGGTATTGAGTCGAAAGGCTTCTTATACTTCAAGAAAATGCAACCGACCTGCTCCTCTCTCTCCTGTTATACTTCTGCTACCTTGTTATACAACTCTTCCAGTAGGTTTGTGACACAGGATTTCCATTTCTTGAAGCCTTGCTGGTTGCCATGTATGAAACCATTCTAGATGCTCCACCACTCTTCTGATGATCTTCTCCATAACTTCACATACTATACATGTCAGTGACACTGGTCTGTATTTCAGTGCTGTCTGTTTCCTTTCTTAAAAATTGGGATTATATTTGTTTTCCACACCTAAGGCAGTTGCCCTATTTCCATATATGTGTTGAAGATTGTTGTTAGTGGTACACACAGTGTCTGTGTGTTCAGCTCTTGTTGGTGTACCCTACTGCCTTCGTTTGCTGGGGTGGGGGCCTTTCTGTTTCCATATACTCTTCATATACTTCCTGGTCGCTCCTTGTGAGGTCCTTACCTTCTTTCCCCAGCCTGATTACCTGGTCCTTGACTATTGTTTTCCTCCTGATGCAGCTCTAACAACTATGGGTCAGATTTGGCTTTCGACGCTCTGTCATTCTCATATTGCCGCTGGGCCTCCCTCCTCCATGCATATTCGTTTCTGGCTCTTCAACTCAACTTGTTTTTCCGAGTCCTTTGCTTTCTATACTTCTTCCATGCTCTATCACACTTGGCTTTGGCCTCTCTACATCTCAGGATAAACCCTGTGCTCAATCTTGTGTTCTAATTGTTTCTGTTGGCTCTTGGTACGAACTTCTCTGCCTCCACACACTTTGTTGTCACGTGTTCCATTATTTCATTTACTGTCTTGTCCCCTTTGGCTTTCTTCCCTACTTCACATCATGCAGGAATTGCCTCATGCCTGTGTAGTCCCTTTTCTTGAAGCCTGGCTTCTCCCGTCCTTCTCATGCAGCATCACTCTCCATTCTTAACTGTACAAGGGAGTCAAAACTTGGTACCACACAATTACTAGCTCCGACAGGACTTTCATGTGTAATATCTCCAATGTGTGAACTGCTCAAGGTGAATACAAGGTCCAGCTTTGCTGGTTTATCCTCTCCTTTCTCTCTGGTTATATTCTTAATAGGTTAGTGCATATAGTTTTCCAGCATCTTAATCCTCCGTCATCCTTCACGTTTCTGGTCCCCCATGTGACTTCAGGTTTTTCCAGTCAATCTTTTTATTGGTTGAAACCCCCCGTGTGCTACATGCAGCTGTGTGCTACATGCAGCTGTGTGCTACATGCAGCTGTGTGCTACATGCAGCTGTGTGCTACATGCAGCTGTGTGCTACATGCAGCTGTGTGCTACATGCAGCTGTGTGCTACATGCAGCTGTGTGCTACATGCAGCTGTCCTCCCTCAAAGTCGATTTAAATGCTTCAGAAAAATGATAATGAAATATGGTTTGTCAATGGATTGACTGGGGTTCGAACCCTGGCCGTAGCCTGTCGTAATCCTGGGTTGTACCAGGGTACTGGAAAAGTGTTGTACCAGGGTACTGGAAAAGTGTTGTACCAGGGTACTGGAAAAGTGTTGTATCAGGGTACTGGAAAAGTGTTGGATCAGGGTACTGGAAAAGTGTTGTATCAGGGTACTGGAAAAGTGTTGTACCAGGGTACTGGAAAAGTGTTGTATCAGGGTACTGGAAAAGTGTTGTATCAGGGTACTGGAAAAGTGTTGTACCAGGGTACTGGAAAAGTGTTGTACCAGGGTACTGGAAAAGTGTTGTATCAGGGTACTGGAAAAGTGTTGTATCAGGGTACTGGAAGAGTGTTGTACCAGGGTACTGGAAAAGTGTTGTATCAGGGTACTGGAAAAGTGTTGTATCAGGGTACTGGAAAAGTGTTGTATCAGGGTACTGGAAAAGTGTTGTACCAGGGTACTGGAAGAGTGTTGTACCAGGGCGCTGGAAGAGTTTTGTACCAGGGTACTGGAAGAGTGGTGTACCGGGGAACGGGAAGAGCGCTGTACCAGGGTATTGGAAGAGTGCTGTACCAGGGTACTCGAAAAGTGTTTCACCAGGGTATTGGAAGAGTGCTATACCAGGGTACTGGAAGAGTGTTGTACCAGGGTTCTGGAAGTGTGTTGTACCAGGGTTCTGGAAGTGTGTTGTACCAGGGTTCTGGAAGAGTATTGTACCAAGGTGCTGGCAGAGTGCAGGAGTATGTGAGGAGGGGGGATGAAGCAGGCAGGCTGGCGCCAGTGTGAAGGGTATTCCAGTACCCCAGGCTGTGTAGCCGGCTGTCTGGCTGCTCACACCTGCGTACCATCTCTCTCTCCCTCTCTTTTATTTACACCAGGTTTTTTTACAGAGTTATGTTAAAAGTTCCTAATTTTATTTACAATCTAAGAGCAGTTATCTATCTCAGCTAATCTGAAAGATTTTTATTGTTCTGAGAAATATAAATTTGGAACAAGGTAGAGTTGGAGCCGTCTGAGGGCCGTTCAGTCAGCTGCTTTATGTCACTGATGTTATGTTCTACTTACATGTCCCAGATTCGAGTCATTCTAAGAATGAATGATCGGAAATGAGGAAATGTTCTTAAGAAGAGCCCGACCTGAGTCTAACTGTTGTTTGCTGCCCGTCTTGTGGTATAAATGCTGTCTTCTCGCTGTCCATCTAGATAATATTGAGCTTGTAAGCAATATTAAGGCCTACTAGCTTAGCAAAGTAGGTGACTTGGACCTGCCTAGCATGGGCCAGTAGTGAATATAAAAATGGTATACAATACAGACAGGATTATGAGTCTGACACATGTGCAACAGTTATCTTTATTCAGAAACGTTTCGCCTACACAGTAGACGTCTTCAGTCGAGTACAGAGGCAGCAGAAGAGTAGTGATGTGAAGACGATGTAATCAGTCCATAACTCTCGAAGACGTAGTTTTGAGGTGGTCAGTCCCTCAGCCTGGAGAAGAGTTTTGTTCCATAGTCTGGAACAATATGAAGTTGAAGCAGTAAAATGGAGACACATATACTGTGAAGAGGTGAGACGCAGCTCACTAGTACAAGTTAGAAGGTAAACACTGAGATGGTAACTTCCCTCTTAAATGTATCCTTTCTCACTTTAAGTTGTCAGGATTATTTTATGTACCAAGATGTCATTGTGTTGCAGTGGGCCAGTAGACATGCTGCAGTGGGCCAGTAGGCATGCTGCAGTGGGCCAGTAGACATGCTGCAGTGGGCCAGTAGGCATGCTGTAGTGGGCCAGTAGGAATGCTGCAGTGGGCCAGTAGGCATGCTGCAGTGGGCTGGTAGGCATGCTGCAGTGGGCCAGTAGGCATGCTGCAGTGGGCCAGTAGGCATGTTGCAGTGGGCCAGTAGGCATGCTGCAGTGGGCTGGTAGGCATGCTGTAGTGGGCCAGTAGGCATGCTGCAGTGGGCTGGTAGGCATGCTGTAGTGGGCCAGTAGGCATGCTGCAGTGGGCCAGTAGGCATGCTGCAGTGGGCCAGTAGGGTTGCTCAAGCGGGCCAGTAGGCATGCTGCAGTGGGCCAGTAGGCATGCTGCAGTGGGCCAGTAGGCATGCTGCAGTGGGCCAGCAGGCATGCTGCAGTGGGCCAGTAGGGTTGCTCAAGCGGGCCAGTAGGCATGCTGCAGTGGGCTGGTAGGCATGCTGCAGTGGGCCAGTAGGCATGCTGCAGTGGGCCAGTAGGGTTGTTCCAGCAGGCCAGTAGGCCTGCTGCAGTGGGCCAGTAGGCCTGCTGCAGTGGGCCAGCAGGCCTGCTGCAGTGGGCCAGCAGGCCTGCTGCAGTGCTCCTCCCGTCTGTGTTGACGGCTGTGTTGGACTGACAGAACTATCCAGGATGGACAGATGGCTGTTCTACGTCTGGACATATTTTTATTGTCCAGTTTGTTTATATTTTTTATTGCAAGTGTTTATTTGTGAAGATGATTGTGTGCAAGTCTTATAGTAACATCTCTGTAAGAAATAACAATAAAAGATGTATGATATTCAAAACTCGTGTAAGTTGTACACTGCTAGTCACGGCATTATGCCGGGTGAGAGCCCCGGCACAATACCGTGATGAAAATCAAAGGCCTATGATACAGGGGGGTCATTTTTAGTCAGTGTATTATGCCGGGTAGCAGCCGTTAGCATGACGTCATTGCCTGCCATCACACTCCACAGTCACTCCTCAGTGCTCACGTGGCTACCGTGGTGAGAGGAAATGTTGCACTTCTGTCTCTCATCCGCCCCATCTTTTGTCAGGTGTTCCCTTTGGTTTAGGGGCTATACATGTTTAATTATGGGTAAAAGTATTTAACACCTGAAACTGTAGCTCAAATCATAGGGCATTAGACGAAAGAAATAGTGGAGAATGTTGGTGTGTGTGTGTGTGTGTGTGCGTGCGTGTGTGTGTGCGTGTGTGTGTGTGTGTGTGTGTGTGTGTGTGTACTCACCTATTTGTACTCACCTATTTGTGGTTGCAGGGGTCGATCCATAGCTCCTGGGCCCGCCTCTTCGCTGATTGCTACTAGGTCCTCTCTCTCCCTGCTCCATGAGCTTTATCATATCTCGCCTTAAAACTATGTATGGTTCCCGCCTCCACTACATCACTTCCAGACTATTCCACTTCCTGACAACTCTGTGACTGAAGAAATACTTCCTAACATCCCTGTGATTCATCTGAGTCTTCAACTTCCAACTGTGTCCCCTTGTTGCTGTGTCCCTTCTCTGGAACATCCTGTCAATTATCAGTATTTTATATGCCGTTATCATAGGCCCTCTATCTGTCCTGTCTTCCAGTGTCGTCAAGTCGATTTCCCTTAAACTCTAATCGTAGGACATACCCCTTAGCCCCGGGACTAGTCTTGTTGCAAACCTTTGCACTTTCTCTAGTTTCTTTACGTGCTTGGCTAGGTGTGGGTTCCAAACTGGTGCCGCATATTCTAATATGGGCCTAACGTACACGGTGTACAGGGTCCTGAATGATTCCTTATTAAGATGTCGGAATGTTGTTCTGAGGTTTTCTAGGCGCCCATATGCTGCAGCAGTTATTTGGTTGATGTGCGCTTCAGATGTGCCTGGTGTTATACTCACCCCAAGATCTTTTTCCTTGAGTGAGGTTTATAGGCTTTGGCCCCCTAGACTACTCCGTCTGTGGTCTTCTTTGCCCTTCCTCAATCTTCATGTCTTTGCACTTGGTGAGGTTGAACTCCAGGATCCAATTGCTGGACCAGTCCTGCAGCCTGTGTGTATGTGTGTGTGTGTGTGTGTGTGTGTGTGTGTGTGTGTGTGCGTGTGTGTGTGTGTGTGTGTGTGTGTGTGTGTGGGTGGGTGTATGTGTATGTGTGTGTGTGTGTGTGTACTCACCTAGTTGTACTCACCTAGTTGAAATTGCAGGGGTCGAGTCCAAGCTCCTGGCCCCGCCTCTTCACTGGTCGCTACTAGGTCACTCTCCCTGTACCTTGAGCTGTATCATACCTCTGCTTAAAGCTATGTATGGATCCTGCCTCCACTACATCGCTTCCCAAACTATTTCACTTCCTGACTACTCTGTGGCTGAAGAAATACCTCAAATTCAAATTCAAATTCAAAGTTTATTCTCTATAAAGATTACAATGTTGAATTTACAGAATTTGGTTGTTGTGTGGTTTACATGTAGTTAAATAATGATTACAGAGTGTACCACTAGAACGCCTAGCATGGCTAGGCATTTCGGGCAGACTTAGTTTAATTCTTTGTTTTAAAATATTACAAATTATGAGGTAAGTTGGTATTATGGCTAAGTGACTAAATACTAGTTTGTGAGTTTAGCAATGTGAATGCTTTTGTTTTGGCACAGTACATAGTTTCAGTATTGGAGTATCATAGGATTCATTATTTTAAGATTGAGATTAATATTTCTGTTTATGGTCAAATGGGTGAGTGAGTGTAAGTGTGAACCACCAGGTGGTATTCGTGTAGTTAGTTGACGGGGTGTATCAGGGAGATAAGATGTTTTCTAATGGTAGTTTTGAAGGTGATGAATGTGTCTGCAGTTCTAGAGTTCTCAGGTAGGGTATTCCAGATTTTAGGGCCTTTGACATACATTGAATTTTTGTAAAGGTTTAGTCGGACACGGGGAATGTCGTAGAGATGTTTGTGTCTGGTGTTATGCCTGTGGGTTCTGTCACAACTACCAAGAAAGCGTTTTAGGTCAAGGTTGATATTGGAGTTTAAGGTCCTGTAGATGTAGATTGCACAGTAGTAAGTGTGGATGTACTGAACAGGGAGTAAGTTTAGATCTATGAAGAGTGGGGGGGGGTGTGTTGCCAGGGATGGGATTTAGTGATTATTCTTACTGCAGCTTTTTGTTGGGTTATTATTGGCTTTAGGTGTGTTGCTGCAGTTGATCCCCAAGCACAAATAGCATAGGTGAGGTATGGATAAATAAGTGAGTGGTATAGTGTGAGAAGGGCATTTTGCGGCACGTAGTATCGTATCTTGGAGAGGATCCCAACCGTTTTGGATACTTTTTTGGTTATGTGTTGGATATGGGTGCTGAAATTCAGGTTGTTGTCAAGGTATAGGCCTAGGAATTTGCCCTCATTATGTCTGGTAATTAGAGTGTTGTCGATCTTAATGTTAATTTGTGCATCTCCTGCTCTGCTACCAAACATAATATAGTAGGTTTTGTCAGTGTTAAGCGTAAGTTTATTGGCTGTCATCCAAGTCGATATTTTGATCAGCTCCTCGTTAACAATGGTGTTGAGGGTGGCAAGATTAGGGTGAGAGATGACATAAGTCGTGTCGTCAGCAAAGAGAATGGGTTTCAGGTGTTGGGATACGTTTGGAAGATCATTGATGTATATGAGGAAGAGCAGGGGACCAAGGACACTTCCCTGCGGAACTCCAGTATCAAGTGGCCGTGTTGTTGATGCTGTGTCTTTAATGGTGACATACTGATACCTATTAGTAAGGTAAGATTTGAAATAAGCAAGCGCATGGCCTCTTATACCGTAATGGTCAAGTTTGTGGAGTAGAATGTCGTGGTCTACTGTGTCAAAAGCTTTTCTTAGGTCAATAAAAATTCCTAGTGGATATTCCTTATTTTCCAATGCTGTGTAAAGCAGATCTAGCATTTTTATGATTGCATCATTAGTGCTTTTATTTTTCCTGAATCCAAATTGGCAGGGGTTGAGTATGTTTTGTGTTGTTATAAATGAATATAGTCTCCTGTGCACGAGTTTCTCAAAGATTTTGGATAGCAATGGTAAGTTTGATATTGGCCTATAGTTGTTTAAGTCTGTAGGGTCACCACCTTTATGTATTGGTGTAACCCTTGCCATCTTGAGTAGTTTTGGGAAGGTGCTAGTTTCTAGTGACTTGTTAAAAAGTAATGAAATAGCATGCGAAAGGATATGGGCCGCTCGCTTGTACAGTAATGGTGGGACATTAGACAGATTCCCTGAGTTGTTTTTAAGTGACTTTATAATCTCGGTGACTTCCGAGGGCTCAGTTGGTGCAAGATAGAAGGAATTTGGGAAATTCCCATCTAGGTAGTCCCCGGCATGGGCATTGGTATGTGGGATTTTATTGGCGAGATTAGATCCTATGGTTGAGAAGAAGTCGTTTATCTTGTTAGCTGTGTCAGTGGGATGTAGTGGTGTTTCATTAGGTTTAGTTAGGACAATATTCTTGTTTTTTTTCAGTTTGTGGGTCCCTAGAATCTGAGAGAGTGTTTTCCAGGTCTTTTTTATATCTCCTCTAGTGTCTGTGAATCTACTGGAGTAGTATAGTTGTTTGGCTTTCTTTATTACTTTGGTGAGAACTGATGAATAGTGTTTAAGAATATCTTTGTGTATTAAGCCCTGTCTATATTGCTTTTCATATTGGTGTTTCTTGTCAATGGATTTCAGAATGGTACTGGTTAGCCATGGGCAACCAAGCCGTTTGTTTGTGATCTGTTTCGTTTTTATAGGACAATGTTTGTTGTATAGTCTAAGTAATTTGTTAAGAAAAATGTCTGTCCAGTCATCAATACCATTGGCCTTGGAGAATTCTGTAGGCCAGTCAACAATCTCTAGGTCAGCTGTGAACTTCCTTATTGAGGCCTCGTCATGGAGTCTAAATGAGACTTTGTTGAATTCAAGTGGTGGTTTACTAATGTTTGTCAGGAGGAAGGTAGGGTAGTGGTCTGTAGTGCTATCTGTGATTATCCCTGATTTAAGGGGGGCTAGTATATTGGTCCATATGTGGTCTATTATGGTTGCACTTGTCTCAGTGAGCCTGGTTGGTTTAGTTATTGTTGGTATGAGAAGTGTGTTGTTCATATTGTTGATGAAATCAGTTACAGGCTGATCATCTAGTAAGCCAAGGTTGATGTTGAAGTCTCCAGCTAAGAGAAGGTGGTGCTTATTCATTTGTCTGTTTGTTATTAGTGACTTTAATTTCTCACTGAAATTTGGGATGTTTGTGTGAGGTATCCGGTAAATGCCACCGATTGTTATAGGTGTCTTAAGGTTTTTTACAGTAAAATTAGCAAAAATGTATTCCCCATATTCATCACTAAAGCAAGTGGTGCTAAGACAAGATAATTGGTTAGAGTAATAGATTGCAATACCACCCCCAACTTGGTTTGTTCTGCAGTTGTGAATTGCTGTGTATCCTGGTAGAGGGTAGATATCTATTGTGTCCTGCTTAAGCCAGGTCTCAGTAAGAATAATGCAGGAGAAGGGTGTCTTTAGTGATTCAAGGAGTGCCAGGAGGTCATCATAGTGTTTGCTTAAGGACCTGATGTTGTAGTTAAGTACTGATAGACTTTTAGCATTGTTTAGGATAGTGCTGGCTTGTGATGCTGTGTAATAAAGGCAGTTACTTTCCAATAGGTTTTGATTGGGTGTCAGATTATGGAGGTTTAGATCAGGGTCAACGTGATCAGTCATCTTCTAGGTTTAAATTATGGTTATTTATATCCTGAGTTGTGTGTTGAGTTCTACTACTGATATCTGTAGTGGTTGGAAGTTTGGATAAGTATATAGCTAGAGTATTTTGGTCATGTAGAGTATAGTCACTACTACACATAATGAAGTTGATGTTGTCTGTGTGTTGTGCTGGAATGAACTAAAGTACAACTAGGTATAAACTAGTAATATAAAAATACAAATTAAAAATAGAACAAGACTCTCACTTGTAATTGCACTAAGGTCTAATAATGACTTTTGTGGAGTCTATGTTTTGAGCTAGAGTGAGCTAAAGTACAATAGGTTTAATCTAATAATATAAAAGTACAAATTAAAAATAGCACTAGTCTCTCACTAGTAATTGCACTATGGTCTAATATAATGAATTTGGTATTGACTATAGTACAACTAGGTTTAATCTAATAATATAAAAAAGGCACAAGACTCTCAATTGTAATTGCACTAAGGTCTTATATAAGTTGTTTACAAGAATTAGAGTATAATTAGATTTAAATTGACAGGATAAAATACACAAGTTAAGGTAGCAAAAGAATAGTAAAAAAAAAAAAATAAATAAAATGATAAAAATAAAAATGGCAATGACTTGGTTATAATATGCTAGTAAGATGGTAGACAGGATGATATAAAAGTTGTAGTTGAAAATACTAGTTTAAAAAAGTATAGAATAAAAATGGTCAATAAAAGAAGTTTACAATAAGTTTGATCAATATAGTTTAAAGTAAAATTGGGCAATAATAGGGATTTAGAATAAATTTGGGCAATTGAGTATTTTTTAAAGTGAGGTAGAATTATTGAAGACAAGTTATGGTTAGTTTATAATAAAATAAGATGGAACAGTGATGCGGTAAGTTGTAAAAAAGGGAGATAGATTCTGTAGATATTAAACACAATTAAGACTATGAGGTAGAATGGTCGTTGAATACAACAATGACAATCAAAAGTAGTTGGAGTATTAGAATTTTAGGGGGGCACAAATTTATGACAATATAACACTAACGATGGACTATGGGTATTATCTGCACTTTACTCTGATTCTGTTAGTCCAGCCTCACTTAGGAATGTTTTAAGGTCATGTTCTGTAGAGATGAAGTATCTCTTCCCAGTGGGCTGTTTCCTAACTGCGATTTTTCCATCCCTCACAAAGCACTGGTGGATTTTTTGGGCATAGCGTAATTTTCTTAGCCGATAAAGAAGGTTTTGTCTTATTTTGGTAAGGCACTCATTGACGTAAACATCAGTTTTCATAGAAATAGATGTTTTTAGTAGGTTGTTTCTTTGTAGGCTAGTTTGGAATTTTAACAGCACTGTTTTTTTACCTGCTTGGTAGCCCATCAGTTTGCAATCCTTTAGGTCATCACTACGTATGTTAAGGCGAAGGTGGTCCTTGATAAGCTGTAGGGTGGTCTCCATGCAGGTCTCTTGGGTGACTGTGGGTGGGAGATGTTTGCTGTTAACTACAACAGCGTCAGATAGCTGCTGTTGGTCATTATGGTCTTGGAAGTTGGTTATGACATTGGCAAGTTGTTGGTCCACTCTTGATCTTTCCTCTGTAATGTTGGTAGTAAGTAGGGTGACTTGGTCTTTTAGAGTGTTGATGGTGTCTAGGGACTGGGTGTGGGTGTTGCTTTGTTGTTCTAGAGTGTCTAGTTTATGTTCTAGAGCAGTGATCTTGTTGAGGTAATCTGCATTGCTAGCTTTTAGTTCCTGCATTTCTTGAGTTAGTTTGGTGATCGTTTGGTTCTGAATCGTAAGGAGTTTAGCTATTTCTGGGTCGGTGATCTTCTTGACATCAAATACTGGGAAGGAGTTATCTTGGACTGTGGCGGTGGCCATGTTTGTTGTTGTCTGTCGTGTGTTGTGGTGGTGCCGGTGGGTGATGAGGGTTGTGTCCTGGCTGGCAGTACCACAAGTTTTCCTCGTGTTTTTGCTGCTCTCACCTTTGATGTTAGGAGTCCTTAGCTGGTTACTGGATCTTCTTTTATTGCTCTGACCCTTGTCCATTGGCTGTGGTTTCGGGTGAATAATAGGCGATGGGTGAATGTTGTGGAGTATCACTTCAGTGGCAGCGGGGTAGGAGGTGGTAGTACGAGTCCTATTAGTTGGTAATTTGTGAACTTTTGGGTGATTTCTGCAGTTGATTTATATCATTCTGGGTATCCACACATGTTAGTGTTATGTGGGTCTTGATTAGGTGATCACTGGGCTGCTAGGAACCTCAGGTGGAAGTAAAAATAGAAGACAAAGTTCCTGTTGCCACTGCCGCTGCCTCAAACATTCCTGTGATTCATCTGTGTCTTCAACTTCCAACTGTGTCCCCTTGTTACTGTGTCCAATCTCTGGAACATCCTGTCTTTGTCCACCTTGTCAATTCCTCTCAGTATTTTGTGTGTCGTTATCATGTCCCCCTTATCTCTCCTGTCCTCCAGTGTCGTCAGGTTGATTTCCCTTAACTTCTCCTCGTAGGACATACCTCTTAGCTCTGGGACTAGTCTTGTTGCAAACCTTTGCACTTTCTCTAGTTTCTTTACGTGCTTGGCTAGGTGTGGGTTTCAAACTGGTGCCACATACTCCAATATGGGCCTAACGTACACGGTGTACAGGGTCCTGAACGATTCCTTATTGAGATGTCGGAATGCTGTTCTGAGGTTTGCTAGGTGCCCATATCCTGCAGCAGTTATTTGGTTGATGTGCGCTTCAGGAGATTTGCCTGGTGTTATACTCACCCCAAGATCTTTTTCCTTGAGTGAGGTTTGTAGTCTCTGGCCCCCTAGACTGTACTCCGTCTGCGGTCTTCTTTGCCCTTCCCCAATTTTCATGACTTTGCACTTGGTGTGGTTGAACTCCAGGAGCCAATTGCTGGGCCAGGTCTGCAGCCTGTCCAGATCCCTTTGTAGTTCTGCCTGGTCTTCGATCGAATGAATTCTTCTCATCAACTTCACGTCATCTGCAAACAGGGACACTTCGTAGTCTATTCCTTCCGTCATGTCATTCACAAATACCAGAAACAGCACTGGTCCTAGGACTGACCCCTGTGGGACCCCGCTGGTCACAGGTGCCCACTCTGACACCTCGCCACGTACCATGACTCGCTGCTGTCTTCCTGACAAGTATTCCCTGATCCATTGTAGTGCCTTCCCTGTTATCCCTGCTTGGTCCTCCAGTTTTTGCACTAATCTCCTAATCTCTTGTGTGGAACTGTGTCAAATGCCTTCTTGCAGTCCAAGAAAATGCAATCCACCCACCCCTCTCTCTCTCTTGCCTTACTGCTGTCACCATGTCATAGAACTCCAGTAGGTTTGTGACACAGGATTTTCCTTCCCTGAAACCATGTTGGCTGCTGTTGATGAGATCATTCCTTTCTAGGTGTTCCACCACTCTTCTCCTGATAATCTTCTCCATGACTTTGCATACTATACATGTCAGTGAGACTGGTCTGTAGTTTAGTGCTTCATGTCTGTCTCCTTTTTTAAAGATTGGGACTACATTTGCTGTCTTCCATGCCTCAGGCAATCTCCCTGTTTCAATAGATGTATTGAATATTGTTGTTAGGGGCACACATAGCGCCTCTGCTCCCTCTCTCAGGACCCATGGAGAGATGTTATTCGGCCCCATTGCCTTTGAGGTATCTAGCTCACTCAGAAGCCTCTTCACTTCTTCCTCGGTTGTGTGCACTGTGTCCAGCACATGGTGGTGTGCCCCACCTCTCCGTCTTTCTGGAGCCCCTTCTGTCTCCTCTGTGAACACTTCTTTGAATCTCTAGTTGAGTTCCTCACATACTTCACGGTCATTTCTTGTTGTCTCTCCTCCTTCCTTCCTTAGCCTGATTACGTGGTCCTTGACTGTCGTTTTCCTCCTGATGTGGCTGTATAACAGCTTCGAGTCAGATTTGGCTTTTGCTGCTATGTCGTTTTCATATTGTCGTTGGGCCTCCCTTCTCATTTGTGCATATTCGTTTCTGGCTCTACGACTGTGTGTGTGTGTGTGTGTACTCACCTAATTGTGGTTGCAGGGGTCGATACTCAGCTCCTGGCCCCGCCTCTTCACTGATCGCTACTAAGTCCTCTCCCTCTCTGCTTCCTGAGCTTTGTCATATCTCTTCTTAAAACTATGTATGGTTCCTGCCTCCACTACTTCACTTGCTAGGCTATTCCACTTCCTGACGACTCTGTGACTGAAGAAATACTTTCTAACGTCCCTGTGACTCGTCTGAGTCTTCAGCTTCCAATTGTGACCCCTTGTTTCTGTGTCCCCTCTCTGGAATATCCTATCTCTGTCTACCTTGTCTATTCCCCGCAGTATCTTGTATGTCGTTATCATGTCTCCCCTGACCCTTCTGTCCTCCAGTGTCGTCAGTCCGATTTCCCTCAACCCTTCCTCGTACGACATTTCCCTGAGCTCTGGAACTAGCCTTGTTGCAAACCTTTGTACTTTCTCTAACTTTTTGACGTGCTTGACCAGGTGTGGGTTCCAGACTGGTGCTGCATACTCCAGTATGGGCCTAACATACACAGTGTACAGTGTCTTGAACGATTCATTATAAAGGTATCGGAACGCTATTCTCAGGTTTGCCAGGCGCCCATATGCTGCAGCGGTTATTTGGTTGATGTGTGCCTCCGGTGATGTGCTCGGTGTTATGGTCACCCCAAGGTCTTTCTCCCTGAGTGAGGTCTGTAGTCTTTGTCCACCTAACCTATACTCTGTCTTCGGTTTTCTTTGCCCCACCCCAATATTCATGACTTTGCATTTGGCAGGGTTGAATTCGAGAAGCCAGTTTCCGGAGCACGTTTCCAGCCTGTCCAGGTCTCTTTGCAGTCCTGCCTCATCCTCATTCTTCTCATCAGCTTCACATCATCTGCGAATAGGGACACTTCAGAGTCCATTCCTTCCATCATGTCGTTCACATATATCAAAAATAGCGCTGGTCCTAGAACTGAGCCCTGTGGGACCCCGCTCGTAACAGACGCCCACTGTGATACCTCTTCACGTACCATGACTCGTTGCTGCCTCCCTGTCAGGTATTACCTGATCCATTGCAGTGCCCTCCCTGTTATATGCGCCTGATCCTCCAGCTTCTGCACTAATCTCTTGTGAGGAACTGTGTCAAAGGCCTTCCTGCAGTCCAGGAAAATGTAATCAACCCACCCCTCTCTCTCGTGTCTTATTTCTGTTACCTTGTCATAAAACTCCAGAAGGTTTGTGACACAGGATTTGCCTTCAAAGTACCTATGCTGGTTTTCATTTAGAATCTTGTTCCGTTCCAGGTGTTCCACCACTCTCCTCCTGATAATCTTCCCCATGACTTTACATACTATACAAGTCAGAGACTTGTGTATGTGTGTGTGTGTGTGTGTGTGTGTGTGTGTGTGTGTGTGTGTGTGTGTGTGTGTGTGTGTGTGTGTGTGTGTGTGTGTGTGAGTGTGTGTGTGAGTGCGTGAGTGTGTGAGTGTGTGAGTGTATTCACCTAATTGTAGTTGCAGGGGTCGAGACTCAGCTCCTGGCTCCGCCTCTTCATTGAATGTTACTAGGTCCTCTCTCTCCCTGCTCTGTGAGCTTTATCATACCTCGTCTTAAAGCTATGTATAGTTCCTGCCTCCACTACGTCACTCGCCAGACTGTTCCACTTCCTGACAACTCTGTGACTGAAGAAATGCTTACATGCCTGTGGCTCATCTGAGTTCTCAACATCCATGAGTGACCCCTTGTTTCTGTGTCCCCTCCCTGGAACATCTTGTCTCTGTCCACCCTGTCTATCCCTGTGTGTGTGTGTGTGTGTGTGTGTGTGTGTGTGTGTGTGTGTGTGTGTGTGTGTGTGTGTGTGTGTGTGTGTGTGTGTGTGTGTGTGTGTGTGTGTGTGTGTGTGTGTGTGTGAGCGTGTGAGTGTGTGAGTGTGCGTGTGTGTGAGTGTGTGTGTGTGTGAGTGTGTGTGTGAGACGTTGCTATTTAAGGTCATGTGTTGGGAGTCAGTAATTACTCTTATTATGAGAATGATTCAGCCTTGTACTGTCCCTTCCTCTCTCTCTCTCACACACACGCGCACACACACACACACACACACACACACACACACACACACACACACACACACACACACACACACACACACACACACACACACACACACACACACACACACACACACACACACACACACACACACACACACACACACACACAGTAACAAGGGGACACAGTTGGAAGTTGAAGACACAGATGAATCACCGGGATGTTAGGAAGTATTTCTTCAGCCACACACACCCGAGGAAGAAGTGAAGAGGCTTCTGAGTGAGCTAGATACCTCAGAGGCAATGGGGCCAGATAACATATCTCCTTGGGTCCTGAGAGAGGGAGCAGAGGCACCATGTGTGCCCCTAACAGCAATATTCAATACTTCTATCGAAACAGGGAGATTGCCTGAGTCATGGAAGACAGCAAATGTAGTCCCAATCTTTAAAAAAGGAGACAGACATGAAGCATTAAACTACAGACCAGTGTCATTGACATGTATAGCATGCAAAATCATGGAGAAGATTATCAGGAGAAGAGTGGTGGAACACCTAGAAAGGAATGATCTCATCAACAGCAGCCAACATGGTTTCAGGGACAGGAAATCCTGTGTTACAAACCTACTGGAGTTCTATGACATGGTGACAGCAGTAAGACAAGAGAGAGAGAGAGGGGTGGGTGGATTGCATTTTCTTGGACTGCAAGAAGGCGTTTGACACAGTTCCACACAAGAGATTAGGAGATTAGTGCAAAAACTGGAGGACCAAGCAGGGATAACAGAGTACAGTCTAGGGGGCCAGAGACTACAAACCTCACTCAAGAAAGAAGATCTTGCGGTGAGTATAACACCAGGCACATCTCCTGAAGCGCACATCAACCAAATAACTGCTGCAGCATATGGGCGCCTAGCAAACCTCAGAACAGCATTCCGACATCTTAATAAGGAATCGTTCAGGACCCTGTACACCGTGTACGTTAGGCCCATATTGGAGTATGCGGAACCAGTATGGAACCCACACCTAGCCAAGCACGTAAAGAAACAAGAGAAAGTGCAAAAGTTTCCAACTAGACTAGTCCCAGAGCTAAGAGGTATGTCCTACGAGGAGAGGTTAAGGGAAATCAACCTGACGACACTGGAGGACAGGAGAGATAAGGGGGACATGATAACGACACACAAAATACTGAGAGGAATTGACAAGGTGGACAAAGAATGTTCCAGAGATGGGACACAGCAACACGGGGACACAGTTGGAAGTTGAAGACACAGATGAATCACAGGAATGTTAGGAAGTATTTCTTCAGCCACAGAGTAGTCAGTAAGTGGAATAGTTTGGGAAGCGATGTAGTGGAGGCAGGATCCATACATAGCTTTAAGCAGAGGTATGATAAAGCTCAAGGCTCAGGGAGAGTGACCTAGTAGCGATCAGTGAAGAGGCGGGGCCAGGAGCTCGGACTCGACCCCCGCAACCTCAACTAGGTGAGTACAACTAGGTGAGTACACACACACACACACACACCCGAAACTGCTGTATAGCCACATTAGGAGGAAGACAACAGTCAAGGACCAGGTGATAAGGCTGAGGAAAGAAGGTGGAGAACTCACAAGAAACGATCAAGAGGTATGTGAGGAGCACAACACGAGATTTAAGGAAGTATTTACAGTAGAGACAGGAAGGACTCTGGGGGGACAGACCAGATGGGGACACCAGCAAGGAATACACCAACAAGTGTTGGACGACATACATACAGATGAGGAGGAGGTGAAGAAACTGCTAAGGGACATCGATACCTCAAAGGCAATGGGACTGGACAACATCTCCCCATGGGTCCTTAGAGAGGGAGCAGATATGTTGTGCGTGCCACTTACCACAATCTTCAACACATCCCTGGAAACTGGGCAACTACCTGAGGTATGGAAGACGGCAAATGTAGTTCCCATTTTTAAAAAAGGAGACAGAAAAGAGGCACTAAACTATAGACCTGTGTCATTGACGTGTATAGTATGCAAAATTATGGAGAAGATTATCAGGAGGAGAGTGGTGGAGCACCTGGAACTGAACAAGAGTATAAATGCCAACCAGCACGGATTCACGGAAGGCAAATCCTGTGTCACAAACCTTCTGGAGTTTTATGATAAAATAACAGAAGTAAGACACGAGAGAGAGGGGTGGGTTGATTGCATCTTCTTGGACTGCAAGAAGGCCTTTGACACAGTTCCTCACAAGAGATTAGTGCAGAAGCTAGAGCATCAGGTGCATATAACAGGAAGGGCACTGCAATTGATCAGAGAATACCTGACAGGGAGGCAACAACAAGTCATGGTACGTAATGATGTATCAGAGTGGGCACCTGTGACGAGCGGGGTCCCACAGGGGTCGGTCCTAGGACCAGTGCTATTTTTGGTATATGTGAACGACATGATGGAAGGGTTAGACTCAGAAGTGTCCCTGTTTGCAGACGATGTGAAGTTAATGAGGAGAATTAAATCTGATGAGGACCAGGCAGGACTTCAAAGAGACCTGGACAGACTGGACACCTGGTCCAGCAAATGGCTTCTCGAATTTAATCCTGCCAAATGCAAAGTCATGAAGATAGAGGAAGGGCACAGAAGACCATAGACAGAGTATAGGCTAGGTGGCCAAAGATTGCAAACCTCACTCAAGGAGAAAGATCTTGGGGTGAGTATAACACCGAGCATGTCTCCGGAAGCACACATCAATCAGATAACTGCTGCAGCATATGGGCGCCTGGCAAACCTGAGAACAGCATTCCGATACCTTAGTAAGGAATCATTCAAGACACTGTACACCGTGTATGTCAGGCCCATACTGGAGTATGCAGCACCTGTTTGGAACCCGCACTTGATAAAGCACGTCAAGAAACTAGAGAAAGTACAAAGGTTTGCCACAAGGTTAGTTCCAGAGCTAAGGGGAATGTCCTATGAAGAAAGATTAAGGGAAATCGGCCTGACGACACTGGAGGACAGGAGGGTCAGGGGAGACATGATAACGACATATAAAATACTGCGTGGAATAGACAAGGTGGACAAAGACAGGATGTTCCAGGGAGGGGACACAGAAACAAGAGGCCACAATTGGAAGTTGAAGACACAAATGAGTCAGAGAGACATTAGGAAGTATTTCTTCAGTCATAGAGTTGTAAGGCAGTGGAATAGCCTAGAAAATGACGTAGTGGAGGCAGGAACCATACACAGTTTTAAGACGAGGTTTGATCAAGCTCATGGAGCGGGGAGAGAGAGGGCCCAGTAGCAACCGGTGAAGAGGCGGGGCCAGGAGCTAAGACTCGACCCCTGCAACCACAAATAGGTGAGTACAAATAGGTGAGTACACACACACACACACACACACACACACACACACAACAAGACTAGTCCCAGAGCTAAGAGGTATGTCCTACGAGGAGAGGTTAAGGGAAATCAACCTGACGACACTGGAGGACAGGAGAGATAGGGGGGACATGATAACGACATACAAAATATTGAGAGGAATTGACAAGGTGGACAAAGACAGGATGTTCCAGAGATTGGACACAGTAACAAGGGGACACAGTTGGAAGCTGAAGACACAGATGAATCACAGGGATGTTAGGAAGTATTTCTTCAGCCACAGAGTAGTTAGTAAGTGGAATAGTTTGGGAAGCGATGTAGTGGAGGCAGGATCCATACATAGCTTTAAGCAGAGGTATGATAAAGCTCACGGCTCTGGGAGAGTGACCTAGTAGCGATCAGTGAAGAGGCGGGGCCAGGAGCTCGGACTCGACCCCCGCAACCTCAACTAGGTGACTATGTGAGTACACACACACAAACACACACACACACGTGGTGGAGGGTGATGGAGGGTGATGGAGGGTGATGGAGGGTGGTGGTGGGTGGTGGAGGGTGGTGGAGGGTGGTGGTGGCTGGTCGAGGGTGGTGGAGAGTGGTGGAGGCTGGTGGATGGTTGTGGAGGGTGGTGGAGGGTGGTGGAGAGTGGTTGTGGGTGATGGAGGGTGGTGCTGGGCGGTGGAGGGTTGTGGTGGGTGGTGGTGGGTGGTGGAGGGTAATGGAGGGTGGTGGAGGGTGTTGGAGGGTTGTGGAGGGTTGTGGAGGGTGTTGGAGGATGGTGGAGGGTGGCGGTGGGTGGAGGGTGGTGGAGGGTGGTGCAGGGTGGTGGAGAGTGGTTGTGGGTGATGGAGGGTGGTGGAGGGTGGTTGAGGATGGTGGAGAGTGGTGGA
This sequence comes from Cherax quadricarinatus, assembly GCF_038502225.1. Classification (NCBI taxonomy): domain Eukaryota; kingdom Metazoa; phylum Arthropoda; class Malacostraca; order Decapoda; family Parastacidae; genus Cherax; species Cherax quadricarinatus. The sequence continues at coordinate 1,629,657 of NC_091320.1, forward strand.
GGGTGGTGGTGGGTGGTTGTGTGTGATGGAGGGTAGTAATTGGTGGTGGAGGGTGGTGGTGGGTGGATGAGGGTGGTGGAGGATGGTGGTGGGTGGTGGAGGGTGGTGGTGGGTGGTGGTGGGTGGTGGAGAGTGGTGGTGGATGGTGGAGGGTGGTGGAGGGTGGTGGTGAGTGGCGGTGGTTGGTGGAGGGTGGTATAGGGTGTTGGTGGGTGGTGGAGGATGGTGGTGGGTGGTGGAGAGTGGTGGAGGATGGTGGTGGGTGGTGGAGGGTGGTGGAGGGTGGTGGAGGGTGGTACAGTGGTGGTGGGTGGTGGAGGGTGGTGGAGGGTGGTGGTGAGTGGTGTAGTGTGGTGGAGGATGGTGGTGGGTGGTGGAGGGTGGTATAGGTTGGTGGTGGGCTTTGGATGGTGGTGGTGGAGGGTGGTGGTGGGTGGTGGAGGGTGGTGGAGGGTGGTGGAGGGTGGTGGTGATTGGTGGACGGTGTTGGTGGGTGGTTGTGGGTGGTCGAGGGTGTGGAGTTTGGTGGTGGGTGGAGGGTGGTGGAGGGTGGTGGAGGGTGGTGGAGGGTGGTGGAGGGTGGTGGTGGGTGGTGGAGGGTGGTGGAGGGTGGTGGTGGGTGTTGGAGGGTGGTGGAGTGTGGTGGTGGGTGGTGGTAGGTGGTAGAGGGTGGTGGTGTGTGGTGTAGGGTGGTGGTGGGTGGTGGAGGGTGGTGGAGGGTGGTGGTGGGTGGTTGTGGATGGTGGAGGGTGGTGGAGGGTGGTGGTGAGTGGTGTAGTGTGGTGGAGGGTGGTGGCGGGTGGTGGTGGGTGGTATAGGTTGGTGGTAGGTTTTGGATGGTGGTGGTGGGTGGTAGAGGGTGGTGGAGGGTGGTGGTGGGTGGTGGAGGGTGGTGGAGGGTGGTGGTGATTGGTGGACGGTGTTGGTGGGTGGCTGTGGGTGGTGGAGGGTGTGGAGTTTGGTGGTGGGTGGAGGGTGGTGGAGGGTGACGGTTGGTGGTGGAGGGTGGTGGTGGGTGTTGGAGGGTGGTGGAGGGTGATGGTGGGTGGTGGTAGGTGGTATAGAGAGGTGGTTTGTGGTAGTGGGTGGTGGTGGGTGGTGGAGAGTGGTGGAAGGTGGTGGTGGGTGGTGAAGGGTGGTGGAAGGTGGTGGAGAATGGTGTTGGGTGGTAGTGGGTGGTGGAGGGTGGTGGTGGGTGGTTGTGGATGGTGGAGGGTGGTAGAAGGTGGGGTTGGGTGGTGGAGGGTGGTGGTGGGTGGTGGAGGATGGTGGTGGGTGGTGGTGGGTGGTGGAGGGTGGTAGAGGGTGGAGGTGGGTGGTGGTGGGTGGTATAGGGTGGTGGCGGGTGGTGGAGGGAGGTGGAGGGTGGTGGTGGGTGGTGGAGGGTGGTGGAGGGTGGTGGTTGGTGGTGGTGGGTGGTGTAGGGTGGTGGTGGGTGGTGAAGGGTGGTGGTGGGTGGTTGTGGGTGGTGGTGGGTGGTGGAGGGTGGTGGTGGGTGGTGGAGGGTGGTGATGGGTGGTGGAGTGTGGTGGTGGTGGGTGGTGGAAGGTGGTGGAGGTTGGTGGAGGGTGGTGGAGGGTGGTGGAGAGCGGTGGAGGGTGGTGGTGGGTGGTTGTGTGTGATGGAGAGTGATGGTGGGTGGTGGAGGCTGGTGGAGGGTGGTGGTGGGTGTTGGAAGGTGGTGGTGGGTGGTGGAGGGTGGTGGTGGTGGGTGGTGGAGAGTGGTGGTGGGTGGTGAATGATGGTGGAGGGTGGTTGTGAGTGGTGATGGGTGATGGAGGGTGGTATAGGGTGTTGGTGGGTGGTGATGGGTGGGGGTTGGTGGTGGAGAATAGTGGAGGGTGGTGGTGGGTGGTGGAGGGTGGTGGAGGGTGATGGAGCGTGGTATTTGGTGGTTGTGGGGGGTGGAGGGTGGTGGAAGGTGGTGGTGGGAGGTGAAGGGTGGTGGAGGGTGGTGGTGGGTGGTGGAGGGTGGTGGAGGGTAGTGGTGGGTGGTATAGGTTGGTGGTGGGTGGTGGAGGGTGGTGGTGAGTGGTGGAGGGTGGTGGAGGGTGGTGGTGGGTGGTGGAGTGTGGTTGAGGGTGGTTGATTTGGTGTTGGATGGTGGAGAGTGGTGGTGGGTGCTAAAGGGGGGTGGAGGGTGGTGGTGGGTAGTGGAGGGTGGTGGTGAGTGGTGGTTTGTGGTGGAGGGTGGTTGTGGGTGGTGCGGGGTGGTATAGGGTGGTGGTTTGTGGTGGAGGGTGGTGTTGGGTGGTGTAGGGTGGTGGAAGGTGGTGGTGGGTGGTGGAGGATGGTGAAGATTGGTTGAGGATGGTGGTGGGTGGTGGTGGGTGGTGGTGGGTGGTGGTGGGTGGTGGTGGGTGGTGGTGGGTGGTTGTGGGTGGTGGAGAGTGGTATAGGGTGGTGGTTTGTGGTGGAGGGTGGTGGTGGGTGGTGGAGGCTGGTGGTGGGTGGTGGAGGGTGGAGGAAGGTGGTAGTGGGTGGCAGATGGTGGTGGTGAGTGGTGGAGGATGGTGGTGGGTGGTCGTGGGTGGTGGAGGGTGGTGGTGAGTGGTGGTTTGTGGTGGAGGGTGGTTGTGGGTGGTGGGGGGTGGTATAGGGTGGTGGTTTGTGGTGGAGGGTGGTGGTGGGTGGTGTAGGGTGGTGGAAGGTGGTGGTGGGTGGTGGAGGATGGTGGAGATTGGTTGAGGATGGTGGTGGGTGGTGGTGGGTGGTGGTGGGTGGTTGTGGGTGGTGGAGAGTGGTATAGGGTGGTGATTTGTGGTGGAGGCTGGTGGTGGGTGGTGGAGGGTGGTGGAAGGTGGTGGTGGGTGGTGGAGGATGGTGGAGATTGGTTGAGGATGGTGGTGGGTGGTGGTGGGTGGCGGTGGGTGGTTGTGGGTGGTGGAGAGTGGTATAGGGTGGTGGTTTGTGGTGGAGGCTGGTGGTGGGTGGTGGAGGGTGGTGGAAGGTGGTAGTAGGTGGCGGAGGGTGGTGGTGAGTGGTGGATGATGGTGGTGGGTGGTGGAGGGTGGTGGAAGGTGGTAGTGGGTGGCGGAGGGTGGTGGTGAGTAGTGGAGGATGGTGGTGGGTGGTGGTGGGTGGTGGAGGGTGGTGGTGGGTGGTGGAGGGTGGTGGTGGGTGGTTGTGGGTGGTGGAGGGTGGTGGTGGGTGGTGGGTGGTATAAGGTGGTGGTGGGTGGTATAAGGTCGTGGTGGGTGGTGGAGGGTGGTGGTGGGTGGTGGAGGGTGGTGGAGGGTGGTGGTGGGTGGGGGAGGATGGTGGTGGGTGGTGGCGGGTGGTGGAGGGTGGTGGTGGGTGGTGGTGGGTGGTGGAGGGTGGTGGTGGGTGGTTGTGGGTGGTGGAGGGTGGTGGAGGGTGGTGGAGGGTGGTGGAGGATAGTGGAGGGGATGGAGGGTTGGGGTGGAGGGTGGTGGAGGGTTGTGGAGGGGGGTGGAGTGGGTTGACGGTGTGGAGGGGACGGAGATAGGTTGTGGGGTGGAGTTGGTGGAGTGTGGGTGGAGGGAAGGGATGGGGTGGAGGGGGTTGGGGGTTGTAGTAGGGCTCCTGGTCAGTACTTAGCACTTGGTTGTGGTTATAATGTGAGTGTACACCACGAGTGTACACATTGTACACACAACACCTATGACCTGTACACCACGACTGTACACAATGACTGTACACAATGACTATACACCATGACTGTACACCATGACTGTACACCATGACTGTACACCATGACTGCGCACAATAACTGTACACAATGACTATACACCATGACTGTACACCATGACTGTACACCATGACTGTACACCATGACTGCGCACAATAACTGTACACCACGACTGTACACCATGACTGTACACCATGACTGTACACCATGACTGTACACCATGACTATACACCATGACTGTACACCATGACTGTACACCATGATTGTACACCATGACTGTACACCATGACTGTACACCATGACTGTACACCATGACTATACACCATGACTGCACACAATAACTGTACACCACGACTGTACACCATGACTGTACACCATGACTGTACACCATGACTATACACCATGACTGTACATCATGACTGTACACCATGACTATACACCATGACTGTACACCATGACTGTACACCATGACTGTAAACCATGACTGTACACCATGACTGTACACCATGACTGTACACCATGACTATACACCATGACTGTACATCATGACTGTACACCATGACTATACACCATGACTGTACACCATGACTGTAAACCATGACTGTACACCATGACTGTACACCATGACTGTACACCATGATTGTACATCATGACTGTACATCATGACTATACACCATGACTGTACACCATGACTGTACACCATGACTGTACACCATGACTGTAAACCATGACTGTACACCATGAGTGTACACAATGACTGTACACCATGACTGTACACCATGACTGTACACCATGACTATACACCATGACTGTACACCATGACTGTACACCATGACTGTACATCATGACTGTGCACCATGACTGTACACCATGACTGTACACCATGACTGTACATCATGACTGTTCACCATGACTGCACACAATGACTGTCCATCATGACTGTACACCATGACTGTACATCATGACTGCGGACCATGACTGTACACCATGACTATACACCATGACTGTAGACAATGACTGTACGCCATGACTGTACACCATGACTGCACACAATGACTCTACACCATGTCTGTACATCATGACTGTACACCATGACTGTACATCATGACTGCGGACCATGACTGTACACCATGACTATACACCATGACTGTAGACAATGACTGTACCCCATGACTGTACACCATGACTGTACACCATGACTGTAGGCTATGACTGCACACAATGACTGTACACCATGACTGTACACCATGACTGTACACCATGACTGTACCCCATGATTATACACCATGACTGTACACCATGACTGTACACCATGACTGAACACCATGACTGTACCCCTTGACTGTACACCATGACTGTACACCATGACTGTACACCATGACTGTACACCATGACTGTACCCCATGATTGTACACCATGACTGTACACCATGACTGAACACCATGACTGTACCCCTTGACTGTACACCATGACTGCACACCATGACTGTACACCATGACTGTACACCATGACTGTACACCATGACTGTACACCATGACTGCATCCCTTGACTGTACACCATGACTGTACACCATGACTGTACACCATGACTGTACACCATGACCGTACACCAAGACTGTACACACAGCACACACAACATGTACATCATGACTGTACACACAGCACACACAGCGTGTACACCATGACTGTACACGCAACACATACAACGTGTACACCATAACTGTACACACAACACACACAACATGTACACCAAGACTGTACACACAGCACACACAGCGTGTACACAATGACTGTAAACACAGCACACACAGCGTGTACACCATGACTGTACACGCAACACACACAACGTGTACACCATGACTGTACACACAGCACACACAGCGTGTACACCATGACTGTACACACAACACACACAGCGTGTACACCATAACTGTAAACACAGCGCACACAGCGTGTACACCATGACTGTAAACACAGCGCACACAGCGTGTACAATATGATTGTACACACAACACACACATCATGTACACCCTGGCTGTAGACACAGCACACACACCGTGTACACTGTGACTGCACAAAAAAAAACACACAGCGTGTACACCATGACTGTACACATAGCACACACAGCGTCTACACCATGATTGTACAAACAACGTGTACACCATGACTGTACACACAGCGTGTATACCATGACCGTACACACAGCGTGTACACCATGATTATACTCACAGCGTGTACACCATGACTGTACACACAGCGTGTACACCTTGACTGTACACACAGCGTGTACACCATGACTGTACACACAGCGTGTGCACCATGACTGTACACACAGCCTGTACACCATGAGTGTACACACAGCGTGTACACCATGACTGTACGCACAGCGTGTACACCTATGGTGTACACGCTGTGCGTACAGCGTGTACACCATGACTATACACACAGCGTGTACACTATGACTGTGCACAGCCTGTACACCATGAGTGTACACACAGCGTGTACATCATGAGTGTACACACAGCGTGTGCACCATGACTGTACACACTGCGTGTACACCATGACTGTACACACAGCGTGTACACTATGACTGCACACAGCCTGTACACCATGAGTGTACACACAGTGTGTACACCATGAGTGTACACACAGTGTGTACACCATGAGTGTACACACAGCGTGTACACCATGAGTGTACACACAGCGTGTAGACCATGAGTGTACACACAGCGTGTACACCATGGCTGTACACACTGCGTGTACACCATGACTGTACACACAGCGTGTACACTATGACTGCACACAGCCTGTACACCATGAGTGTACACACAGCGTGTAGACCATGAGTGTACACACAGCGTGTACACCATGATTGTACACACAGCGTGTAGACCATGAGTGTACACACAGCGTGTACACCATGAGTGTACACACAGCGTGTAGACCATGAGTGTACACACAGCGTGTAGACCATGAGTGTACACAGCGCGTACACCACGAGTGTACACACAGCGTGTACACCATGAGTGTACACACAGCGTGTACACCATGAGTGTACACACAGCATGTACACCATGAGTGTACACACAGCGTGTACACCATGAGTGTACACACAGCGTGTACACCATGAGTGTACACACAGCGCGTAGACCATGAGTGTACACACAGCGTGTACACAATGAGTGTACACACAGCGTGTACACCATGAGTGTACACACAGCGTGTAGACCATGAGTGTACACACAGCGTGTACACCATGAGTGTACACACAGCGTGTACACCATGAGTGTACACACAGCGTGTACACCATGAGTATAAACACAGCATGTACACCATGAGTGTACACACAGCGTGTACACCATGAGTGTACACACAGCGTGTACACCATGAGTGTACACACAGCGCGTAGACCATGAGTGTACACACAGCGTGTACACCATGAGTGTACACACAGCGTGTACACCATGAGTGTACACACAGCGCGTAGACCATGAGTGTACACACAGCGTGTACACCATGAGTGTACACACAGCGTGTACACCATGAGTGTACACACAGCGCGTAGACCATGAGTGTACACACAGCGTGTACACCATGAGTGTACACACAGCGTGTACACCATGAGTGTACACACAGCGCGTAGACCATGAGTGTACACACAGCGTGTACACCATGAGTGTACACACAGCGCGTAGACCATGAGTGTACACACAGCGTGTACACCATGAGTGTACACACAGCGTGTACACCATGAGTGTACACACAGCGCGTAGACCATGAGTGTACACACAGCGTGTACACCATGAGTGTACACACAGCGTGTACACCATGAGTGTACACACAGCGTGTACACCATGAGTGTACACACAGCGTGTACACCATGAGTGTACACACAGCGTGTACACCATGAGTATACACACAGCGTGTACACCATGAGTGTACACACAGCGTGTAGACCATGAGTGTACACACAGCGTGTAGACCATGAGTGTACACACAGCGTGTACACCACGAGTGTACACACAGCGTGTACACCATGAGTGTACACACAGCGTGTACACCATGAGTGTACACACAGCATGTACACCATGAGTGTACACACAGCGTGTACACCATGATTGTACACACAGCGTGTACACCATGAGTGTACACACAGCGCGTAGACCATGAGTGTACACACAGCGTGTACACCATGAGTGTACACACAGCGTGTAGACCATGAGTGTACACACAGCGTGTACACCATGAGTGTACACACAGCGTGTACACCATGAGTGTACACACAGCGTGTACACCATGAGTGTACACACAGCATGTACACCATGAGTGTACACACAGCGTGTACACCATGAGTGTACACACAGCGTGTACACCATGAGTGTACACACAGCGCGTAGACCATGAGTGTACACACAGCGTGTACACCATGAGTGTACACACAGCGTGTACACCATGAGTGTACACACAGAGCGTAGACCATGAGTGTACACACAGCGTGTACACCATGAGTGTACACACAGCGTGTACACCATGAGTGTACACACAGCGCGTAGACCATGAGTGTACACACAGCGTGTACACCATGAGTGTACACACAGCGTGTACACCATGAGTGTACACACAGCGCGTAGACCATGAGTGTACACACAGCGTGTACACCATGAGTGTACACACAGCGTGTACACCATGAGTGTACACACAGCGCGTAGACCATGAGTGTACACACAGCGTGTACACCATGAGTGTACACACAGCGTGTACACCATGAGTGTACACACAGCGCGTAGACCATGAGTGTACACACAGCGTGTACACCATGAGTGTACACACAGCGTGTACACCATGAGTGTACACACAGCGCGTAGACCATGAGTGTACACACAGCGTGTACACCATGAGTGTACACACAGCGTGTACACCATGAGTGTACACACAGCGTGTACACCATGAGTGTACACACAGCGTGTACACCATGAGTGTACACACAGCGTGTACACCATGAGTATACACACAGCGTGTACACCATGAGTGTACACACAGCGTGTACACCATGAGTGTACACACAGCGTGTACACCATGAGTGTGCACACAGCGTGTACACCATGAGTGTACACACAGCGTGTACACCATGAGTGTACACACAGCGTGTACACCATGAGTGTACACACAGCGTGTACACCATGAGTGTACACACAGCGTGTACACCATGAGTGTACACACAGCGTATACACCATGAGTGTACACACAGCGTGTACACCATGAGTGTACACACAGCGTGTACACCATGAGTGTACACACAGCGTGTACACCATGAGTGTACACACAGCGTATACACCATGAGTGTACACACAGCGTGTACACCATGAGTGTACACACAGCGTGTACACCATGAGTGTACACACAGCGTGTACACCATGAGTGTACACACAGCGTGTACACACATGTGTGTTGTTCACAAACTATAATTGAAACAACTTTTCTCGCATCCCTGAACATTATCCAGGAGTGAGCGAAACATCGACTGATTTCTCCCGTTCTTGAGCATTACCCAGGAAGTGAGCGAAACATCGACTGATTTCTCCCGTTCTTGAGCATTACCCAGGAAGTGAGCGAAACATCGACTGATTTCTCCCATCCTTTAACATTATCCAGTAGTGAGCGAAACATCGACTAGTTTCTCCCGTTCTTGAGCATTATCTAGAAGTGAGCGATACATCGACTGGTTTCTCCCGTTCTTCAACATTATCCAGGAAGTGAGCGATACATCGACTGGTTTCTCCCGTTCTTCAACATTATCCAGGAAGTGAGCGAAACATCGAATGGTTTCTCCGGTCCTTGAGCATTATCCAGGAAGTGAGCGAAACATCGACTGGATCAACTGCATCAGAAAAGTCACTTGCTGCAGAGGAAACTACGAGCGAGACAACGTTTCTCATCACTGCATCAGTTATGTAGAAACGTTGTCACCACACGAGTTTGTTGTACAAGGTTTGTTGTACAAGATTTGTTGTACAAGGTTTGTTGTACAAGGTTTGTTGTACAAGGTTTGTTGTACAAGGTTTGTTGTACAAGGTTTGTTGTACAAGGTTTTTTGTACAAGGTTTGTTGTACAAGGTTTGTTGTACAAGGTTTGTTGTACAAGGTTTGTTGTACAAGGTTTGTTGTACAAGGTTTGTTGTACAAGGTTTGTTGTACAAGGTTTGTTGTACAAGGTTTGTTGCACAAGGTTTGTTGCACAAGGTTTGTTGTACAAGGTTTGTTGTACAGGGTTTGTGGTACAAGGTTTGTTGTACAAGGTTTGTTGTACAAGGTTTTTTGTACAGGGTTTGTGTTAGGTTTGTTGCACAAGGTTTGTTGTACAAGGTTTGTGTTAGGTTTGTTGTACAAGGTTTGTTGTACAAGGTTTGTGTTAGGTTTGTTGTACAAGGTTTGTTGTACAAGGTTTGTGTTAGGTTTGTTGTACAAGGTTTGTTGTACAAGGTTTGTGTTAGGTTTGTTGCACAAGGTTTGTTGTACAAGGTTTGTGTTAGGTTTGTTGCACAAGGTTTGTTGTACAAGGTTTGTGTTAGGTTTGTTGTACAAGGTTTGTTGTACAAGGTTTGTTGCACAAGGTTTGTTGTACAAGGTTTGTGTTAGGTTTGTTGCACAAGGTTTGTTGTACAAGGTTTGTGTTAGGTTTGTTGTACAAGGTTTGTTGTACAAGGTTTGTTGTACAAGGTTTGTGGTACAAGGTTTGTTGTACAAGGTTTGTTGTACAAGGTTTGTTGTACAAGGTTTGTGGTACAAGGTTTGTTGTACAAGGTTTGTTGTACAAGGTTTGTGGTACAAGGTTTGTTGTACAAGGTTTGTTGTACAAGGTTTGTTGTACAAGGTTTGTGGTACAAGGTTTGTTGTACAAGGTTTGTTGTACAAGGTTTGTGGTACAAGGTTTGTTGTACAAGGTTTGTTGTACAAGGTTTGTTGCACAAGGTTTGTTGTACAAGGTTTATTGTACAGGTTTGTTGTACAAGGTTTGTTGTACAAGGTTTGTTGTACAGGTTTGTTGTACAGGTTTGTGATACAAGGTTTGTTGTACAAGGTTTGTTGTACAGGTTTGTTGTACAGGTTTGTGATACAAGGTTTGTTGTACAAGGTTTGTTGTACAAGTTTGTTGTACAAGGTTTGTTGTACAAGGTTTGTTGTACAAGGTTTGTTGTACAAGGTTTGTTGTACAGGTTTGTTGTACAGGTTTGTGATACAAGGTTTGTTGTACAAGGTTTGTTGTACAGGTTTGTTGTACAGGTTTGTTGTACAAAGTTTGTTGCACAAGGTTTGTTGTACAGGTTTGTTGTACAAGGTTAGTTGTACAAGGTTAGTTAAGCACTGTCTGCCTCCTCTTCAACACTTCACTCTGAATCTGTCTTCAACACAGTCTCAGACCAAAGGCAAAACTAGCAAACCTCTCGATCCCTCTTTCGCCCTTCTCAAGGCCAGAGAGAAACGTGTTGTACTTGTCTTTCCCTCACATGGACTTCTGTTAAGTCTATAATGAGTGTCTTCCGACTGCAGACTTCCTTATAATGCTGTAATTAATAAGGTCGTGGGTAGAGGTCGGAGCAATTGGCTGTAGTTCCTTCAAGTTTATCTTAGGTTACGTGACATATAGGAAGTGTGTGTGTGCGTGTGTGTGTGTGTGTGTGTGTGTGTGTGTGTGTGTGTGTGTGTGTGTGTGTGTGTGTGTGTGTGTGTGTGTGTGTGTGTGAGTGTGTGTGTGTGTGTGTGTGTGTGTGTGTGTGTCTGCGTGTGTGTGTGTGGGTGTACGTGTGTGTGTGTGTGTGTGTGTGTGTGTGTGTGTGTGTGTGTGTGTGTGTGTGTGTGTGTGTGTGTGTGTGCTGTGTGTGTGTGTGTGTACTCACCTAGTTGTACTCACCTAGTTGAGGTTGCAGGGGTCGAGTCCAAGCTCCTGGCCCCGCCTCTTCACTGGTCGCTACTAGGTCACTCTCCCTGAACCATGAGCTTTATCGTACCTCTGCTTAAAGCTATGTATGGATCCTGACTCCACTACATCGCTTCCCAAACTATTCCACTTCCTGACTACTCTGTGGCTGAAGAAATACTTCCTAACATCCCTTTGATTCATCTGTGTCTTCCAACTGTGTCCCCTTGTTACTGTGTCCAATCTCTGGAACATCCTGTCTTTGTCCACCTTGTCAATTCCTCTCAGTATTTTGTAAGTCGTTATCATGTCCCCCCTATCTCTCCTGTCCTCCAGTGTCGTCAGGTTTATTTCCCTTAACCTCTCCTCATAGGACATACCTCTTAGCTCTGGGACTAGTCTTGTTGCAAACCTTTGCACTTTCTCTAGTTTCTTTACATGCTTGGCTAGGTGTGGGTTCCAAACTGGTGCCGCATACTCCAATATGGGCCTAACGTACACGGTGTACAGGGTCCTGAACGATTCCTTATTAAGATGTCGGAATGCTGTTCTGAGGTTTGCCAGGCGCCCATATGCTGCAGCAGTTATTTGGTTGATGTGCGCTTCAGGAGATGTGCCTGGTGTTATACTCACCCCAAGATCTTTTTCCTTGAGTGATGTTTGTAGTCTCTGACCCCCTAGACTGTACTCTATCTGCGGTCTTCTTTGCCCTTCCCCAATCCTCATGACTTTGCACTTGGTGGGATTGAACTCCAGGAGCCAGTTGCTGGACCAGGTCTGCAGCCTGTGCAGATCCCTTTGTATTTCTGCCTGGTCTTCGATCGAATGAACTCTTCTCATCAACTTCACGTCATCTGCAAACAGTGACACCTCGGAGTTTATTCCTTCCGTCATGTCGTTCACAAATACCAGAAACAGCACTGGTCCTAGGACTGACCCCTGTGGGACCCCGCTGGTCACAGGTGCCCACTCTGACACCTCGCCTCGTACCATTACTCGCTGCTGTCTTCCTGACAAGTATTCCCTGATCCATTGTAGTGCCTTCCCTGTTATCCCTGCTTGGTCCTCCAGTTTTTGCACCAATCTCTTGTGTGGAACTGTGTCAAACGCCTTCTTGCAGTCCAAGAATATGCAATCCACCCACCCCTCTCTCTCTTGTCTTACTGCTGTCACTATGTCATAGAACTCCAGTAGGTTTATGACACAGGATTTCCAGTCCCTGAAACCATGTTGGCTGCTGTTGATGAGATCATTCCTTTCTAGGTGTTCCACCACTCTTCTCCTGATAATCTTCTCCATGATTTTGCATGCTATACATGTCAGTGACACTGGTCTGTAGTTTAATGCTTCATGTCTGTCTCCTTTTTTAAAGATTGGGACTACATTTGCTGTCTTCCATGCCTCAGGCAATCTCCCTGTTTCGATAGATGTATTGAATATTGTTGTTAGGGGTACACATAGCGCCTCTGCTCCCTCTCTCAATACCCATGGGGAGATGTTATCTGGCCCCATTGCCTTTGAGGTATCTAGCTCACTCAGAAGCCTCTTCACTTCTTCCTCGGTTGTGTGCACTGAGTCCAGCACATGGTGGTGTGCCCCACCTCTCCGTCTTTCTGGAGCCCCTTCTGTCTCCTCTGTGAACACTTCTTTGAATCTCTTGTTGAGTTCCTCACATACTTCACGGTCATTTCTTGTTGTCTCTCCTCCTTCCTTCCTTAGCCTGATTACCTGGTCCTTGACTGTCGTTTCTGGCTCTACGACTGCTCTCCTTATTCTCCTGGGTCCTTTGCCTTGTATATTTCTTCCATTCCCTAGCACACTTGGTTTTTGCCTCCCTGCACCTTTGGGTAAACCATGGGTTCATCCTGGCTTTTTCATTATTCCTGTTACCCTTGGGTACAAACCTCTCCTCAGAGTCCTTGCATTTTGTTGCTACATATTCCATCATCTCATTAACTGGCTTCCCTGCCAGTTATCTGTCCCACTGAACCCCGTTCTTGAAGTTCCTCATTCCTGTGTAGTCCCCTTTCTTGTAGTTTGGCTTCATTCGTCCTGGCCTTCGTGCTTCTCCCTCCACTTGTAGCTCTACTGTGTATTCGAAGCTTAAAACCACATTGTCACTGGCCCCAAGGGGTCTTTCATATGTGATGTCCTCGATATCTGCACTTCTCAAGGTGAATACTAAGTCTAGCCTTGCTGGTTCATCCTCTCCTCTCTCTCTTGTAGTGTCCCTTACGTGTTGGTACATGAAGTTTTCCAGTACCACCTCCATCATCTTAGCCCTCCATGTATCTTGGCCCCCATGCGGGTCCAAGTTCTCCCAATCGATCTCCTTGTGGTTAAAGTCACCCATGATCAGGAGCTTTGCCCTGCATGCATGAGCTCTTCTGGCCACTCTAGCCAGTGTGTCAACCATCGCTCTATTGCTCTCGCCGTACTCTTGCCTTGGTCTCCTGCTGTTCTGTGGTGGGTTATACATCACTGCTATTACCACCTTGGGACCTCCAGAGTGAAGCGTTCCCGCTATGTAATCACTTTCTTCTCTGTTGTCTCCTCTCTCCAGCTCATCAAAATTCCAGCGATTTTTGATCAGCAATGCCACTCCTCCACCCCCCCTGTTCCCTCTGTCTTTCCTCAGGATTTGGTATCCCGTTGGAAAGATGGCATCTGTTATCATACCTGTAAACTTGGTTTCTGTGAGAGCTATGATGTCCGGTGATGCCTCTTTGACTCCTTCGTGCCACTCCTCCCACTTATTTGTTATACCATCAGCGTTTGTGTACCATTCCTTCAGTTTCCTTTCCAACACTGTGGTTTGTGGGGCCTGTGAGGGTGGGAGACCTGGTGGCATACTGTGGGATTCTATAGCTTGGTGTTGGGTGGAGGCTGTGGATATGGACTGTAGTGTGTGTTGGGATGGTGTGATAGGTTGTATGGTTCTGAGAATAGTTGTGTGTGTGCTTGCCCTTGCTGTTCTGTTCTGCTCTGACTGACCTCTGCTGGTTCCATCCTTGTCTCTTTTCCTAGCTCCTTTCGCTTTTTTGTCCTCTCCCTCAGCTGCTGTCGTTCTGATTGTGTTCTGTCTCTGTCTAGGAACACCCTCTTGTACTCTTCAGAGTATTTCAATCGTGGTTTCTCTTGGAGGATCCTGTTCCGCACTGTTTCCGTCCTGAGAATCAGCTTGATTGGTCTGTTTCTCCCCTTCGAGTACCCCCCTCTTCTCTGAAAATTTACAATCTCGTCCATCTCTTCACCTATTTCCGTGATGATTTTCTCAATCTCCTTACTTTCTTCCTGCTGCCTTTCAGTGTGTGTCCTTTCCTCTCTCTCCTGAAGCCCATGGATAAACACTGATTTTGCCCTTTCCTCCTCCCATTGCCTCACCCTCTGTGACTCTGGATCCTGCCTGTATGTGGTCAGTTTCTCCCTTGATTTTTCCAGTGGCTCTTGATAGCATGGTTGTGCCTCAGCATTCGACCTATCACCCTCTCCATCTGCAACCTTCCCTTTCTCTCCTTGGCTCTTTTTGGCAGGTTGATATGACCTTAGCATAATTCATAATTCCTTCCTTCCTGTTCGGCCTCGCAGCTTCATATGCTGTGTCTTCTCTGGTCACTGCCCCTGTAACTCGCTTCAGCCTATTTATCTCAACTTCTAGGACCCTTATCTTGGCTACTGCAGTTTCGACTTGTGCCTCCCAAGAGAGGGGGGAGAGAGGGGGAGAGAGGGGGAAAGAGGGGGGAGATGGAAGAGCGAGAGGGGAGAGAGAGGCTAGGGGGAGAGAGAGTCTAGGGGAAGAGAGAGGGGAGGAGGGGAGAGAGATGGGAAAAGGGAGAGGGGAGAGGTAATGGGAGGGGAGAGATGTTAGAGGGGGAGAGATGTTAGAGGGGGGGAGGTGTTAGAGGGAAGAGATGTTAGAGGGGAGAGACGGGAGAGGGGAGAGACGGGAGAGGGAAGAGAGAGAGATAGGTAGAGAGAGATATATAGGTAAAGAGTGAGATAGGTAGAGAGAGAGAGACTAGGATAGGAAGAGAGGGAGAGAGAGAGAAGGAGCGAGGTTCAGATGGTCAGTTCACAGGACGGTGTGAAATCCTGTGTATGTGTGTGTTTGCGTGTGTACTACAGCTTACAAGTGCTTGTTCCTGTGTGTGAGTGTGTGTGTGTGTGTGTGTACTCACCTAATTGTACTCACCTAATTGTGGTTGCAGGGGTCGAGACTCAGCTCCTGGCCCCGCCTCTTCACTGATCGCTACTGGATCCTCTCTCTCTCTGCTTCCTGAGCTTTGTCATACCTCTTCTTAAAACTATGTATGGTTCCTGCCTCCACTACTTCAATTGCTAGGCTATTCCACTTCCTGACAACTCTATGACTGAAGAAATACTTCCTAACGTCCCTGTGACTCGCCTGAGTCTTCAGCTTCCAGTTGTGTCCCCTTGTCCCTGTGTCCCCTCTCTGGAACATCCTATCTCTGTCCACCTTGTCTATTCCCCGCAGTATCTTGTATGTCGTTATCATGTCTCCCCTGACCCTTCTGTCCTCCAGTGTCATCAGTCCGATTTCCCTTAACCTTTCATCGTACGACATTCCCCTGAGCTCTGGGACTAGCCTTGTTGCAAACCTTTGTACTTTCTCTAACATCTTGACGTGCTTGACCAGGTGTGGGTTCCAGACTGGTGCTGCATACTCCAGTATGGGCCTAACATACACAGTGTACAGTGTCTTGAACGATTCCTTATTAAGGTATCGGAACGCTATTCTCAGGTTTGCGCGTGTGTTTGTGTGTGTGTGTGTGTGTGTGTGTGTGTGTGTGTGTGTGTGTGTGTGTGTGTGTGTGTGTGTGTGTGTGTGTGTGTGTGTGTGTGTGTGTGTGTGTGTGGGTGTGTGATTGTGTGTGTGTGTGGGTGTGTGTGTGGGTATGTGTGTGTGTGTGTGTGTGTGTGTGTGTGTGTGTGTGTGTGTGTGGGTGTGTGAGTGTGGGTGTGCGGGTGTGTGTGTGTGTGTGTGTGTGTGTGTGTGTGTGTGTGTGTGTGTGCGTATACTCACCTATTTGTACTCACTTATTTGTGGTTGCAGGGGTCGAGTCCTAGCTCCTGGCCCCGCCTCTTCACCGGTTGCTACTGGGTCCTCTATCTCCCTGCTCCATGAGCTTTATCATACCTCGTCTTAAAACTATGTATGGTTCCTGCCTCCACTACATCACTTTCTAGGCTATTCCACTTCCTGGCAACTCTATGACTGAAGAAATACTTCCTAACATCCTTGTGACTCTCTGGAACAGCCTGTCTCTGTCCACCTTATCTATTCCACGCAGTATTTTATATGTCGTTATCATGTCTCCCCTGACCCTCCTGTCCTCCAGTGTCGTCAGGCCGATTTCCCTCAACCTTTCTTCGTAGGACATTTCCCTGAGCTCCGGAGCTAACTTTGTCTAATTTGTTGACGTGCTGGACCAGGTGCGGGTTCAAAACTGGAGCTGCATACTCCAGTATGGGCCTGACGTACACAGTTTACAGTGTCTCGAATGATTCCTTACTAAGGTATCGGAACGCTATCCTCAGGTTTGCCAGGTGCCCATATACTACAGCAGTTATCTGGTTGATATGTGCTTCCGGAGACATGCTCGGTGTTATACTCACCCCAAGATCTTTCTCCTTGAGTGAGTTTTGCAGTCTTTGTCCACCTAGCCTATACTCTGTCTGCGGTCTTCTTTGCCCTTCCCCGTTCTTCATGACTTTGCATGTGGTAGGGTTGAATTCGAGAAGCCAGTTGCTTGACAAGGTGTCCAGTCTCTCCAGGTCTCTTTATACTCCAGCCTGATCCTCATCTGTTATAAACTCAACGAACTTTCCTGTTTCCAAGTTTTCTAGCTCCTTAAATCTCCGGTAGATTCATTCTCCTCTCCCTTAGTTGTTTCATATCTTATTATTTGAAATCGTTCTGGAAATACACCATTTGTTATTATTCCTAAATGTTGAGTCTCAGAGTTTTCTTCACCAACTCTTGTGTTCACTTCTCCAGGTACTTCATGGTGTCTCAGAATACACTAAACAACCTCAGTCATGTAATAAAGTTGGTAGAATTACCGACAATATGTAAAGTAAAAGGACACAAGTGCAACTAATGTGATATTTATTGTGGCAACGTTTCGCTCTCCAGGAGCTTTATCAAGCCATACAAACAATACATGGACACAGAGGGTATATAAAGTCTCAGAGTGAGGTGTAATACTAGTGAGGTAACATTTCGATGTTCACTAGTAGTAGTAGTAGTAGTAGTAGTAGTAGTAGTAGTAGTAGTAGTAGTAGTAGTAGTAGTAGTAGTAGTAGTAGTAGTAGTAGTAGTAGTAGTGGTAGTGACAAAAGTAATACAATATGGTAGAGCAATTAGTCATACTTCTGTCCCTCATGTTCTTTTCTGGTTATGATGTGTTATTTTTCACCGCATTCTTGGCGGTACTGGGGAAGGAGTGTCTGTGGAGTGATGTGGCATGTCCTGTCCTCTTGCACCCTTCTGACTACTTCCTTCCACAGGAGGTGTTCTGTTCCTTCTTCCATTTGTTTGATGCTCCTTTTTCTTCTATCTCTCTGTCCTTTAATTCCGTTTCTTCCGAACTTCCCCGAAATAATCTGTGTCGATGTTTGAAGATTCAAACTAACCTCGTCCGTCTCTCTAGATCTTCCCTTAATAAAACACAAATATATATGTGTATTTGTTGGTGTTCTTACTAAGTGTAGTTGCCGGGGTCGAGTCATAGTGTGAATGTCTGAATAAATGTATAAGAGACGTATATAGGGAAATTTGACGAGTTGTATATCTCGATGTCCGCCTCAGGTCCTCTTCAGCAGATAGAGTAATAAAAGAGAACATGTATTAATAATGGTAAGTGGAGAGTAGCAGTGCAGGTAGGGGGGGAAGCAGTGTAGGTAGGGGGGCAGCAGTGTAGGTAAAGGGGGCAGCAGTGTAGGTAGGGGGGCAGCAGTGCAGGTAGGGGGCAGCAGTGTAGGTAGGGGGGGGCAGCAGTGTAGGTACGGGGGGCAGCAGTGTAGGTAGGGGGGCAGCACTGTAGGTAGGGGGGGCAGCAGTGTAGGTAGAGGGCAGCAGTGTAGGTAGGGGGCAGCACTGTAGGTAGGGGGGCAGCAGTGTAGGTAGGGGGGGCAGCAGTGTAGGTAGAGAGGAAGCAATGTAGGTAGGGGGGCACCAGTGTAGGTAGAGAGGCAGCAGTGCAGGTAGAGGGGCAGCAGTGTAGGTAGGGGGGCAGCGGTGTAGGTAGGGGGGCAGCAGTGTAGGTAGAGAGGCAGCAGTGCAGGTAGAGGGGCAGCAGTGTACGTAGGGGGGCAGCAGTGCAGGTAGGGGGCAGCAGTGTAGGTAGGCGGGGAAGCAGTGTAGGTTGGGGGCAGCAGTGCAGGTAGGGGACAGGAGTGTAGGTAGGGGAGGCAGCAGTGTAGGTAGAGAGGCAGCAGTGCAGGTAGAGGGGCAGCAGTGTAGGTAGGGAGGCAGCAGTGTAGGTAGGGGGGCAGCAGTGTAGGTAGAAGGGCAGCTCTGCAGGTAGGGGGGCAGCAGTGTAGGTAGAGGGGCAGCAGTGTAGGTAGTGGGGCAGAAGTGTAGGTAGAGGGGCAGCAGTGTAGGTAGAGAGGCAGCAGAGCAGGTAGAGGGGCAGCAGTGTAGGTAGGGGGCAGCAGTGCAGGTAGGGGCAGCAGTGTAGGTAAAGGCAGCAGTGTAGGTAGGGGGCAGCAGTCTAGGTAGAGGGGCAGCAGTGTAGGTAGGGGTTCAGCAGTGTAAGTAGAGGGGCAGCAGCAGTGCAGGTAGGGGGCAGCAGTGCAGGTTGAGGGGCAGCACTGTAGGTAGGGGGCAGCAGTGCAGGTAGGGGGCAGCAGTGAAGGTAGATGGGCAGCAGTGTAGGTAGGGAGGCAGCAGTGTAGATAGGGGGCAGCAGTGTAGGTAGAGGGGCAGCAGTGTAGGTAGAGGGGAAGCAGTGTAGGTAGGGGGCAGCAGTGCAGGTAGGTGGCCAGCAGTGTAGGTAGAGGGGCAGCAATGTAGGTAGAGGGGCAGCAGTGTAGGTAGGGGACAGCAGCGTAGGTAGAGAGGCAGCAGTGCAGGTAGAGGGGCAGCAGTGCAGGTAGGGGGCAGCAGTGTAGGTAGAGGGGCAGCAGTGTAGGTAGAGAGGCAGCAGTGCAGGTAGGGGGGCAGAAGTGTAGGTAGGGGGGCAGCAGTGTAGGTAGAGAGGCAGCAGGGCAAGTAGGGGGGCAGCAGTGTAGGTAGTAGGGCAGCAGTGTAGGTAGAGAGGCAGCAGTGCAGGTAGGAGGTGGCAGCAGTGCAGGTAGGAGGGGGCAGCAGTGCAGGTAGGAGGGGGCAGCAGTGCAGGTAGGGGGAGAGCAGTGCAGGTAGGGGGAGAGCAGTGCAGGTAGGAGGGGGCAGCAGTGCAGGTAGGAGGGGGCAGCAGTGCAGGTATGGTGGGCAGCAGTGCAGGTAGGGGGGCAGCAGCGCAGATAGGGGGGCAGCAGTGTAGGTAGGGGGGCAGCAGCAGTGCAGGTAGGGGGCAGCAGTGCAGGTAGGGGGGCAGTAGTGTAGGTAGAGGGCCAGCAGTGTGGGTAGGGGGCAGCAGTGTAGGTAGAGGGGCAGCAGTGGAGGTAGGGGGGCAGCAGTGTAGGTAGGGGGGCAGCACTGTAGGTAGGGGGGGCAGCAGTGTAGGTAGAGGGCAGCAGTGTAGGTAGGGGGCAGCACTGTAGGTAGGGGGGCAGCAGTGTAGGTAGGGGGGGCAGCAGTGTAGGTAGAGAGGAAGCAATGTAGGTAGGGGGGCACCAGTGTAGGTAGAGAGGCAGCAGTGCAGGTAGAGGGGCAGCAGTGTAGGTAGGGGGGCAGCGGTGTAGGTAGGGGGGCAGCAGTGTAGGTAGAGAGGCAGCAGTGCAGGTAGAGGGGCAGCAGTGTACGTAGGGGGGCAGCAGTGCAGGTAGGGGGCAGCAGTGTAGGTAGGCGGGGAAGCAGTGTAGGTTGGGGGCAGCAGTGCAGGTAGGGGACAGGAGTGTAGGTAGGGGGGGCAGCAGTGTAGGTAGAGAGGCAGCAGTGCAGGTAGAGGGGCAGCAGTGTAGGTAGGGAGGCAGCAGTGTAGGTAGGGGGGCAGCAGTGTAGGTAGAAGGGCAGCTCTGCAGGTAGGGGCAGCAGTGTAGGTAGAGGGGCAGCAGTGTAGGTAGTGGGGCAGAAGTGTAGGTAGAGGGGCAGCAGTGTAGGTAGAGAGGCAGCAGAGCAGGTAGAGGGGCAGCAGTGTAGGTAGGGGGCAGCAGTGCAGGTAGGGGCAGCAGTGTAGGTAAAGGCAGCAGTGTAGGTAGGGGGCAGCAGTCTAGGTAGAGGGGCAGCAGTGTAGGTAGGGGTTCAGCAGTGTAAGTAGAGGGGCAGCAGCAGTGCAGGTAGGGAGCAGCAGTGCAGGTTGAGGGGCAGCACTGTAGGTAGGGGGGCAGCAGTGCAGGTAGGGGGCAGCAGTGAAGGTAGATGGGCAGCAGTGTAGGTAGGGAGGCAGCAGTGTAGATAGGGGGCAGCAGTGTAGGTAGAGGGGCAGCAGTGTAGGTAGAGGGGAAGCAGTGTAGGTAGGGGGCAGCAGTGCAGGTAGGTGGCCAGCAGTGTAGGTAGAGGGGCAGCAATGTAGGTAGAGGGGCAGCAGTGTAGGTAGGGGACAGCAGCGTAGGTAGAGAGGCAGCAGTGCAGGTAGAGGGGCAGCAGTGCAGGTAGGGGGCAGCAGTGTAGGTAGAGGGGCAGCAGTGTAGGTAGAGAGGCAGCAGTGCAGGTAGGGGGGCAGAAGTGTAGGTAGGGGGGCAGCAGTGTAGGTAGAGCGGCAGCAGGGCAAGTAGGGGGGCAGCAGTGTAGGTAGTAGGGCAGCAGTGTAGGTAGAGAGGCAGCAGTGCAGGTAGGAGGTGGCAGCAGTGCAGGTAGGAGGGGGCAGCAGTGCAGGTAGGAGGGGGCAGCAGTGCAGGTAGGGGGAGAGCAGTGCAGGTAGGGGGAGAGCAGTGCAGGTAGGAGGGGGCAGCAGTGCAGGTAGGAGGGGGCAGCAGTGCAGGTATGGTGGGCAGCAGTGCAGGTAGGGGGGCAGCAGCGCAGATAGGGGGGCAGCAGTGTAGGTAGGGGGGCAGCAGCAGTGCAGGTAGGGGGCAGCAGTGCAGGTAGGGGGGCAGTAGTGTAGGTAGAGGGCCAGCAGTGTTGGTAGGGGGCAGCAGTGTAGGTAGAGGGGCAGCAGTGCAGGTAGGGGGGCAGCAGTGTAGGTAGAGGGGCAGCAGTGTAGGTAGAGGGGCAGCAGTGTAGGTAGGAGGCAGCAGTGTAGGTAGGGAGGCAGTAGTGTAGGTAGAGGGGCAGCAGTGTAGGTAGGGGGGCAGCAGTGTAGGTAGAGGGGCAGCAGTGCAGGTAGGGGAGCAGCAGTGATGGTAGGGGGGGCAGCAGTGCAGGTAGGGGGGGCAGAAGTGCAGGTAGGGGGGGCAGCACTGCAGTAGGGGGGCAGCAGTGCAGGTAGGGGGGGCAGCAGTGCAGGTAGGGGGGGGCAGCAGTGCAGGTAGGGGGGGCAGCAGTGCAGGAAGGAGGGGCAGCAGTGCAGGTAGGGGGGGCAGCAGTGCAGGTAGGGGGGGCAGCAGTGCAGGAAGGAGGGGCAGTAGTGCAGGTAGGGGGGCAGCAGTGCAGGTAGGGGGGGCAGCAGTGCAGGTAGGGGGGGCAGCAGTGCAGGTAGGGGGGGCAGCAGTGCAGGTAGGGGGGGCAGCAGTGCAGGTAGGGGGGCAGCAGTGCAGGTAGGGGGGGCAGCAGTGCAGGTAGGGGGGGCAGCAGTGCAGGAAGGAGGGGCAGCAGTGCAGATAGGGGGGCAGCAGTGCAGGTAGGGGGGCAGCAGTGCAGGTAGGGGGGCAGCAGTGCAGGTAGGGGGGCAGCAGTGCAGGTAGGGGGGGCAGCAGTGCAGATACGGGGGGCAGCAGTGCAGGTAGGGGGGGTAGCAGTGCAGATAGGGGGGGCAGCAGTGCAGGTAGGGGGGGCAGCAGTGCAGGTAGGGGGGGCAGCAGTGCAGATAGGGGGGGCAGCAGTGCAGGTAGGGGGGGCAGCAGTGCAGATAGGGGGGCAGCAGCAAGAGAGAAGTTACATTATCTCAACATTTTTCTGACTATCTTCCTCCATGACTGTTTTTTAACTGACAGTTTTGCATATATCTTAGACACTGTCAGTCTTAAGACAGACATCCCCGGATCTTGATCTTCCAGCGTCAGAATGTCGACGTTAAAAAAACCATACCCCGGCCGGGATTAAACCCGCGGTCAGAGAGTCTCAAAACTCCAGCCCGTCGCGTTAGCCACTAGACCAGCTAGCCACAATAAGATTCGTGCAACTAGGTATATTTCTACGAATTTTATTGTGGCTAGCTGGTCTAGTGGCTAACGTGACGGGCTGGAGTTTTGAGACTCTGACCTCGGGTTCATTCCCGGCCGGGGTATGGTTTGTTTGCAATCGTGTCATTACGATTTCGTGATTCATGTTGACGGCAGTGAAGGGACTTGAGCTAGAGTTCGTCACGGCCACGCTAGCTGGAGATCCGTCTGTAAAAACTTGCATTTGTGGTCACAGTGGTGCCTGTGCTAACCTTCCTATGGTGTAGAAATATACCTAGTTGGATGAATCTTATTGTGGCTAGCTGGTCTAGTGGCTAACGCGACGGTCTGGAGTTTTGAGACTCTCTGACCGCGGGTTCAATCCCGGCCGGGGTATGGTGTGTTTGCAATCGTGTCATTACGATTGCGTGAGTCAGAGCAATGTCGACGTTCATCTTCATAATGAGACACTGGCGCAATGTTTGGGAATCTTTATTGTGGAAACGTTTCTACAGCCCGTGACTTCCTCAGTCAGTTACAGAGAACGGTGAAAGATGAGAATGGAGTTTGAGGTAATCAGTCTCTCAGTCTTGAGTTGATATAATCAGTCCCTCAGTCTTGAGTAGATGTAATCAGTCCCTCAGTCTTGAGTTGATGTAATCAGTCCCTCAGTGTTGAACAGATGTAATCAGTCCCTCAGTCTTGAGTAGATGTAATCAGTCCCTCAGTCTTGAGTTGATATAATCAGTCCCTCAGTCTTGAGTAGATGTAATCAGTCCCTCAGTCTTGAGTTGATGTAATCAGTCCCTCAGTCTTGAGTTGATGTAATCAGTCCCTCAGTCTTGAACAGATGTAATCAGTCCCTCAGTCTTGAGTAGATGTAATCAGTCCCTCAGTCTTGAGTAGATAAAATCAGTCCCTCAGTCTTGAATAGATGTAATCAGTCCCTCAGTCTTGAGTAGATGTAATCAGTCCCTCAGTCTTGAGTAGATGTAATCAGTCCCTCAGTCTTGAATAGATGTAATCAGTCCCTCAGTCTTGAGAAGATGTAATCAGTCCCTCAGTCTTGAGTAGATGTAATCAGTCCCTCAGCCTTGAGTAGATGTAATCAGTCCGTCAGTTTTGAGTAGATGTAATCAGTCCCTCAGTCTTGAGTAGATGTAATCAGTCCCTCAGTCTTGAGTAGATGTAATCCGTCCCTCAGTCTTGAGTAGATGTAATCAGTCCCTCAGTCTTGAGTAGATGTAATCAGTCCCTCAGTCTTGAGTAGATGTAATCAGTTCCTCAGTCTTGAGTAGATGTAATCAGTCCCTCAGTCTTGAGTAGATGTAATCAGTCCATCAGTTTTGAGTAGATGTAATCAGTCCCTCAGTCTTGAGTAGATGTAATCCGTCCCTCAGTCTTGAGTAGATGTAATCAGTCCCTCAGTCTTGAGTAGATGTAATCAGTCCCTCAGTCTTGAGTAGATGTAATCCGTCCATCAGTCTTAAGTAGATGTAATCAGTCCCTCAGTCTTGAGTAGATGTAATCAGTTCCTCAGTCTTGAGTAGATGTAATCAGTCCCTCAGTCTTGAGTAGATGTAATCAGTCCCGCAGTCTTGAGTAGATGTAATCAGTCACTCGGTCTTGAGTGGATGTATTCAGTCCCTCAGTCTTGAGTAGATGTAATCAGTCCCTTAGTCTTGAGTAGATGTATTCAATCCCTCAGTCTTGAGTAGATGTAATCAGCCCCTCAGTCCTGAGTAGATGTAATCAGTCCCTCAGTTTTGAGTAGATGTAATCAGTCCCTCAGTCTTGAGTAGATGTAATCAGTCCCTCAGTCTTGAGTAGATGCATTCAGTCCCTCAGTCCTGAGTAGATGTAATCAGTCCCTGAGTCTTGAGTAGATGTAATCAGTCCCTCAGTCTTGAGTAGATGTAATCAGTCCCTCAGTCTTGAGTAGATGTAATCAGTCCCTCAGTCTTGAGTACATATATTCAGTCCCTCAGTCTTGAGTACATATATTCAGTCCCTCAGTCTTGTGTAGATGTAATCAGTCCCTCAGTCTTGAGTAGATGTAATCAGTCCCTCAGTCTTGAGTAGATGTAATCCGTCCCTCAGTCTTGAGTAGATGTAATCAGTCCCTCAGTCTTGAGTAGATGTAATCAGTCCCTCAGTCTTGAGTAGATGTAATCAGTCCCTCAGTCCAGAGTAGATGTAATCAGTCCTTCAGTCTTGAGTAGATGTAATCAGTCCCTCAGTCTTGAGTAGATGTAATCCGTCCATCAGTCTTAAGTAGATGTAATCAGTCCCTCAGTCTTGAGTAGATGTAATCAGTTCCTCAGTCTTGAGTAGATGTAATCAGTCCCTCAGTCTTGAGTAGATGTATTCAGTCCCGCAGTCTTGAGTAGATGTAATCAGTCACTCGGTCTTGAGTGGATGTATTCAGTCCCTCAGTCTTGAGTAGATGTAATCAGTCCCTTAGTCTTGAGTAGATGTATTCAGTCCCTCAGTCTTGAGTAGATGTAATCAGCCCCTCAGTCCTGAGTAGATGTAATCAGTCCCTCAGTCTTGAGTAGATGTAATCAGTCCCTCAGTCTTGAGTAGATGTAATCAGTCCCTCAGTCTTGAGTAGATGCATTCAGTCCCTCAGTCCTGAGTAGATGTAATCAGTCCCTGAGTCTTGAGTAGATGTAATCAGTCCCTCAGTCTTGAGTAGATGTAATCAGTCCCTCAGTCTTGAGTACATATATTCAGTCCCTCAGTCTTGAGTACATATATTCAGTCCCTCAGTCTTGTGTAGATGTAATCAGTCCCTCAGTCTTGAGTAGATGTAATCAGTCCCTCAGTCTTGAGTAGATGTAATCCGTCCCTCAGTCTTGAGTAGATGTAATCAGTCCCTCAGTCTTGAGTAGATGTAATCAGTCCCTCAGTCTTGAGTAGATGTAATCAGTCCCTCAGTCCAGAGTAGATGTAATCAGTCCTTCAGTCTTGAGTAGATGTAATCAGTCCCACAGTCTTGAGTAGATGTAATCCGTCCATCAGTCTTAAGTAGATGTAATCAGTCCCTCAGTCTTGAGTAGATGTAATCAGTTCCTCAGTCTTGAGTAGATGTAATCAGTCCCTCAGTCTTGAGTAGATGTAATCAGTCCCGCAGTCTTGAGTAGATGTAATCAGTCACTCGGTCTTGAGTGGATGTATTCAGTCCCTCAGTCTTGAGTAGATGTAATCAGTCCCTTAGTCTTGAGTAGATGTATTCAGTCCCTCAGTCTTGAGTAGATGTAATCAGCCCCTCAGTCCTGAGTAGATGTAATCAGTCCCTCAGTCTTGAGTAGATGTAATCAGTCCCTCAGTCTTGAGTAGATGTAATCAGTCCCTCAGTCTTGAGTAGATGCATTCAGTCCCTCAGAGTCCTGAGTCTTGAGTATGTAATCAGTCCCTCAGAGTCTTCAGAGTATATATTCAGTCCCTCATCTTGTATATCAGTCCCTCAGTCTTGTGTAGATGTCCTTCAGTCTTGAGTCGATGTAATCAGTAATCAGTCCCTCAGTCTTGAGTACATATATTCAGTCCCTCAGTCTTGTGTAGATGTAATCAGTCCCTCAGTCTTGAGTAGATGTAATCAGTCCCTCAGTCTTGAGTAGATGTGATCCGTCCCTCAGTCTTGAGTAGATGTAATCAGTCCCTCAGTCTTGAGTAGATGTAATCAGTCCCTCAGTCTTGCGTAGATGTAATCAGTCCCTCAGTCCAGAGTAGATGTAATCAGTCCTTCAGTCTTGAGTAGATGTAATCCGTCCCTCAGTCTTGAGTAGATGTAATCAGTCCCTCAGTCTTGAGTAGATGTAATCAGTCCCTCAGTCTTGAGTAGATGTAATCAGTCCCTCAGTCTTGAGTAGATGTAATCAGTCCCTCAGTCTTGATTAGATGTAATCAGTCCCGCAGTCTTGAGTAGATGTAATCAGTCACTCAGTCTTGAGTGGATGTATTCAGTCCCTCAGTCTTGAGTAGATGTAATCAGTCCCTTAGTCTTGAGTAGATGTAATCCGTCCCTCAGTCTTGAGTAGATGTAATCAGTCCCTCAGTCTTGAGTAGATGTAATCAGTCCCTCAGTCTTGAGTAGATGTAATCAGTCCCTCAGTCTTGAGTAGATGTAATCAGTCCCTCAGTCTTGAGTAGATGTAATCAGTCCCTCAGTCTTGAGTAGATGTAATCAGTCCCTCAGTCTTGATTAGATGTAATCAGTCCCGCAGTCTTGAGTAGATGTAATCAGTCACTCAGTCTTGAGTGGATGTATTCAGTCCCTCAGTCTTGAGTAGATGTAATCAGTCCCTTAGTCTTGAGTAGATGTAATCCGTCCCTCAGTCTTGAGTAGATGTAATCAGTCCCTCAGTCTTGAGTAGATGTAATCAGTCCCTCAGTCTTGAGTAGATGTAATCAGTCCCTCAGTCTTGAGTAGATGTAATCAGTCCCTCAGTCTTGAGTAGATGTAATCAGTCCCTCAGTCTTGAGTAGATGTAATCCGTCCCTCAGTCTTGAGTAGATGTAATCAGTCCCTCAGTCTTAAGTAGATGTAATCAGTCCCTCAGTCTTGCGTAGATGTAATCAGTCCCTCAGTCTTGAGTGTATGTAATCAGTCCCTCAGTCTTGAGTAGATGTAATCAGTCCCTCAGTCTTGAGTAGATGTAATCAGTCCCGCAGTCTTGAGTAGATGTAATCAGTCACTCAGTCTTGAGTGGATGTATTCAGTCCCTCAGTCTTGAGTAGATGTAATCAGTCCCTTAGTCTTGAGTAGATGTATTCAGTCCCTCAGTCTTGAGTAGAAGTAATCAGTCCCTCAGTCATGAGTAGATGTAATCAGTCCCTCAGTCTTGAGTAGATGTAATTAGTCCCTCAGTCTTGAGTAGATGTAATCAGTCCCTCAGTCTTGAGTAGATGTATTCAGTCCCTCAGTCCTGAGTAGATTTAATCAGTCCCTCAGTCCTGAGTAGATGTAATCAGTCCCTGAGTCTTGAGTAGATGTAATCAGTCCCTCAGTCTTGAGTAGATGTAATCAGTCCCTCAGTCTTGAGTAGATGTAATCAGTCCCTCAGTCTTGAGTAGATGTAATCAGTCCCTCAGTCTTGAGTAGATGTAATCAGCCCCTCAGTCTTGAGTACATATATTCAGTCCCTCAGTCTTGTGTAGATGTAATCAGTCCCTCAGACTGAATGCATCTACTCAAGACTGAGGGACTGATTACATCTACTCAAGACTGAGGGACTGATTACATCTACTCAAGACTGAGGGACTGATTACATCTACTCAGGACTGAGGGGCTGATTACATCTACTCAAGACTGAGGGACTGTTCCTGCGTACTTTCTGTATTCGACTGAAGAAGCCTACTGTGTAGGCGAAACGTTTCGGAATAAAGTTGTCTAACTGTTGCATATGTGTCTTACCTAACTACCCCCAGTAGATGTAATAAGTCCCTCAGTCTTGAGTAGATATATTCAGTCTATTAGTCTTGTTTATCAAGACTGATAGACTGAATACATCATATACATCTCCTCTCTTCAGAATAAAATCCACTTCTCGTCATCGACTCCAGGTTGAGGGACAGATTACCTCAGACTCCTCCTTATGTTCCCCCGCCACTCTCTTGACCGGACTGAAGAATAACGACACCCAAAAGTTATATAAACGTTTCATTTATCAACTTTTCGTTTTTTTTAAATCATTAAAAAAATATTTATAACAATATCGTTTATTACCCAACAAATTTAGATATTCCAGCTGCTATAATCTGCCATTAATTTATTGTAATTATAGGCAGATTATTGATCAAGTTCTCAACTATAATTTTATTATAAGTATTTTTAGAGTTGAAATAAACACAATTATTGGATGTTTTTGTTTAATATAACTGACAATTATTTGCTATTATAATTTCCCAGCTGATGATCATGTCTTTATCAAGTGTCATCATGTCTTTATCATGTGTCATCATGTCTTTATCAAGTGTCATCATGTCTTTATCATGTGTCATCATGTCTTTATCATGTGTCATCATGTCTTTATCAAGTGTCATCATGTCTTTATCAAGTGTCATCATGTCTTTATCAAGTGTCATCATGTCTTTATCAAGTGTCATCATGTCTTTATCATGTGTCATCATGTCTTTATCATGTGTCATCATGTCTTTATCATGTGTCATCATGTCTTTATCATGTGTCATCATGTCTTTATCATGTGTCATCATGTCTTTATCAAGTGTCATCATGTCTTTATCAAGTGTCATCATGTCTTTATCAAGTGTCATCATGTCTTTATCAAGTGTCATCATGTCTTTATCAAGTGTCATCATGTCTTTATCATGTGTCATCATGTCTTTATCATGTGTCATCATGTCTTTATCAAGTGTTATCATGTCTTTATCAAGTGTCATCATGTCTTCATCACGTCTTCATCATGTCATAATGTATATATATATATATATATATATATATATATATATATATATATATATATATATATATATATATATATATATATATATATATATATATATATATATATATATATATATATATAAATATAGGGAGGTACCACCTCTAGAACTGTCCTAGGGACCCTCATCCTCAGAGAAAAGAATAAACTTACTTCGAGCAAAACTCAAGGTTCTCCCTGAAGCTGTTTGAGAATTTTCTCCTACCACCCCCTATGTGTGTGTGTGTGTTCTCATCTAATTGTACTCGCCTAAGTGTGGTTGCAGGGGTCGAGATTCAGCTCCTGGCCCCGCCTCTTCACTGATCACTACTAGGTCCTCTCTCTCTCTCTCTGCTTCCTGAGCTTTGTCATACCTCATCTTAAAGCTATGTGTGGTTCCTGCCTCCACTACATCACTTGTTAGACTATTCCACTTCCTGGCAACTCTATGACTGAAGAAATACTTCTTAATATCCTTGTAACTCGTCTGAGTCTTCAATTTTCAATTGTGACCCCTTGTGTGAGTCCCCTCTCTGGGACATCCTGTCTCTGTCCACCTTATCTATTCCACGCAGTATTTTGTATATTGTTATCATGTCTCCCCTAACCCTTCTTTTTTCCAGTGTCGTCATGTCGATTTCCCTCAACTTTTCTTCGTAGGACATTTCCCTAAGCTCCGGAACTAACCTCGTTGCAACCCTTTGCACTTTCTCTAATTTCTTGACGTGCTTCACCATGTGTGGGTTCCAAACTGGTGCTGCATACTCCAGTATGGGCCTAACGTAAAGTGTACAGTGTCTTGAATGATTCCTTACTAAGGTAAGGAGCGCTGTTCTCAGGTTTGCCAGGCGCCCATATGCTGCAGCAGTTATCTGGTTGATGTGTGCTTCCGGAGACATGCTCGGTGTTATACTCAGCCCAAGATCTTTCTCCTTGAGTCTTTGGCCACCTAGCCTATACTCTGTCTGCGGTCTTCTTTGCCCTTCCCCAATCTTCATGACTTTGCATTTAGCAGGGTTGAATTCGAGAAGCCAGTTACTGGACCACGTCTTCAGCCAGTCCAGATCTCTTTGAAGTCCTGCCTGATCCTCATCTGATTTAATTCTCCTCATTAACTTCACATCATCTGCGGACAGGGACACTTCTGAGTCTAACCCTTCCATCATGTCGTTCACATATACCAAAAATAGCACTGGGCTTAGGAATGGCCACTGTGGACCCCCTTCTCGTCACAGGTGCCCACTGTGATACCTCATCACCTACCATGACTCGTTGTTGCCTCCCTGTCAACAACCAGTCATGTATGTGATGAGGTATCACAGTGGGCGCCTGTGACGAGCGGGTTCCCACAGGGGTCAGTCCTAGGACCAGTGCTATTTTTGATGTGTGTGTGTGTGTGTGTGTGTGTGTGTGTGTGTGTGTGTATACTCACCTAGTTGTACTCACTAGTTGAGGTTGCGGGGGTCGAGTCCGAGCTCCTGGCCCCGCCTCTTCACTGCTCGCTACTAGGTCACTCTCCCTGAGCCGTGAGCTTTATCATACCTCTGTTTAAAGCTATGTATGGATCCTGCCTCCACTACATCGCTTCCCAAACTATTCCACTTACTGACTACTCTGTGGCTGAAGAAATACTTCCTAACATCCCTGTGATTCATCTGCGTCTTCAACTTCCAACTGTGTCCCCTTGTTACTGTGTCCAATCTCTGGAACATCCTGTCTTTGTCCACCTTGTCAATTCCTCTCAGTATTTTGTATGTCGTTATCATGTCCCCCCTATCTCTCCTGTCCTCCAGTGTCGTCAGGTTGATTTCCCTTAACCTCTCCTCGTAGGACATACCTCTTAGCTCTGGGACTAGTCTTGTTGCAAACCTTTGCACTTTCTCTAGTTTCTTTACGTGCTTGGCTAGGTGTGGGTTCCAAACTGGTGCCGCATACTCCAATATGAGCCTAACGTACACGGTGTACAGGGTCCTGAATGACTCCTTATTAAGATGTCGGAATGCTGTTCTGAGGTTTGCTAGGTGCCCATATGCTGCAGCAGTTATTTGGTTGATGTGCGCTTCAGGAGATGTGCCTGGTGTTATACTCAACCCAAGATCTTTTTCCTTGAGTGAGGTTTGTAGTCTCTGGCCCCCTAGACTGTACTCCGTCTGCGGTCTTCTTTGTCCTTCCCCAATCTTCATGACTTTGCACTTGGTGGGATTGAACTCCAGGAGCCAATTGCTGGACTAGGTCTGCAGCCTGTCCAGATCCCTTTGTAGTTCTGCCTGGTCTTCGATCGAGTGAATTCTTCTCATCAACTTCACGTCATCTGCAAACAGGGACACCTCAGAGTCTATTCCTTCCGTCATGTCGTTCACAAATACCAGAAACAGCACTGGTCCTAGGACTGACCCCTGTGGGACCCCGCTGGTCACAGGTGCCCACTCTGACACCTCGCCACGTACCATGACTCGCTGCTGTCTTCCTGACAAGTATTCCCTGATCCATTGTAGTGCCTTCCCTGTTATCCCTGCTTGGTCCTCCAGTTTTTGCACCAATCTCTTGTGTGGAACTGTGTCAAACACCTTCTTGCAGTCCAAGAATATGCAATCCACCCACCCCTCTCTCTCTTGTCTTACTGCTGTCACCATGTCATAGAACTCCAGTAGGTTTGTGACACAGGATTTCCCGTCCCTGAAACCATGTTGGCTGCTGTTGATGAGATCGTTCCTTTCTAGGTGTTCCACCACTCTTCTCCTGATAATCTTCTCCATGATTTTGCATACTATACATGTCAGTGACACTGGTCTGTAGTTTAATGTTTCATGTCTGTCTCCTTTTTTAAAGATTAGGACTACATTTGCTGTCTTCCATGCCTCAGGCAATCTTCCTGTTTCGATAGATGTGTTGAATATTGTTGTTAGGGGTACACATAGCGCCTCTGCTCCCTCTCTCAGGACCCATGGAGAGATGTTATCTGGCCCCATTGCCTTTGAGGTATCTAGCTCACTCAGAAGCCTCTTCACTTCTTCCTCGGTTGTGTGCACTGTGTCCAGCACATGGTGGTGTGCTGGGGTGTGTGTGTGTGTACTTTCGTAATTGTTGTTGCAGGGCTCTTGTCCTAACTCCTGGCCCCGTGTGTGTATGTAATTGCTACCAGGACCTGAGAATCGACCCCTGCACTCGCCAGTAGGTAAGGCCACATAGCTGCACGAGTTGACTTACCCAGTGAAATACAGAGTATGTCACACCACTCTTGTATTTCCAGCCTTTAGTAATGTCTGTATGTATAACTGTATAATACAACTGGCTATCGGGCTTCGTGTATAATTCTTCATTTTACATCTTTAAACACATCATAGCATGTTATCTGAGGTGCAAGAAGTTGAAAGAAAATGCGTAGTGGTAACTTGGTGATCTTGACAGTGAAACTTGTGGGAGCCTGTGACGTCACTGGATAAACAAGTTCTGGTGGCCTATAAAAGGCAGTGAGAGCGAGCTCTAAGTTAAACCATCTCCAGAACTCCTGGCGATCGCATCCTCTTGAGTGCTGTATTATAATCTTGTTCACACGCTTGTTCTCTCACCTTCACCAAGTACTGTCATCACGTTCTTGTCTCAGTCTCGCAGAGTGGTGCTTATTCGGACGTTGTGTCATCTGGTGAGCAGTGTGTGAACTTGATAATTTGTCATCTGGTGCTGGGTCAGTAGAAGCTCACTTACCATGACCTACTGTGGCACTCACACTGCTCTTCTCATGGCCCTCATCTCTACCACCCTTGCTGCCGTCGCTATTGGACCAGCTGTGGTCAACCC
>NC_091320.1:1667792-1675292 GCF_038502225.1 Cherax quadricarinatus
CCGAAACATCGCTATAAAGACTCATTCTCACATGTGCCAGTTACTTGTGTATGAAACACAAGTCACAGGTTACGGAGCTTGTTTCTGTAAGGACTACCTTCCTAGAGCTCCATACAGTTTTATCGTGTGATTTTAGCGCTCCCCAGAGAATTTATCAATAATGCTACAACTGTTCATACTGCTGACAGTTGTAAGATGACAGCAAGAGCTACTTTAAGATTATAAGCTGTCAGCTACACCAGGGTCACGAAGCCTGCATGAAAACCGGAT
Source organism: Cherax quadricarinatus (assembly GCF_038502225.1). Classification (NCBI taxonomy): domain Eukaryota; kingdom Metazoa; phylum Arthropoda; class Malacostraca; order Decapoda; family Parastacidae; genus Cherax; species Cherax quadricarinatus. The sequence continues at coordinate 1,668,063 of NC_091320.1, forward strand.
AAACTGAAGTTATAGCGTATATACACTGAGAGATGGTTTACTAATGGAGTTTAAATCTTATCGACTACATTAAGGCACCTGCTCAGCACCTGTCATGAATATTCTAGTCCCTAAAATGTGGATTAAATTCTAAAATAAGAATTTAAAGTAAATTCTCAGAGTATATACTCTGAGAGATATTAACCTCTCAGGGATATATACTTGTTGGGATGTATACAACTCTGGAAATATATCCTGATAGCAACACTTGTCTGCAATATTTGTGTTACTCTCTCATACCTCCAGGTGGTGGGGGCTATCATGGTGGTAGGTCATGGGGGCTATCATGGTGGTAGGTCATGGGTACTATCATGGTGGTAGGTCATGGGGGCTATCATGGTGGTAGGTCATGGGTACTATCATGGTGGTAGGTCATGGGGACTATCATGGTGGTAGGTCATGGGTACTATCATGGTGGTAGGTCATGGGGACTATCATGGTGGTAGGTCATGGGTACTATCATGGTGGTAGGTCATGGGTACTATCATGGTGGTAGGTCATGGGTACTATCATGGTGGTAGGTCATGGGTACTATCATGGTGGTAGGTCATGGGGACTATCATGGTGGTAGGTCATGGGTACTATCATGGTGGTAGGTCATGGGTACTATCATGGTGGTAGGTCATGGGGACTATCATGGTGGAAGGTCATGGGTACTATCATGGTGGTAGGTCATGGGGACTATCATGGTGGTAGGTCATGGGTACTATCATGGTGGTAGGTCATGGGGACTATCATGGTGGTAGGTCATGGGTACTATCATGGTGGTAGGTCATGGGGACTATCATGGTGGTAGGTCATGGGGGCTATCATGGTGGTAGGTCATGGGGACTATCATGGTGGTAGGTCATGGGTACTATCATGGTGGTAGGTCATGGGGACTATCATGGTGGTAGGTCATGGGGGCTATCATGGTGGTAGGTCATGGGGACTATCATGGTGGTAGGTCATGGGGGCTATCATGGTGGTAGGTCATGGGGGCTATCATGGTGGTAGGTCATGGGGACTATCATGGTGGTAGGTCATGGGGACTATCATGGTGGCAGGTCATGGGGGCTATCATGGTGGTAGGTCATGGGGACTATAATGGTGGTAGGTCATGGGGACTATCATGGTGGTAGGTCATGGGTACTATCATGGTGGTAGGTCATGGGGGCTATCATGGTGGTAGGTCATGGGTACTATCATGGTGGTAGGTCATGGGGACTATCATGGTGGTAGGTCATGGGTACTATCATGGTGGTAGGTCATGGGGACTATCATGGTGGTAGGTCATGGGGACTATCATGGTGGTAGGTCATGGGGACTATCATGGTGGTAGGTCATGGGGACTATCATGGTGGTAGGTCATGGGGACTATAATGATGGTAGGTCATGGGGACTATTATGGTGGTAGGTCATGGGGACTATAATGATGGTAGGTAATCGGGACTATCATGATGGTAGGTCATGGGTACTATCATGATGGTAGGTCATGGGTACTATCATGATGGTAGGTCATGGGTACTATCATGGTGGTAGGTCATGGGTACTGTCATGGTGGTAGGTCATGGGGACTATCATGATGGTAGGTCATGGGTACTATCATGATGGTAAGTCATGGGTACTATCATGATGGTAGGTCATGGGTACTGTCATGGTGGTAGGTCCTGGGGACTCTCATGATGGTAGGTAATCGGGACTGTCATGGTGGTAGGTAATGGGGACTATCATGATGGTAGGCCATGGGTACTATCATGGTGGTAGGTCACGTGGACTATCATGATGTTAAGTCATGGGTACTATCATGATGGTAGGTCATGGGTACTATCATGATGGTAGGTCATGGGTGCTATCATGATGGTAGGTCATGGGTACTATCATGGTGGTAGGTCATGGGGACTATCATGATGGTAAGTCATGGGGACTCTCATGATGATAGGTCATGGGCACTATCATGATGGTAGGTCATGGGTACTATCATGATGGTAGGTCATGGGTACTATCATGATGGTAAGTCATGAGGACTCTCATGATGATAAGTCATTGGTACTATCATGGTGGTAGGTCATGTGGACTATCATGATGGTAGGCCATGGGTACTATCATGATGGTAGCTCATGGGTACTATTATGGTGGTAAGTCATGGGGACTATCATGGTGGTAGGTCATGGGTACTATCATGGTGGCAGGTCATGGGGACTATCATGGTGGTAGGTCATGGGGACTATCATGATGGTAGGTCATGGGGACTATCATGGTGATAAGTCATGGGTACTATCATGGTAGTAGGTCATGGGGACTATCATGGTGGTAGGTCATGGGTACTATCATGGTGGTAGGTCATGGGTACTATCATGGCGGCAGGTCATGGGTACTATCATGATGGCAGGTCATGGGGACTATCATGATGGTAGGTCATGGGTACTATCATGGTGGTCGGTCATGGGGACTATCATGATGGTAGGTCATGGGTACTATCATGGTGGTAGGTCATGGGTACTATCATGGTGGTAGGTCATGGGGACTATCATGGTGGTAGGTCATGGGTACTATCATGGTGGCAGGTCAAGGGTACTATCATGATGGCAGGTCATTGGGACTATTATGATGGTAGGTCATGGGTACTATCATGGTGGTAGGTCATGGGTACTATCATGGTGGTAGGTCATGTGGACTATCATGATGGTAGGCCATGGGTACTATCATGATGGTAGGTCATGGGTACTATCATGGTGGTAAGTCATGGGTACTATCATGGTGGTAGGTCATGGGTACTATCATGGTGGTAGGTCATGGGTACTATCATGGTGGTAGGTCATGAGGACTCTCATGATGATAAGTCATTGGTACTATCATGGTGGTAGGTCATGTGGACTATCATGATGGTAGGTCATGGGTACTATCATGGTGGTAGGTCATGGGTACTATCATGGTGGTAGGTCATGGGGACTATCATGGTGGTAGGTCATGGGTACTATCATGGTGGCAGGTCATGGGGACTATCATGGTGGTAGGTCATGGGGACTATCATGATGGTAGGTCATGGGGACTATCATGGTGATAAGTCATGGGTACTATCATGGTAGTAGGTCATGGGGACTATCATGGTGGTAGGTCATGGGTACTATCATGGTGGTAGGTCATGGGTACTATCATGGCGGCAGGTCATGGGTACTATCATGATGGCAGGTCATGGGGACTATCATGATGGTAGGTCATGGGTACTATCATGGTGGTCGGTCATGGGGACTATCATGGTGGTAGGTCATGGGTACTATCATGGTGGCAGGTCATGGGGACTATCATGGTGGTAGGTCATGGGGACTATCATGATGGTAGGTCATGGGGACTATCTTGGTGGTAGGTCATGGGTACTATCGTGGTAGTAGGTCATGGGGACTATCATGGTGGTAGGTCATGGGTACTATCATGGTGGTAGGTCATGGGTACTATCATGGCGGCAGGTCAAGGGTACTATCATGATGGCAGGTCATTGGGACTATTATGATGGTAGGTCATGGGTACTATCATGGTGGTAGGTCATGGGTACTATCATGGTGGTAGGTCATGTGGACTATCATGATGGTAGGCCATGGGTACTATCATGATGGTAGGTCATGGGTACTATCATGGTGGTAAGTCATGGGGACTCTCATGGTGGTAGGTCATGGGTACTATCATGGTGGTAGGTCATGGGAACTATCATGGTGGTAGGTCATGGGGACTATCATGGTGGTAGGTTATGGGTACTATCATGGTGGCAGGTCATGGGGACTATCATGGTGGTAGGTCATGGGGACTATCATGATGGTAGGTCATGGGGACTATCATGGTGGTAGGTCATGGGTACTATCGTGGTAGTAGGTCATGGGGACTATCATGGTGGTAGGTCATGGGTACTATCATGGTGGTAGGTCATGGGTATTATCATGGCGGCAGGTCAAGGGTACTATCATGATGGCAGGTCATGGGGACTATCATGATGGTAGGTCATGGGTACTATCATGGTGGTAGGTCATGGGTACTATCATGGTGGTAGGTCATGGGTACTATCATTGTGGTAAGTCATGGGGACTATCATGATGGTAGGTCATGGGTACTATCATGATGGTAGGTCATGGGGACTATCATGATGGTAGGTCATGGGTACTATCATGATGGTAGGCCATGGGTACTATCATCGTGGTAGGTCATGGGGACTATCATGATGGTAGGTCATGGGGACTATCATGATGGTAGGTCAGGGGGACTATCATGATGGTAGATCATGGGGACTATCATGATAGTAGGCCCCCTGATGCAGCGATGGGTATACACATCGCGATGTGTACATCTACTATGTATACAACCACAAGAATACATGTATCCGCCTTGGTAATGTTACTTGTCATCTCGATAAAGAATCTTTACCGAAGTGAGCCACGAAAGTGCCATGATTCTGTTATCATTATATATTTAAGGCAAACACTAGATTCACAGGAGTCGTACAGCGCCTGGTAGCTTGTGTCAGTGAGAGGCAGGAGACAGGATGAGGGGTAGTGAGAGGCAGGGGTCAGGATGACGGGTAGAGAGAGGCAGGGGTCAGGATGAGGGGTAGAGAGAGGCAGGGGTCAGGATGAGGGGTAGTGAGAGGCAGGAGACAGGATGAGGGGTAGAGAGAGGCAGGGGTCAGGATGACGGATAATGAGTGGCAGGGGTCAGGATGAGGGGTAGTGAGAGGCAGGGGTCAGAATGAGGGATAGGGAGAGGCAGGAGTCTGGATGGGGGATAGGGAGAAGCAGGGGTCAGGATAGCAAGGTGGTGACCAAACATAGACACCTGACAGTCATCACTGGGATGCTGGAGGCATCTCCTGGATTTACCGAGCTAGAGGCTTACCTCACCGCATTCTGCACACATATTTGCTGGTGTCTGGTACACGCCCCATGACGTGTACACGCCCCATGACGTGTACACGACCTGCTGGGCACCTCCACCCTCAACACAACTGGCATTTCCAACCGGATGTCGAGAAGTGACTCATGCTGTGAAAATCGTGTCTAGCTACGTCATGGTGGCTGTGTGTGTGTGTGTGTGTGTGTGTGTGTGTACTCACCTAGTTGTACTCACCTAGTTGAGGTTGCGGGGGTCGAGTCCGAGCTCCTGGCCCCGCCTCTTCACTGATCGCTACTAGGTCACTCTCCCTGAGCCGTGAGCTTTATCATACCTCTGCTTAAAGCTATGTATGGATCCTGCCTCCACTACATCGCTTCCCAAACTATTCCACTTACTGACTACTCTGTGGCTGAAGAAATACTTCCTAACATCCCTGTGATTCATCTGTGTCTTCAGCTTCCAACTGTGTCCCCTTGTTACTGTGTCCAATCTCTGGAACATCCTGTCTTTGTCCACCTTGTCAATTCCTCTCAGTATTTTGTATGTCGTTATCATGTCCCCCCTATCTCTCCTGTCCTCCAGTGTCGTCAGGTTGATTTCCCTTAACCTCTCCTCGTAGGACATACCTCATAGCTCTGGGACTAGTCTTGTTGCAAACCTTTGCACTTTCTCTAGTTTCTTCACGTGCTTGGCTAGGTGTGGGTTCCAAACTGGTGCAGCATACTCCAATATGGGCCTAACGTACACGGTGTACAGGGTCCTGAATGATTCCTTATTAAGATGTCGGAATGCTGTTCTGAGGTTTGCTAGGCGCCCATATGCTGCAGCAGTTATTTGGTTGATGTGCGCTTCAGGAGATGTGCCTGGTGTTATACTCACCCCAAGATCTTTTTCCTTGAGTGAGGTTTGTAGTCTCTGACCCCCTAGACTGTACTCCATCTGCGGCCTTCTTTGCCCTTCCAAAATCTTCATGACTTTGCACTTGGTGGGATTGAACTCCAGGAGCCAATTGCTGGACCAGGTCTGCAGCCTGTCCAGATCCCTTTGTAGTTCTGCCTGGTCTTCGATCGAGTGAATTCTTCTCATCAACTTCACGTCATCTGCAAACAGGGACACCTCAGAGTCTATTCCTTCCGTCATGTCGTTCACAAATACCAGAAACAGCACTGGTCATAGGACTGACCCCTGCGGGACCCCGCTGGTCACAGGTGCCCACTCTGACACCTCGCCACGTACCATTACTCGTGGCTGTCTTCCTGACAAGTATTCCCTGATCCATTGTAGTGCCTTCCCTGTTATCCCTGCTTGGTCCTCCAGTTTTTGCACAAATCTCTTGTGTGGAACTGTGTCAAACGCCTTCTTGCAGTCCAAGAAAATGCAATCCACCCACCCCTCTCTCTCTTGTCTTACTGCTGTCACCATGTCATAGAACTCCAGTAGGTTTGTGACACAGGATTTCCCGTCCCTGAAACCATGTTGGCTGCTGTTGATGAGATCGTTCCTTTCTAGGTGTTCCACCACTCTTCTCCTGATAATCTTCTCCATGATTTTGCATACTATACATGTCAGTGACACTGGTCTGTAGTTTAATGCTTCATGTCTGTCTCCTTTTTTAAAGATTGGGACTACATTTGCTGTCTTCCATGCCTCAGGCAATCTCCCTGTTTCGATAGATGTATTGAATATTGTTGTTAGGGGTACACATAGCGCCTCTGCTCCCTCTCTCAATACCCATGGGGAGATGTTATCTGGCCCCATTGCCTTTGAGGTATCTAGCTCACTCAGAAGCCTCTTCACTTCTTCCTCGGTTGTGTGCACTGTGTCCAGCACTTGGTGGTGTGCCCCACCTCTCCGTCTTTCTGGAGCCCCTTCTGTCTCCTCTGTGAACACTTCTTTGAATCTCTTGTTGAGTTCTTCACATACTTCACGGTCATTTCTTGTTGTCTCTCCTCCTTCCTTCCTTAGCCTGATTACCTGGTCCTTGACTGTTGTTTTCCTCCTGATGTGGCTGTACAACAGTTTCGGGTCAGATTTGGCTTTCGCTGCTATGTCATTTTCATATTGTCTTTGGGCCTCCCTTCTTATCTGTGCATATTCGTTTCTGGCTCTACGACTGTTCTCCTTATTCTCCTGGGTCCTTTGCCTTCTATATTTCTTCCATTCCCTAGCACACTTGGTTTTTGCCTCCCTGCACCTTTGGGTAAACCATGGGCTCATCCTAGCTTTTTCATTATTCCTGTTACCCTTGGGTACAAACCTCTCCTCTGCCTCCTTGCATTTTGTTGCTACATATTCCATCATCTCATTAACTGGCTTCCCTGCCAGTTCTCTGTC
>NC_091320.1:1682792-1815128 GCF_038502225.1 Cherax quadricarinatus
TGTGTTGTGTGTGTTGGGTGTGTGTTGTGTGTGTTGCGTGTGTGTTGTGTGTGTTGTGTGTGTATGTTGCGTGTGTGTGTGTTGCGTGTGTTGTGTGTTGTGTGTCTGTTGTGTTGCACTGAGAAGTGGGGAGGAAACTGGAGGGGAGGGGAAGGAGAGGGAAAGGGAGAGGGAGAGGGTCAGAGAAAGGGGAGATGGGGAGGGATAGGGCGATGGGTAGAGGGAGAAGGGGAAGTGGGAGAGAGGGAGGTGTAGGATGGGGAGAGAAGGGAATGGTAGGTCTGGAGGGGTAGGGGAAAGGTAGAGGGAGAGGTGAAGGAGAGAGAGGGGGAGGGGGTGATAGGAGAGGGTTGGGGGGGGGAGATTATATTAAACATTACACTAAACTGTGGCTGGTGTCAACACAGTCAGGGTATAGTTTACACTTCTCATTTATTAACGCAAGTCAGGGTAGGTTAGATCAGGGTAGGTTTGGTCAGGGTAAGTTAGGTCATGGTAGGTTAGGTCATGGTAGGTTAGGTCAGGGTAGGTTAGGTCATGGTAGGTTAGGTCAGGGTAGGTTAGGTCATGGTAGGTTAGGTCAGGGTAGGTTAGATCAGGGTAGGTTAGGTCAGGGTAGGTTAGGTCAGGGTAGGTTAGGTCATGGTAGGTTAGGTCAAGGTAGGTTAGGTCATGGTAGGTTAGGTTATGGTAGGTTAGGTCATGGTAGGTTAGGTCAGGGTAGGTTAGGTCAGGGTAGGTTAGGTCAGGGTAAGTTAGGTCATGGTAGGTTTGGTCAGGGTAAGTTAGGTCATGGTAGGTTAGGTTATGGTAGGTTAGGTCATGGTAGGTTAGGTCAGGGTAGGTTAGGTCAGGGTAGGTTAGGTCAGGGTAGGTTTGGTCAGGGTAAGTTAGGTCATGGTAGGTTAGGTCATGGTCGGTTAGGTCATGGTAGGTTAGGTCAGGGTAGGTTAGGTCAGGGTAGGTTTGGTCAGGGTAAGTTAGGTCATGGTAGGTTAGGTCAGGGTAGGTTAGGTCATGGTAGGTTAGGTCAGGGTAGGTTAGGTCATGGTAGGTTAGGTCAGGGTAGGTTAGATCAGGGTAGGTTAGGTTATGGTAGGTTAGGTCATGGTAGGTTAGGTCAGGGTAGGTTAGGTCACGGTAGGTTAGGTCATGGTAGGTTAGGTCATGGAAGGTTAGGTCATGGTAGGTTAGGTCATGGTAGGTTAAGTCATGGTAGGTTAGGCCAGGGTAGGTTAGGTCATGGTAGGTTAGGTCATGGTAGGTTAGGTCAGGGTAGGTTAGGTCAGGGTAGGTTAGGTCATGGTAGGTTAGATCAGGGTAGGTTAGGTCAGGGTAGGTTAGGTCAGGGTAGGTTAGGTCAGGGTAGGTTAGGTCAGGGTAGGTTAGGTCAGGGTAGGTTAGGTCAGGGTAGGTTAGGTCAGGGTAGGTTAGGTCAGGGTAGGTTAGGTCATGGTAGGCTAGGTCATGGTAGGTTAGGTCAGGGTAGGTTAGGTCAGGGTAGGTTAGGTCATGGTAGATTAGGTCATGGTAGGTTAGATCATGGTAGGTTAGGTCAGGGTAGGTTAGGTCATGGTAGGCTAGGTCATGGTAGGTTAGGTCATGGTAGGTTAGGTCATGGTAGGTTAGGTCAGGGTAGGTTAAGTCATGGTAGGTTAGGTCAGGGTAGGTTAGGTCATGGTAGGTTAGGTCAGGGTAGGTTAGGTCATGGTAGGTTAGGTCATGGTAGGTTAGGTCATGGTAGGTTAGGTCAGGGTAGGTTAGGTTAGGTCTGGGTACATGAGGGATTTTTGCATAGTAGAAGAATGAATAAAATATTACAAGCCCAGTGTTGATCATGTGGTACACGTCTCTACGTTGATAGTTGGGAACCCCAGCAGCGCAGGTCTGGTGGGGGCCTCCTTGATGTCAGCTATCTTAGTTCCCACTGGGCTGTAACAGACCAGGTTACTATAATTAACCCGCCCTCCTGACATATTATTACAGTATGTCAAGGTTATATTATGTGAGACCACGCCCATGACGGTTTCCATGGTTAGCCCTACTTACCTAACACTGCAGCGATTCACTAGGCTTGATGTTGGGATGAAAAGAACTTACCTGGCTCGGTGTAGTGGAAGCCTTGACGTTACCGCGTCGTTGAAGCTGGTATCAATGGCTTGATTGAAGATATGACATTGGACAGCTTCACTTCTTTCGTCACCTGACTTGACCATCTCTTGTCTACAAGTTGTGAAATATATCCATGGATAATGTCCACAGTGTGAAGAGATAACTATTTAACACTGTATCTTTGCTTCCGTTATCCTTAATATTCGTTCAAGCATGAATAAGCGACACAGAGAATGCATGATTTGACCACGAATTTGTTTCTAAGTTATGTGAATGCCAATAATGTTCGCTGATATGTGTGTGATTATTCACAGTAGGAGAGTTTCTGGTGCTCATGCACATAGGAGAGTTTCTGGTGCTCATGCACATATTAGAGTTACGTATTTGTGATATCTTTTCCACATTTCTTCCTGGAGACTGTCAACAAATGACCTGAGTTTCACAAAGTACACACGAACATGGCCGTGAATATTTCTGTTTGAGTGCAGTGCAGCCTAGCTGGCAACCCTCAGTCACTTGCTACATCACTGGTAGAAATCGTTCATGGCAATTGCAGTCCAGATCTTGGAGCTCAGCATGTCTATATGTAGTGGATTTTTTGTTGATATAATATCTACAGGTGCAGGTGCCAGCTCTGACGACTTAGCTGGATCAAAGAATGTGGATTCCTTGACTCCAAGGTTATTGAGTATAATGTCACTAGCTATGTTATCGGGCTTGAGGCATATTACTACATATTTTTAATTGGTTTCCTTAGACAAAGACATGAATATATTATATTGCAGGTTCTCTAGCAGGAGAGGAGATTCAGGTGTACTTGCAAGGATCACATGTCTGCATTACCTACTTTTGATCTAGGTCCAGTTCAGTTGCAATCTAAATCTGCATGGTAAGGAACACGTGTTAAGATATATGGATGATCTGGTATGGAGGTATTGAGGGGACTAGAGTCAGAGTTTGTCAGCCACGCTGGTGTGAAATTCATCAGTGAAAACCAGCATTAGTGGTCACAGTGGTGGCCCATACTAATCTGCCTATGGTGCATAGAAATATAGCTTGGTGGATGAATCCTACTGGAGCCAGCTGGTCCAGTGGTTAGTGCACTGGATTGGGAGTTTTGGGACTCCTCTACCGTGGGTTCAAATCCCAGCCCACCCGTTGTGTGATTTATAAATCTCTCTGGTGTTGCTGCATGTGGACGCACTTGACCGGGTTTAATCCACTACAGACCAGGAACAGTAGAGTGACCTAGCAAGGCCGAAGGGAGACGGGAAAGGGGGGGGATAGGGAAGAGGGGAGTGGAAGGGAGGTGGGATGGATGTTATTGAGAGAGGGAAGAGGAACAAGTGAGAAACAGGGAATGAGAAAGGATGTTAAGGAGGCAGAGGGGTGAGGGAAGGAAGGGTGACAAGGGAATAAAAAGTGAGGAGTGGGGATGAAGTAAGAGGAAGGAGGAGGGGGTGAAGTGAAGAGGAGGAGAAGGGGGTGAAGTGATGGGGAGGAGGAGGAGGGAAAGGTGGAGGGAGAAAGGCATTACATGGGCATCGAACTTTCAGTACTGGTGCTAAAGGTCGTATTCTTAGTCAGCTGCTGAGTTCTGGTTGTGTTGAGTGCTAGGTCAGTGTGACACACACACACACACACACACACACACACACACACACACACACACACACACACACACACTCAGGTGTATATGTTTTAAAAATATTGTAAAAAAACATCTAAAATAAATTGTTGACAGCAAGTGTATATAGAGAGAATAAGACAAATCCAGTGATGTGGCAACATTACTCCTCCCTCTTCTCCCTTCTCGTTCCTCCATCACACTTAGCATCCATCTTCCCAAGACTAAAATTACCCAACACATCACAGCTCACTCAGAACATACCATATTCTCAAGATCAACCCTTCCTTCTTACCCCTGGTTATCGTCCTCTCTTAGCAGCTCCAGAAAGCTGTGGTAGCCGCTCTTCAAAGATTATCATCAAAGTTCTTGTAATAAATGTTGAGAGAATCTGTGATAAAGTTTGACGAAGAAGAAGACCTTGAAATAATCTCTGACATATTATCAATGGCAGAAACGTAATGAATGGGTATTAATAACAGATACAGTATTCCCCATGATGCAACAGATGATAAGAGGGAAGAAAGACAACGTAGGGGACAAGAGCTAATCTAACAAATAAGAATAAAATAAGTGTTGATATTGAAGTATCATAAGGCAGATGGTTCACAGAGAACATTTTTGGAACAACAACAGTAGGAGGAACTAATATTGTAGAAGCAGTAATCAACATTGTGCCAGTAAGCTACAGTAGACCCTGAAAGGAATATGATGATAACAGTAACGCTACCACAAACTTCACTGAGATAGCATCACTAGCAGCCAACGCTGGAAAAGCAAAACTTCTGTTTGAAAAGAGTTAAAAAAGAGACTGGGAGAGATGGACTGGGAGACAAGGAGCTAATGTCGAGAAAACACATGGAAAGACAAACTAGTGAGAGAACTTCCTTGTCCATCACGTTGAAGATCCAAGAAGGATGAGGAGAGATGAACCATCAAGACTAGACTTAGTATTCAGCCTGAGTGATGCTGGCATGGGAGAAGAAGAATACAAAGAGCCTCCAGGAGCAAGTAACCACTGCATCTTGGTTTGGTTTACTTGCTGGAGGCGAGTAAGAACAAGATAATGAAACTGAAATGGAGCAAGAGATAAACACAAAATAAAGGAAAATGTGATTGTAAAATACACAGATAACCCGGACATAAGAGAGAAAAACTCACCACGACGTTTCGGTCCGACAAAGTGTGACTTTGTAAATGGTCCACGTGGGACCGAAACGTCCTTGTGAGAGAGCAAAGGTGACCATTATCACCACCACAAGTTAAACCAGCACCCACACCTCTGACAGCCTCCAGAATCACCCCAACCACTACCACCACGGGGGTCATAGAATACAAAAGCAACAGTGAATGAAGATGACGACCTTGCGAGCACTTAGCTGGAGGAAGGAGGGAGGCAGAGGAGGAGGAGGAGGAGGGAAGGTCAGCAGTGGTGAGGATATTACTGCTGCAACCAGAGTCGTAAAGAACGTCACTCATGGACCTCAACTCACAAGGAGAACTTGCATTAAGTGCCTTCTCTTGGATTACGAAATTCACATTAATGCGGTCTTCCGCCCACGACCGCCCACCTGCGCTCCCGTACACACCTGTAAACACCAAGGTGAGGAACTTTTTTTTTCCCCTTTCAACTCTCCCACGGGTTCAGAATATACTAGTTTTGGTCGGTGATGGCGCCAGAGTTCTGACCACCTGAGAGGAACGTGTATTTTAATGAGTTAGTATGAGGGACGAGGCGCTTACTACTCACCAAGGACCTTTCTTGATTACTTGCTTACATTCTTCCTGTGTTGTGATTGTACATTCTTCCTGTGTTGTGATTGTACATTCTTCCTGTGTTGTGATTGTACATTCTTCCTGTGTTGTGATTGTACATTCTTCCTGTGTTGTGATTGTACATTCTTCCTGTGTTGTGATTGTACATTCTTCCTGTGTTGTGATTGTACATTCTTCCTGTGTTGTGATTGTGCATTCTTCCTGTGTTGTGATTGTACATTCTTCCTGTGTTGTGATTGTACATTCTTCCTGTGTTGTGATTGTACATTCTTCCTGTGTTGTGATTGTACATTCTTCCTGTGTTGTGATTGTACATTCTTCCTGTGTTGTGATTGTACATTCTTCCTGTGTTGTTATTGTACATTCTTCCTGTGTTGTGATTGTACATTCTTCCTGTGTTGTGATTGTACAGTCTTCCTGTGTTGTGATTGTACATTCTTCCTGTGTTGTGATTGTACATTCTTCCTGTGTTGTGATTGTACATTCTTCCTGTGTTGTGATTGTACATTCTTCCTGTGTTGTGATTGTACATTCTTCCTGTGTTGTGATTGTACATTCTTCCTGTGTTGTGATTGTACATTCTTCCTGTGTTGTGATTGTACATTCTTCCTGTGTTGTGATTGTACATTCTTCCTGTGTTGTGATTGTACATTCTTCCTGTGTTGTGATTGTACATTCTTCCTGTGTTGTGATGCTGCTCAAGAGAAATATAATAACTAACAGCATGTGAAGAACGGTAGGTAGCTGAAGCTTCAGAAGCGTAATTAGTTGGTTGTTAGATAGTGGTGACACGTTGTAGTTAGTACAGAAACAGGGTAGTTAGTAGTGAAGTGGTGTGGTTAGTGTTGAAGTTAGTGTAGAGGCAGAACGACACTATCGAAGGCCTTTGTCCCGCCCCGAGCAAGGGCATGTCAGTGTCTCACAAGGCTTCTCACAACCTTCAGCAGCGCCGCTTGCGACACAGCGCTGCCTGCGACACAGCACCGCCTGCGACACAGCTGTACTCACACCTCGCACAGCCTCCCGCAGCGCCGCCTGCGACACAGCTGTACCCACACCTCGCGCAGCCTCCCGCAGCGCCGCCTGCGACACAGCTGTACCCACACCTCGCACAGCCTCCCGCAGCGCCGCCTGCGACACAGCTGTACCCACACCTCGCGCAGCCTCCCGCAGCGCCGCCTGCGACACAGCTGTACCCACACCTCGCACAGCCTCCCGCAGCGCCGCCTGCGACACAGCTGTACCCACACCTCGCGCAGCCTCCCGCAGCGCCGCCTGCGACACAGCTGTACCCACACCTCGCGCAGCCTCCCGCAGCGCCGCCTGCGACACAGCTGTACCCACACCTCGCACAGCCTCCCGCAGCGCCGCCTGCGACACAGCTGTACCCACACCTCGCACAGCCTCCCGCAGCGCCGCCTGCGACACAGCTGTACCCACACCTCGCACAGCCTCCCGCAGCGCCGCCTGCGACACAGCTGTACCCACACCTCGCACAGCCTCCCGCAGCGCCGCCTGCGACACAGCTGTACCCACACCTCGCACAGCCTCCCGCAGCGCCGCCTGCGACACAGCTGTACCCACATCTCGCACAGCCTCCCGCAGCACCGCCTGCGACACAGCTGTACCCACACCTCGCACAGCCTCCCGCAGCGCCGCCTGCGACACAGCTGTACCCACACCTCGCGCAGCCTCCCGCAGCGCCGCCTGCGACACAGCTGTACCCACACCTCGCGCAGCCTCCCGCAGCGCCGCCTGCGACACAGCTGTACCCACACCTCGCACAGCCTCCCGCAGCGCCGCCTGCGACACAGCGCCGCCTGCGACACAGCTGTACCCACACCTCGCACAGCCTCCCGCAGCGCCGCCTGCGACACAGCTGTACCCACACCTCGCACAGCCTCCCGCAGCGCCGCCTGCGACACAGCTGTACCCACACCTCGCACAGCCTCCCGCAGCGCCGCCTGCGACACAGCTGTACCCACACCTCGCACAGCCTCCCGCAGCGCCGCCTGCGACACAGCTGTACCCACACCTCGTGCAGCCTCCCGCAGCGCCGCCTGCGACACAGCTGTACCCACACCTCGCGCAGCCTCCCGCAGCGCCGCCTGCGACACAGCTGTACCCACACCTCGCACAGCCTCCCGCAGCGCCGCCTGCGACACAGCTGTACCCACACCTCGCACAGCCTCCCGCAGCGCCGCCTGCGACACAGCTGTACCCACACCTCGCACAGCCTCCCGCAGCGCCGCCTGCGACACAGCTGTACCCACACCTCGCGCAGCCTCCCGCAGCGCCGCCTGCGACACAGCTGTACCCACACCTCGCGCAGCCTCCCGCAGCGCCGCCTGCGACACAGCTGTACCCACACCTCGCACAGCCTCCCGCAGCGCCGCCTGCGACACAGCTGTACCCACACCTCGCGCAGCCTCCCGCAGCGCCGCCTGCGACACAGCTGTACCCACACCTCGCGCAGCCTCCCGCAGCGCCGCCTGCGACAAAGCTGTACCCACACCTCGCGCAGCCTCCCGCAGCGCCGCCTGCGACACAGCTGTACCCACACCTCGCGCAGCCTCCCGCAGCGCCGCCTGCGACACAGCTGTACCCACACCTCGCACAGCCTCCCGCAGCGCCGCCTGCGACACAGCTGTACCCACACCTCGCGCA
This sequence comes from Cherax quadricarinatus, assembly GCF_038502225.1. NCBI lineage: Eukaryota > Metazoa > Arthropoda > Malacostraca > Decapoda > Parastacidae > Cherax > Cherax quadricarinatus. Next base: position 1,690,975 of record NC_091320.1, read on the forward strand.
GCCTCCCGCAGCGCCGCCTGCGACACAGCGCCGCCTGCGTCCTACCTGGAAGCCTTTAAATAACAAAACAACACAACAAATAACCCGCATATGCGAGAAAGGAGCTTACAACGACGTTTCTATCCAACTTGGACGATTTAAAAAGTCAGAGTAACAACAAGGAGAAAAGGGAGGTGTATATATAGGCCAGCAGACAGAGACGGGAACAAGAGGTAGAAGGAAAGGTGGAAGAGAGGCAGTGGTAGAGGTACTAGTGGCAGCTAGAGTCAGTCAAAAACTAAGAGGAGTCCATAAATAAGAAAGTCGGACCGAAACGTCGTCGTCAGCTGTGCTCTTCTATGTGCGGGTTATTTGTGTACTAAGAGGAGCACTGCAAGGGAGCTAGGGGCGCAAAAGGGAGCTAGGGGCCCACAGAGAGGCTAGAGGCCCATATAAGGTAGGAACAAGAACACAGATGGGGGGGGATAATGATAATGGACAAAATACTCAAGGCAGATGAAAGAAACCCCAAAGGGGAGAGAGGAAAGAGGAAAGGGAGGAAGGGAGAAGCAGCAGCAGCGGCAGCAGCGGCAGCAGCGGCAGCGGCAGCAGCGGCAGCAGCAGCAGCGGCAGCAGCAGCAGCGGCAGCAGCGGCAGCAGCGGCAGCAGAGGCAGCAGCGGCAGCAGCGGCAGCAGAGGCAGCAGCGGCAGCAGCAGCAGCGGCAGCAGCGGCGGCAGAGGGTGAGGATGTAGGGAGAGGATGGAGGGTGAGGATGGAGGGTGAGGATGTAGGGTGAGGATGGAGGGTGAGGATGTAGGGAGAGGATGGAGGGTGAGGATGGAGGGTGAGGATGTAGGGTGAGGATGTAGGGTGAGGATGAGGGGTGAGGATGAGGGGTGAGGATGAGGGGTGAGGATGAGGGGTGAGGATGAGGGGTGAGGATGGAGGGTGAGGATGAGGGGTGAGGATGAGGGGTGAGGATGAGGGGTGATGATGGAGGGTGAGGATGTAGGGAGAGGATGGAGGGTGAGGATGGAGGGTGAGGATGTAGGGTGAGGATGGAGGGTGAGGATGTAGGGAGAGGATGGAGGGTGAGGATGGAGGGTGAGGATGTAGGGAGAGGATGGAGGGTGAGGATGGAGGGTGAGGATGTAGGGTGAGGATGGAGGGTGAGGATGTAGGGAGAGGATGGAGGGTGAGGATGGAGGGTGAGGATGTAGGGTGAGGATGTAGGGTGAGGATGAGGGGTGAGGATGAGGGGTGAGGATGGAGGGTGAGGATGTAGGGTGAGGATGGAGGGTGAGGATGTAGGGAGAGGATGGAGGGTGAGGATGGAGAGTGAGGATGTAGGGTGAGGATGGAGGGTGAGGATGTAGGGAGAGGATGTAGGGAGAGGATGGAGGGTGAGGATGGAGGGTGAGGATGGAGAGTGAGGATGGAGGATCAGAGTGTAAGTATGTTAGAGTGTGAGAGTGAAAGTATGTTAGAGTGTGAGAGTGTAAGTATGTTAGGGTGTGAGAGTGAAAGTATGTTAGAGTGTGAGAGTGTAAGTATGTTAGGGTGTGAGAGTGAAAGTATGTTAGAGTGTGAGAGTGAAAGTATGTTAGAGTGTGAGAGTGTAAGTATGTTAGAGTGTGAGAGTGAAAGTATGTTAGAGTGTGAGAGTGTAAGTATGTTAGAGTGTGAGAGTGAAAGTATGTTAGAGTGTGAGAGTGTAAGTATGTTAGAGTGTGAGAGTGAAAGTATGTTAGAGTGTGAGAGTGTAAGTATGTTAGGGTGTGAGAGTGAAAGTATGTTAGAGTGTGAGAGTGTAAGTATGTTAGGGTGTGAGAGTGAAAGTATGTTAGAGTGTGAGAGTGAAAGTATGTTAGAGTGTGAGAGTGTAAGTATGTTAGAGTGTGAGAGTGAAAGTATGTTAGAGTGTGAGAGTGTAAGTATGTTAGAGTGTGAGAGTGAAAGTATGTTAGAGTGTGAGAGTGTAAGTATGTTAGAGTGTGAGAGTGAAAGTATGTTAGAGTGTGAGAGTGAAAGTATGTTAGAGTGTGAGAGTGTAAGTATGTTAGGGTGTGAGAGTGAAAGTATGTTAGAGTGTGAGAGTGTAAGTATGTTAGAGTGTGAGAGTGAAAGTATGTTAGAGTGTGAGAGTGTAAGTATGTTAGAGTGTGAGAGTGAAAGTATGTTAGAGTGTGAGAGTGTAAGTATGTTAGAGTGTGAGAGTGAAAGTATGTTAGAGTGTGAGAGTGAAAGTATGTTAGAGTGTGAGAGTGTAAGTATGTTAGGGTGTGAGAGTGAAAGTATGTTAGAGTGTGAGAGTGTAAGTATGTTAGGGTGTGAGAGTGAAAGTATGTTAGAGTGTGAGAGTGTAAGTATGTTAGGGTGTGAGAGTGAAAGTATGTTAGAGTGTGAGAGTGAAAGTATGTTAGAGTGTGAGAGTGTAAGTATGTTAGAGTGTGAGAGTGTAAGTATGTTAGAGTGTGAAAGTGAAAGTATGTTAGAGTGTGAAAGTGAAAGTATGTTAGAGTGTGAGAGTGTAAGTATGTTAGAGTGTGAGAGTGAAAGTATGTTAGAGTGTGAGAGTGAAAGTATGTTAGAGTGTGAGAGTGTAAGTATGTTAGAGTGTGAGAGTGTAAGTATGTTAGAGTGTGAGAGTGAAAGTATGTTAGAGTGTGAGAGTGTAAGTATGTTAGAGTGTGAGAGTGTAAGTATGTTAGAGTGTGAGAGTGTAAGTATGTTAGAGTGTGAGAGTGTAAGTATGTTAGAGTGTGAGAGTGTAAGTATGTTAGAGTGTGAGAGTGTAAGTATGTTAGAGTGTGAGAGTGTAAGTATGTTAGAGTGTGAGAGTGAAAGTATGTTAGAGTGTGAGAGTGTAAGTATGTTAGAGTGTGAGAGTGTAAGTATGTTAGAGTGTGAGAGTGTAAGTATGTTAGAGTGTGAGAGTGAAAGTATGTTAGAGTGTGAGAGTGTAAGTATGTTAGAGTGTGAGAGTGTAAGTATGTTAGAGTGTGAGAGTGTAAGTATGTTAGAGTGTGAGAGTGTAAGTATGTTAGAGTGTGAGAGTGTAAGTATGTTAGAGTGTGAGAGTGTAAGTATGTTAGAGTGTGAGAGTGTAAGTATGTTAGAGTGTGAGAGTGTAAGTATGTTAGAGTGTGAGAGTGTAAGTATGTTAGAGTGTGAGAGTGTAAGTATGTTAGAGTGTGAGAGTGTAAGTATGTTAGAGTGTGAGAGTGTAAGTATGTTAGAGTGTGAGAGTGTAAGTATGTTAGAGTGTGAGAGTGTAAGTATGTTAGAGTGTGAGAGTGTAAGTATGTTAGAGTGTGAGAGTGTAAGTATGTTAGGGTGTGAGAGTGTAAGTACGTTAGAGTGTGAGAGTGAAAGTATGTTAGAGTGTGAGAGTGTAAGTATGTTAGAGTGTAAGTATGTTAGAGCGTGAGAGTGTAAGTATGTTAGAGTGTGAGAGTGAAAGTATGTTAGAGTGTGAGAGTGTAAGTATGTTAGAGTGTGAGAGTGTAAGTATGTTAGAGTGTGAGAGTGTAAGTATGTTAGAGTGTGAGAGTGAAAGTATGTTAGAGTGTGAGAGTGTAAGTATGTTAGAGTGTAAGTATGTTAGAGCGTGAGAGTGTAAGTATGTTAGAGTGTGAGAGTGAAAGTATGTTAGAGTGTGAGAGTGTAAGTATGTTAGAGTGTAAGTATGTTAGAGCGTGAGAGTGTAAGTATGTTAGAGTGTAAGTATGTTAGAGTGTGAGAGTGTAAGTATGTTAGAGTGTGAGAGTGAAAGTATGTTAGAGTGTGAGAGTGTAAGTATGTTAGAGTGTAAGTATGTTAGAGCGTGAGAGTGTAAGTATGTTAGAGTGTGAGAGTGAAAGTATGTTAGAGTGTGAGAGTGTAAGTATGTTAGAGTGTAAGTATGTTAGAGCGTGAGAGTGTAAGTATGTTAGAGTGTGAGAGTGTAAGTATGTTAGGGTGTGAGAGTGAAAGTATGTTAGAGTGTGAGTGTGAAAGTATGTTAGAGTGTGAGAGTGTAAGTATGTTAGAGTGTAAGTATGTTAGAGCGTGAGAGTGTAAGTATGTTAGAGTGTGAGAGTGAAAGTATGTTAGAGTGTGAGAGTGAAAGTATGTTAGAGTGTGAGAGTGTAAGTATGTTAGAGTGTGAGAGTGTAAGTATGTTAGAGTGTAAGTATGTTAGAGCGTGAGAGTGTAAGTATGTTAGAGTGTGAGAGTGAAAGTATGTTAGAGTGTGAGAGTGAAAGTATGTTAGAGTGTGAGAGTGTAAGTATGTTAGAGTGTGAGAGTGAAAGTATGTTAGAGTGTGAGAGTGTAAGTATGTTAGAGTGTGAGAGTGAAAGTATGTTAGAGTGTGAGAGTGAAACTATGTTAGAGTGTGAGAGTGTAAGTATGTTAGGGTGTGAGAGTGAAAGTATGTTAGAGTGTGAGAGTGTAAGTATGTTAGGGTGTGAGAGTGAAAGTATGTTAGAGTGTGAGAGTGTAAGTATGTTAGGGTGTGAGAGTGAAAGTATGTTAGAGTGTGAGAGTGAAAGTATGTTAGAGTGTGAGAGTGTAAGTATGTTAGAGTGTGAGAGTGTAAGTATGTTAGAGTGTGAAAGTGAAAGTATGTTAGAGTGTGAAAGTGAAAGTATGTTAGAGTGTGAGAGTGTAAGTATGTTAGAGTGTGAGAGTGAAAGTATGTTAGAGTGTGAGAGTGAAAGTATGTTAGAGTGTGAGAGTGTAAGTATGTTAGAGTGTGAGAGTGTAAGTATGTTAGAGTGTGAGAGTGAAAGTATGTTAGAGTGTGAGAGTGTAAGTATGTTAGAGTGTGAGAGTGTAAGTATGTTAGAGTGTGAGAGTGTAAGTATGTTAGAGTGTGAGAGTGTAAGTATGTTAGAGTGTGAGAGTGTAAGTATGTTAGAGTGTGAGAGTGTAAGTATGTTAGAGTGTGAGAGTGTAAGTATGTTAGAGTGTGAGAGTGAAAGTATGTTAGAGTGTGAGAGTGTAAGTATGTTAGAGTGTGAGAGTGTAAGTATGTTAGAGTGTGAGAGTGTAAGTATGTTAGAGTGTGAGAGTGAAAGTATGTTAGAGTGTGAGAGTGTAAGTATGTTAGAGTGTGAGAGTGTAAGTATGTTAGAGTGTGAGAGTGTAAGTATGTTAGAGTGTGAGAGTGTAAGTATGTTAGAGTGTGAGAGTGTAAGTATGTTAGAGTGTGAGAGTGTAAGTATGTTAGAGTGTGAGAGTGTAAGTATGTTAGAGTGTGAGAGTGTAAGTATGTTAGAGTGTGAGAGTGTAAGTATGTTAGAGTGTGAGAGTGTAAGTATGTTAGAGTGTGAGAGTGTAAGTATGTTAGAGTGTGAGAGTGTAAGTATGTTAGAGTGTGAGAGTGTAAGTATGTTAGAGTGTGAGAGTGTAAGTATGTTAGAGTGTGAGAGTGTAAGTATGTTAGGGTGTGAGAGTGTAAGTATGTTAGAGTGTGAGAGTGAAAGTATGTTAGAGTGTGAGAGTGTAAGTATGTTAGAGTGTAAGTATGTTAGAGCGTGAGAGTGTAAGTATGTTAGAGTGTGAGAGTGAAAGTATGTTAGAGTGTGAGAGTGTAAGTATGTTAGAGTGTGAGAGTGTAAGTATGTTAGAGTGTGAGAGTGTAAGTATGTTAGAGTGTGAGAGTGAAAGTATGTTAGAGTGTGAGAGTGTAAGTATGTTAGAGTGTAAGTATGTTAGAGCGTGAGAGTGTAAGTATGTTAGAGTGTGAGAGTGAAAGTATGTTAGAGTGTGAGAGTGTAAGTATGTTAGAGTGTAAGTATGTTAGAGCGTGAGAGTGTAAGTATGTTAGAGTGTAAGTATGTTAGAGTGTGAGAGTGTAAGTATGTTAGAGTGTGAGAGTGAAAGTATGTTAGAGTGTGAGAGTGTAAGTATGTTAGAGTGTAAGTATGTTAGAGCGTGAGAGTGTAAGTATGTTAGAGTGTGAGAGTGAAAGTATGTTAGAGTGTGAGAGTGTAAGTATGTTAGAGTGTAAGTATGTTAGAGCGTGAGAGTGTAAGTATGTTAGAGTGTGAGAGTGTAAGTATGTTAGGGTGTGAGAGTGAAAGTATGTTAGAGTGTGAGAGTGAAAGTATGTTAGAGTGTGAGAGTGTAAGTATGTTAGAGTGTAAGTATGTTAGAGCGTGAGAGTGTAAGTATGTTAGAGTGTGAGAGTGAAAGTATGTTAGAGTGTGAGAGTGAAAGTATGTTAGAGTGTGAGAGTGTAAGTATGTTAGAGTGTGAGAGTGAAAGTATGTTAGAGTGTGAGAGTGTAAGTATGTTAGAGTGTGAGAGTGTAAGTATGTTAGAGTGTGAGAGTGTAAGTATGTTAGAGTGTGAGAGTGTAAGTATGTTAGAGTGTGAGAGTGTAAGTATGTTAGAGTGTAAGTATGTTAGAGTGTGAGAGTGTAAGTATGTTAGAGTGTAAGTATGTTAGAGTGTAAGTATGTTAGAGTGTAAGTATGTTAGAGTGTAAGTATGTTAGAGTGTGAGAGTGTAAGTATGTTAGAGTGTAAGTATGTTAGAGTGTAAGTATGTTAGAGTGTATGTATGTTAGAGTGTAAGTATGTTAGAGTGTAAGTATGTTAGAGTGTAAGTATGTTAGAGTGTAAGTATGTTAGAGTGTAAGTATGTTAGAGTGTAAGTATGTTAGAGTGTAAGTATGTTAGAGTGTAAGTATGTTAGAGTGTAAGTATGTTAGAGTGTAAGTATGTTAGAGTGTAAGTATGTTAGAGTGTAAGTATGTTAGAGTGTAAGTATGTTAGAGTGTAAGTATGTTAGAGTGTAAGTATGTTAGAGTGTAAGTATGTTAGAGTGTAAGTATGTTAGAGTGTAAGTATGTTAGAGTGTAAGTATGTTAGAGTGTAAGTATGTTAGAGTGTAAGTATGTTAGAGTGTAAGTATGTTAGAGTGGGAACAAGCAGTGAGAGTAAGAGAAGTTATGGGTGAAAGGAACAGTGTTCCAACAACCAGCAATGCTGTTACTGCTGTTGCTGCTGCTGTTACTGCTGTAAAACACAAATGCTGCGTGAAACAGCACTGAGTGGGAACACTAACAATACTGCTTCATGCCGTCCCTATGACACAGCGTGTCCCAGATCATGGATTTTGGAGCGAGGTCACTCCCGCCTCTTGGAAAATTCCTTTGTAAAGTCCACGTAAATCTTCTAGGCTCGTAATCCAACGTAAATCTTCTAGGCTCGTAATCCAACGTAAATCTTCTAGGCTCGTAATCCAACGTAAATCTTCTAGGCTCGTAATCCATCCCAGTGAAAAAAACAAAAAAACAGAGGAATTGAGACATAGCTAAACAGAGATACAAGTGAGAAATGAATGTGAGATGCTGACGCTACTGTAACCATAGAGACAAAATATTGTTTCTGGAGTTATGAAACGTAGTTTAAACTTTATGAGTTAACATATAAATAACCTGCACATAGGAGAGAGGAGCTTATCACGACGTTTCGGTCCGATTTAGATCATTTACAAATCACGTAAACACAGAGAGAGGGAGCCAGTATGTGCAGGCGACGGAGACAGAGACGGGACCAAGAGAGGAAGACAATGAAGTGGTAGTGGGGGTAAGGCTGGTAGTAGACGTAGTAGTAGACGTAGTAGTAGACGTAGTAGTAGACGTAGTAGTAGACGTAGTAGTAGACGTAGTAGTAGAAAGTTGGGAGAGTAGTTTTAGTGGCACTACTACTACTACCACTACTACTGGTCTCGTCTCTACCCGCCCTCTCCTATATATACTGGCTGCCTCTCGCTTTTGCGTTATGCGTGACTTTGTAAATGATCCAGGTCGGACCGAAACGTTGTGGTAAGTTTCTCTCTCTTATGCGCGGGTTATTTGCGTATTGTTCCAGTCACGGTATTGTTCCTGTCACGGTATTGTTCCAGTCACGGTATTGTTTCTGTCACGGTATTGTTCCAGTCACGGTATTGTTCCTGTCACGGTATTGTTCCAGTCACGGTATTATTCCAGTCACGGTATTGTTCCAGTCACGGTATTGTTCCAGTCACGGTATTGTTCCAGTCACGGTATTGTTCTAGTCACGGTATTGTTCCTGTCACGGTATTGTTCCAGTCACGGTATTGTTCTAGTCACGGTATTGTTCCTGTCACGGTATTGTTCCAGTCATGGTATTGTTACTGTCACGGTATTGTTCCAGTCACGGTATTGTTCCAGTCACGGTATTGTTCCAGTCACGGTATTGTTCCAGTCACGGTATTATTCCAGTCACGGTATTATTCCAGTCACGGTATTGTTTCAGTCACGGTATTGTTCCAGTCACGGTATTGTTCCAGTCACGGTATTGTTCCAGTCACGGTATTGTTCCAGTCACGGTATTGTTCCAGTCACGGTATTGTTCCAGTCACGGTATTGTTCCAGTCACGGTATTGTTCCAGTCACGGTATTGTTCCAGTCACGGTATTGTTCCAGTCACGGTATTGTTCCAGTCACGGTATTGCGCCTTTTTTGACTCCATCTCAGAGCCACAAGGACTTAAGTAAGAGTTTAGCGGCTTCGTCTTGACCCAGTGGTAAACACCTGTGTTAGTTAACACCAGTGGTAGTTAACACCAGTGGTAGTTAACACCAGTGGTAGTTAACACCAGTGGTAGTTAACACCAATGGTCGTTAACACTAGTGGTAGTTAACACCGGTGGTAGCTAACATCAGTGGTAGTTAACACTAGTGGTAGTTAACGCCAGTGGTAATCACCAGTGGTAGTTAAAACCAGTGGTAGTTATCACTAGTGGTAATTATCACCAGTGGTAGTCATCAGTTGATGACTGACTCATTCTCTAGGTGGTTAACTGGTATGAGTCGAGAAATAATAATGAGCTCTTCAGATAATCAGTGTCAGTGTGTCTTGTCTGGGCTGGGATCCTTAAGTGCTACTAACACCTGAGTATCCGCTGCACCTGTTCACCCACCAGTGAACAGAGGCAGCAGGTGTAAAGTGAGTTGTTCATAAGTCGCGCCTAGCCCGGGAATCGAACTCAGGATCTTTGGGTTGTGTATTGCAAGCACTAGCCACCGAGCTACAAGCTTGAGCTTACAACCAATTTGTTCCTCCAGGAGTCCTTGACTACTGAACTTTGCTGTCTCAAGGTTACCTGAGCGCCCCTTACTAATGACCTCTCTCTCTCTGCCCCACAGACTACCCGGGCATGTGCTGGATAGCCAAGCAGAACAAGTCCTTCCCAGACGGTGGGCAGTGGCAGGAACCCAACTGTATGCGAGCCACCTGTCTCTCCTACAAGTCCAGCCTCTACGTTGAGTACGCCACGTAAGTTCACACACACACACACATACACACCATTGTGATAACCCATGGTGATAACCCATGGTGATAACTCATGGAGATAACTCATGGTGATGACCCATGGTGATAACCCATGGTGATAACTCATAGTTATAACCCAGGTGATAACCCATGGTGATAACTCACGATGATAACTCATGGTGATAACCCATGGTGATAACTCATGGTGATAACTCATGGTGATAACCCATGGTGATAACCCATGGTGATAACTCATGGTGATATCCCATGGTGATAACCCATGGTGATAACCCATGGTGATAACCCATTGTGATAACCCATGATGATAACCCAAGGTGATAACCCATGGTGATAACCCATAGTGATAACCCATGGTGATAACCCATGGTGATAACCCAAGGTGATAACCCATGGTGATAACTCATGGTGATAACCTATGGTGATAACCCAAGGTGATAACCCAAGGTGATAACCCATGGTGATAACCCATAGTGATAACCCATGGCGATAACCCATGGTGATAACCCAAGGTGATAGCCCATGGTGATAACCCATAGTGATAACTCATGGTGATAACCTATGGTGATAACCAAAGGTGATAACTCATGCTGATAACCTATGGTGATAACCCAAGGTGATAACCCATGGTTATAACCCATGGTGATAACTCATTATGATAACCTATGGTGATAACCCAAGGTGATAACACATGGTGATAACCCAAGGTGATAACCCATGGTGATAACCCATGGTGATAATCCATGGTGATAACCCAGTGCTATAACCCATGGTGATAACCCATGGTGATAACCTAAGGTGATAACCTATGGTGGTAATCCAGTGTTAGAACCCATGGTGATAAACCATGGTGATAACCCAAGGTGATAACACATGTTGGTAACCCAGTGTTATAACCCATGGTGATAACCCGTGGTGATAACCCATGGTGATAACCCATGGTGATAACCAATGGTGATAACCCAATGTGATAACCCTTGGTGATAACCCATAGTGATAACCAATGATGATAACCCAAGGTGATAACCCATGGTGATAACCCAGTGTTATAACCCATGGTGATAATCCATGGTGATAACCCAAGGTGATAACCTGTGGTGATAACCCATGGTGATAGCCCAGTGTTATAACCCATGGTGATAACCCAGTGTTGTAATCCATGGTGATAACCCAGTGTTATAACCCATGGTGATAACCCAGTGTTATAACCCATGGTGATAACCCAGTGTTATAACCCATGGTGATAACCCATTATTACAACCCATGGTGATAACCCAGTGTTATAACCCATGGTGATAACCCAGTGTTAAAACCCATGGTGATAACCCAGTGTTATAACCCATGGTGATAACCCAGTGTTATAACCTATAGTGATAACCCAGTGTCATAACCCGTGGTGATAACCCAGTGTTATAACCCATGGTAATAACCAAGTGTTATAACCCATGGTCATAACCCAGTGTTATATCCCATGGTGATAACCCAGCGTTATAACCCATGTTCATAACCCAGTGTTATAACCCATGGTGATAACCCAGTGTTATAACCCATGGTGATAACCCAGTGTTATAATCAATGGTGATAACCCAGTGTTATAACCCATGGTGATAACCCAGTGTTATATCCCATGGTGATAACCCAGTGTTATAACCCATGGTCATAGCCCAGTGTTATAACCTTTGGTCATAACCCAGTGTTATAACCCATGGTCATAACCCAGTGTTATAACCCATGGTCATAACCCAGTGTTATAACCCATGGTGATAACCCCGTGTTATAACCCATGGTGATAACCCAGTGTTATAACCCATGGTGATAACCCAGTGTTATAACCCATGGTGATAACCCAGTGTTATAACCCATGGTGATAACCCAGTGTTATATCCAATGGTGATAACCCAGTGTTATAACCCATGGTGATAACCCAGTGTTATAACCCATGGTGATAACCCAGTGTCATAACCCATGGTGATAACCCAGTGTTATAACCCATGGTGATAACCCAGTGTTATAACCCATGGTGATAACCCAGTGTTATAACCCATGGTGATAACCCAGTGTTAAAACCCATGGTGATAACCCAGTGTTATATCCCATGGTGATAACCCAGTGTTATAACCCATGGTGATAACCCAGTGTTATAACCCATGGTGATAACCCAGTGTTATATCCCATGGTGATAACCCAGTGTTATAACCCATGGTGATAACATAGTGTTATAACCCATGGTGATAACCCAGTGTTATATCACATGGTGATAACCCAGTGTTATAACCCATGGTCATAGGCCAGTGTTATAACCTTTGGTCATAACCCAGTGTTATAACCCATGGTCATAACCCAGTGTTATAACCCATGGTCAAAACCCAGTTTTATAACCCATGGTGATAACCCCGTGTTATAACCCATGGTGATAACCCAGTGTTATAACCCATGGTGATAACCCAGTGTTATAACCCATGGTGATAACCCAGTGTTATAACCCATGGTGATAACCCAGTGTTATATCCAATGGTGATAACCCAGTGTTATAACCCATGGTGATAACCCAGTGTTATAACCCATGGTGATAACCCAGTGTCATAACCCATGGTGATAACCCAGTGTTATAACCCATGGTGATAACCCAGTGTTATAACCCATGGTGATAACCCAGTGTTATAACCCATGGTGATAACCCAGTGTTAAAACCCATGGTGATAACCCAGTGTTATATCCCATGGTGATAACCCAGTGTTATAACCCATGGTGATAAACCAGTGTTATAACCCATGGTGATAACCCAGTGTTATATCCCATGGTGATAACCCAGTGTTATAACCCATGGTGATAACATAGTGTTATAACCCTTGGTGATAAACCAGTGTTATATCCCATGGTGATAACCCAGTGTTATAACCCATGGTGATAACCAAGTGTTATAACCCATGGTGATAACCCTGTGTTATATCCCATGGTGATAACCCAGTGTTATAACCCATGGTGATAACCCAGTGTTATAACCCATGGTGATAACCCAGTGTTAAAACCCATGGTGATAACCCAGTGTTATATCAAATGGCAATAACCCAGTGTTATAACCCATGGTGATAACCCAGTGTTATATCCCATGGTGATAACCCAGTGTTATAACCCATGGTGATAACCCAGTGTTATAACCCATGGTGATAACCCAGTGTTATAACCCATGGTGATAACCCAGTGTTATAACCCATGGTGATAACCCAGTGTTATAACCCATGGTGATAACCCAGTGTTATAACCCATGGTGATAACCCAGTGTTATAACCCATGGTGATAACCCAGTGGTATAACCCATGGTGATAACCCAGTGTTAAAACCCATGGTGATAACCCAGTGTTATAACCCATGGTGATAACCCAGTGTTATAATCCATGGTGATAACCCAGTGTTATAACCCATGGTGATAACCCAGTGTTATAACCCATGGTGATAACCCAGTGTTATAACCCATGGTGATAACCCAGTGTTATAACCCATGGTGATAACCCAGTGTTATAACCCATGGTGATAACCCAGTGTTATAACCCATGGTGATAACCCAGTGTTATAACCCATGGTGATAACCCAGTGTTATATCCCATGGTGATAACCCAGTGTTATAACCCATGGTGATAACCCAGTGTTATATCCCATGTTGATAACCCAGTGTTATAACCCATGGTGATAACCCAGTGTTATAACCCATTGTTATAACCCAGTGTTATATCCCATGGTGATAACCCAGTGTTATAACCCATGGTGATAACCCAGTGTTATATCCCATGGTGATAACCCAGTGTTATAACCCATGGTGATAACCCAGTGTTATAACCCATGGTGATAACCCAGTGTTATAACCCATGGTGATAACCCAGTGTTATAACCCATGGTGATAACCCAGTGTTATTACCCATGGTGATAACCCAGTGTTATAACCCATGGTAATAACCCAGTGTTATAACCCATGGTGATAACCCAGTGTTATAACCCATGTTGATAACCCAGTGTTATAACCCATGGTGATAACTCAGTGTTATAACCCATGGTGATAACCCAGTGTTATAACCCATGGTGATAACCCAGTGTTATAACCCATGGTGATAACCCAGTGTTATAACCCATGGTGATAACCCAGTGTTAAAACCCATGGTGATAACCCAGTGTTATAACCCATGGTGATAACCCAGTGTTATAACCCATGGTGATAACCCAGTGTTATAACCCATGGTGATAACCCAGTGTTATAACCCATGGGGATAGCCCAGTGTTGCAACCCATGGTGATAACCCAGTGTTATAACCCATGGTGATAACCCAGTGTTATAACCCATGGTGATAACCCAGTGTTATATCCCATGGTGATAACCCAGTGTTATAACCCATGGTGATAACCAAGTGTTATATCCCATGGTGAAAACCCAGTGTTATAACCCATGGTGATAACCCAGTGTTATAACCCATGGTGATAACCCAGTGTTATAACCCATGGTGATAACCCAGTGTTATAACCCATGGTGAAAACCCAGTGTTATAACCCATGGTGATAACCCAGTGTTATAACCCATGGTGATAACCCAGTGTTATAACCCATGGTGATAACCCAGTGTTATAACCCATGGTGATAACCCAGTGTTATATCCCATGGTGATAACCCATGGTGATAACCCGGTGTTATAACCCATGGTGATAACCCAGTGTTATATTCTATGGTGATAACCCAGTGTTATAACCCATGGTCATAACCCAGTGTTATAACCCATGGTCATAACCCAGTGTTATAACGCATGGTGATAACCCAGTGTTATAACCCATGGTGATAACCCAGTGTTATATCCCATGGTGATAACCCAGTGTTATAACCCATGGTGATAACCCAGTGTTATATCCCATGGTGATAACCCAGTGTTATAACCCATGGTGATAACCCAGTGTTATAACCCATGGTGATAACCCAGTGTTATAACCCATGGTGATAACTCAGTGTTATAACCCATAGGGATAACCCAGTGCTATAACCCATGGTGATAACCCAGTGTTATATCCCATGGTGATAACCCAGTGTTATATCCCATAGTGATAACCCAGTGTTATAACCCATGGTGATAACCCAGTGTTATAACCCATGGTGATAACCCAGTGTTATAACCCATGGTGATAATCCAGTGTTATAACCCATGGTGATAACTCAGTGTTATAACCCATGGGGATAACCCAGTGCTATAACCCATGGTGATAACCCAGTGTTATATCCCATGGTGATAACCCAGTGTTATATCAAATGGCAATAACCCAGTGTTATAACCCATGGTGATAACCCAGTGTTATAACCCATGGTGATAACCCGGTGTTATAACCCATGGTGATAACCCAGTGTTATAACCCATGGTGATAACTCAGTGTTATAACCCATGGGGATAACCCAGTGCTATAACCCATGGTGATAACCCAGTGTTATATCCCATGGTGATAACCCAGTGTTATAACCCATGGTGATAACCCAGTGTTATATCCCATGGTGATAACCCAGTGTTATAACCCATGGTGATAACCCAGTGTTATATCCCATGGTGATAACCCAGTGTTATAACCCATGGTGATAACCCAGTGTTATAACCCATGGTGATAACCCAGTGTTAGAACCCATGGTGATAACTCAGTGTTATAACCCATAGGGATAACCCAGTGCTATAACCCATGGTGATAACCCAGTGTTATATCCCATGGTGATAACCCAGTGTTGTATCCCATGGTGATAACCCAGTGTTATAACCCATGGTGATAACCCAGTGTTGTAACCCATGGTGATAACCCAGTGTTATAACCCATGGTGATAACCCAGTGTTATAACCCATGGTGATAACTCAGTGTTATAACCCATGGGGATAACCCAGTGCTATAACCCATGGTGATAACCCAGTGTTATATCCCATGGTGATAACCCGGTGTTATATCCCATGGTGATAACCCAGTGTTATAACCCATGGTGATAACCCAGTGTTATAACCCATGGTGATAACCCAGTGTTATAACCCATGGTGATAACCCAGTGTTATAACCCATGGTGATAACTCAGTGTTATAACCCATGGGGATAACCCAGTGTTATAACCCATGGTGATAACCCAGTGTTATATCCCATGGTGATAACCCAGTGTTATAACCCATGGTGATAACCCAGTGTTATAACCCATGGTGATAACTCAGTGTTATAACCCATGGGAATAACCCAGTGTTATAACCCATGGTGATAACCCAGTGTTATATCCCATGGTGATAACCCAGTGTTATAACCCATGGTGATAACCCAGTGTTATAACCCATGGTGATAACCCAGTGTTATAACCCATGGTGATAACCCAGTGTTATAACCCATGGTGATAACCCAGTGTTATAACCCATGGTGATAACCCAGTGTTGTAACCCATGGTGATAACTCAGTGTTATAACCCATGGTGATAACCCAGTGTTATAACCCATGGTGATAACCCAGTGTTATAACCCATGGTGATAACCCAGTGTTATAACCCATGGTGATAACCCAGTGTTATAACCCATGGTGATAACTCAGTGTTATAACCCATGGTGATAACCCAGTGTTATAACCCATGGTGATAACCCAGTGTTATAACCCATGGTGATAACCCAGTGTTATAACCCATGGTGATAACCCAGTGTTATAACCCATGGTGATAACCCAGTGTTATAACCCATGATGATAACCCAGTGTTATAACCCATGGTGATAACCCAGTGTTATAACCCATGGTGATAACTCAGTGTTATAACCCATGGTGATAACCCAGTGTTATAACCCATGGTGATAACCCAGTGTTGTAACCCATGGTGATAACCCAGTGTTATAACCCATGGTGATAACCCAGTGTTATAACCCATGGTGATAACTCAGTGTTATAACCCATGGGGATAACCCAGTGCTATAACCCATGGTGATAACCCAGTGTTATATCCCATGGTGATAACCCGGTGTTATATCCCATGGTGATAACCCAGTGTTATAACCCATGGTGATAACCCAGTGTTATAACCCATGGTGATAACCCAGTGTTATAACCCATGGTGATAACCCAGTGTTATAACCCATGGTGATAACTCAGTGTTATAACCCATGGGGATAACCCAGTGTTATAACCCATGGTGATAACCCAGTGTTATATCCCATGGTGATAACCCAGTGTTATAACCCATGGTGATAACCCAGTGTTATAACCCAGTGTTATAACCCATGGTGATAACCCAGTGTTATAACCCATGGTGATAACTCAGTGTTATAACCCATGGGAATAACCCAGTGTTATAACCCATGGTGATAACCCAGTGTTATATCCCATGGTGATAACCCAGTGTTATAACCCATGGTGATAACCCAGTGTTATAACCCATGGTGATAACCCAGTGTTATAACCCATGGTGATAACCCAGTGTTATTACCCATGGTGATAACCCAGTGTTATAACCCATGGTAATAACCCAGTGTTATAACCCATGGTGATAACCCAGTGTTATAACCCATGTTGATAACCCAGTGTTATAACCCATGGTGATAACTCAGTGTTATAACCCATGGTGATAACCCAGTGTTATAACCCATGGTGATAACCCAGTGTTATAACCCATGGTGATAACCCAGTGTTATAACCCATGGTGATAACCCAGTGTTAAAACCCATGGTGATAACCCAGTGTTATAACCCATGGTGATAACCCAGTGTTATAACCCATGGTGATAACCCAGTGTTATAACCCATGGTGATAACCCAGTGTTATAACCCATGGGGATAGCCCAGTGTTGCAACCCATGGTGATAACCCAGTGTTATAACCCATGGTGATAACCCAGTGTTATAACCCATGGTGATAACCCAGTGTTATATCACATGGTGATAACCCAGTGTTATAACCCATGGTGATAACCAAGTGTTATATCCCATGGTGAAAACCCAGTGTTATAACCCATGGTGATAACCCAGTGTTATAACCCATGGTGATAACCCAGTGTTATAACCCATGGTGATAACCCAGTGTTATAACCCATGGTGAAAACCCAGTGTTATAACCCATGGTGATAACCCAGTGTTATAACCCATGGTGATAACCCAGTGTTATAACCCATGGTGATAACCCAGTGTTATAACCCATGGTGATAACCCAGTGTTATATCCCATGGTGATAACCCATGGTGATAACCCGGTGTTATAACCCATGGTGATAACCCAGTGTTATATTCTATGGTGA
Source organism: Cherax quadricarinatus (assembly GCF_038502225.1). Classification (NCBI taxonomy): domain Eukaryota; kingdom Metazoa; phylum Arthropoda; class Malacostraca; order Decapoda; family Parastacidae; genus Cherax; species Cherax quadricarinatus. Next base: position 1,708,519 of record NC_091320.1, read on the forward strand.
TAACCCAGTGTTATAACCCATGGTCATAACCCAGTGTTATAACCCATGGTCATAACCCAGTGTTATAACGCATGGTGATAACCCAGTGTTATAACCCATGGTGATAACCCAGTGTTATATCCCATGGTGATAACCCAGTGTTATAACCCATGGTGATAACCCAGTGTTATATCCCATGGTGATAACCCAGTGTTATAACCCATGGTGATAACCCAGTGTTATAACCCATGGTGATAACCCAGTGTTATAACCCATGGTGATAACTCAGTGTTATAACCCATAGGGATAACCCAGTGCTATAACCCATGGTGATAACCCAGTGTTATATCCCATGGTGATAACCCAGTGTTATATCCCATAGTGATAACCCAGTGTTATAACCCATGGTGATAACCCAGTGTTATAACCCATGGTGATAACCCAGTGTTATAACCCATGGTGATAATCCAGTGTTATAACCCATGGTGATAACTCAGTGTTATAACCCATGGGGATAACCCAGTGCTATAACCCATGGTGATAACCCAGTGTTATATCCCATGGTGATAACCCAGTGTTATATCAAATGGCAATAACCCAGTGTTATAACCCATGGTGATAACCCAGTGTTATAACCCATGGTGATAACCCGGTGTTATAACCCATGGTGATAACCCAGTGTTATAACCCATGGTGATAACTCAGTGTTATAACCCATGGGGATAACCCAGTGCTATAACCCATGGTGATAACCCAGTGTTATATCCCATGGTGATAACCCAGTGTTATAACCCATGTTGATAACCCAGTGTTATATCCCATGGTGATAACCCAGTGTTATAACCCATGGTGATAACCCAGTGTTATATCCCATGGTGATAACCCAGTGTTATAACCCATGGTGATAACCCAGTGTTATAACCCATGGTGATAACCCAGTGTTAGAACCCATGGTGATAACTCAGTGTTATAACCCATAGGGATAACCCAGTGCTATAACCCATGGTGATAACCCAGTGTTATATCCCATGGTGATAACCCAGTGTTGTATCCCATGGTGATAACCCAGTGTTATAACCCATGGTGATAACCCAGTGTTGTAACCCATGGTGATAACCCAGTGTTATAACCCATGGTGATAACCCAGTGTTATAACCCATGGTGATAACTCAGTGTTATAACCCATGGGGATAACCCAGTGCTATAACCCATGGTGATAACCCAGTGTTATATCCCATGGTGATAACCCGGTGTTATATCCCATGGTGATAACCCAGTGTTATAACCCATGGTGATAACCCAGTGTTATAACCCATGGTGATAACCCAGTGTTATAACCCATGGTGATAACCCAGTGTTATAACCCATGGTGATAACTCAGTGTTATAACCCATGGGGATAACCCAGTGTTATAACCCATGGTGATAACCCAGTGTTATATCCCATGGTGATAACCCAGTGTTATAACCCATGGTGATAACCCAGTGTTATAACCCATGGTGATAACTCAGTGTTATAACCCATGGGAATAACCCAGTGTTATAACCCATGGTGATAACCCAGTGTTATATCCCATGGTGATAACCCAGTGTTATAACCCATGGTGATAACCCAGTGTTATAACCCATGGTGATAACCCAGTGTTATAACCCATGGTGATAACCCAGTGTTATAACCCATGGTGATAACCCAGTGTTATAACCCATGGTGATAACCCAGTGTTGTAACCCATGGTGATAACTCAGTGTTATAACCCATGGTGATAACCCAGTGTTATAACCCATGGTGATAACCCAGTGTTATAACCCATGGTGATAACCCAGTGTTATAACCCATGGTGATAACCCAGTGTTATAACCCATGGTGATAACTCAGTGTTATAACCCATGGTGATAACCCAGTGTTATAACCCATGGTGATAACCCAGTGTTATAACCCATGGTGATAACCCAGTGTTATAACCCATGGTGATAACCCAGTGTTATAACCCATGGTGATAACCCAGTGTTATAACCCATGATGATAACCCAGTGTTATAACCCATGGTGATAACCCAGTGTTATAACCCATGGTGATAACTCAGTGTTATAACCCATGGTGATAACCCAGTGTTATAACCCATGGTGATAACCCAGTGTTGTAACCCATGGTGATAACCCAGTGTTATAACCCATGGTGATAACCCAGTGTTATAACCCATGGTGATAACTCAGTGTTATAACCCATGGGGATAACCCAGTGCTATAACCCATGGTGATAACCCAGTGTTATATCCCATGGTGATAACCCGGTGTTATATCCCATGGTGATAACCCAGTGTTATAACCCATGGTGATAACCCAGTGTTATAACCCATGGTGATAACCCAGTGTTATAACCCATGGTGATAACCCAGTGTTATAACCCATGGTGATAACTCAGTGTTATAACCCATGGGGATAACCCAGTGTTATAACCCATGGTGATAACCCAGTGTTATATCCCATGGTGATAACCCAGTGTTATAACCCATGGTGATAACCCAGTGTTATAACCCAGTGTTATAACCCATGGTGATAACCCAGTGTTATAACCCATGGTGATAACTCAGTGTTATAACCCATGGGAATAACCCAGTGTTATAACCCATGGTGATAACCCAGTGTTATATCCCATGGTGATAACCCAGTGTTATAACCCATGGTGATAACCCAGTGTTATAACCCATGGTGATAACCCAGTGTTATAACCCATGGTGATAACCCAGTGTTATAACCCATGGTGATAACCCAGTGTTATAACCCATGGTGATAACCCAGTGTTGTAACCCATGGTGATAACTCAGTGTTATAACCCATGGTGATAACCCAGTGTTATAACCCATGGTGATAACCCAGTGTTATAACCCATGGTGATAACCCAGTGTTATAACCCATGGTGATAACCCAGTGTTATAACCCATGGTGATAACTCAGTGTTATAACCCATGGTGATAACCCAGTGTTATAACCCATGGTGATAACCCAGTGTTATAACCCATGGTGATAACCCAGTGTTATAACCCATGGTGATAACCCAGTGTTATAACCCATGATGATAACCCAGTGTTATAACCCATGGTGATAACCCAGTGTTATAACCCATGGTGATAACTCAGTGTTATAACCCATGGTGATAACCCAGTGTTATAACCCATGGTGATAACCCAGTGTTATAACCCATGGTGAAAACCCAGTGTTATAACCCATGGTGATAACCCAGTGTTATAACCCATGGTGATAACCCAGTGTTATAACCCATGGTGATAACCCAGTGTTATAACCCATAAGTATAACCTAGCAGTCAAAACCAAGCCACATGAGACTGGTTCCTACTATAAAAATGATAAGAACTGCCCAGTACACTCAGTCTGAGAGTTACTGCCCAGTACACTCAGTCTGAGAGTTACTGCCCAGTACACTCAGTCTGAGAGTTACTGCCCAGTACACTCAGTCTGAAAGTTACTGCTCAGTACACTCAGTCTGAGAGTTACTGCCCAGTACACTCAGTCTGAAAGTTACTGCCCAGTACACTCAGTCTGAGAGTTACTGCCCAGTACACTCAGTCTGAGAGTTACTGCCCAGTACACTCAGCCTGAGAGTTACTGCCCAGTACACTCAGTCTGAGAGTTACTGCCCAGTACACTCAGTCTGAGAGTTACTGCCCAGTACACTCAGTCTGAGAGCTACTGCCCAGTACACTCAGTCTGAGAGTTACTGCCCGGTACACTCAGTCTGAGACTTACTGCCCAGTACACTCAGTCTGAGAGTTATTGCCCAGTACACTCAGTCTGAGAGTTACTGCCCAGTACACTCAAGCCAAATATATAAGAATAGATAATGGAAGCTAATATGAAGTAACGAGGAGAACTTAGCACAAGCGCAGTAAGTCTACATACATAAACAAAACACATGATGAAGGTGAGGATAAGAGGGGAAAGCGATGATGTGAAACGGTCTGACGTGGAAAGTGGAGAAGAGGGGAGAGGAGAGAAGAGGAGAGAAGGAAAAGATAATAGCAACAAGGTGCATCCTGGTGGTGGAGAAGAGCCGTGTCGTCAGTAGGTCCCTCTGAGTCAACAACACTGGGAGGCTGGCATCACCATCTGTGTCTCTCCCTCCTCCCGCGGGTCTTGACGGTGTCGACCGTGCATGACGACACTTTTGTACAGTTCAGGACATTTATCAGAGGAAACGTTTCGCCACGAGGAGCTTCTTCAGTCCTAATAGAGAGATAACTAAGAACGAGTATATACAGCGGCAGGAGTCAGGTGGTCAGTTGCGAGAGGGTAGTAGTAGTAGTAGTAGTAGTAGCAGTAGCAGTAGTAGTAGTAGTATTAGTAGCTGCAGTAGTCGTAGTAGCAGTAATAGTAGCAACTGCAACAATAGCAGTAGTAGTAGTAGTAATAATAGTAATAGTAGTAGTAGTACTACAATTTTGGTGAGATGGATTGTGTTTAAGAGCTGTGTCAACATCACATTACAGCAGCCTCAACAATGGATAATTTGGATACAGTGTAATTTGCGGAGTTTTGATGGATAGTGTTACTGGCAGCAATCAGGGCAGCCTCTATCCACCTTCGTCATCGTAAATCTTCGTGAGGTGACTCGGTGGCCTGGTGGCTAAAGCTCCCGCTTCACACACGGAGGGCCCGGGTTCGATTCCCGGCGGGTGGAAACATTTCGACACGTTTCCTTACACCTGTTGTCCTGTTCACCTAGCAGCAAATAGGTACCTGGGTGTTAGTCGACTGGTGTGGGTCGCATCCTGGGGGACAAGATTAAGGACCCCAATGGAAATAAGTTAGACAGTCCTCGATGGCGCACTGACTTTCTTGGGTTATCCTGGGTGGCTAACCCTCCTGGGTTAAGAATCCGAACGAAATCTTATCTTATCTTACATTCCTCAATGCTAAGGTTACTCACAGTATGTCACTAACAATCATGGAATCATAGGTTAAGTCAGGATACGATCAGGCATCATCGTGGCTAGTTAAACTAGTGAGAAATTTTGCTTTGAACAATAAAAGGAGTCTCCCGAGTGAGACTGGATGCACTAGGTAGTTACATCTTTCCTTAACTAATTCACAAATCCTCCCTGGACCATTATCAAGGATGCCATGGTTCGGGAAAAGTCGAGAAAATGGTGAAAAACGTGTTTCCAAATTGTGCGTTAGTTAGCAACTTTATTGTGACTTCCATAGTGCGTTAGTCAAGTCTTGTTCATTCACACCACCAGCTGACGTTACATCATCACGGTGATCGTTATCAACTTACTCGTTAACAAAACTCATAAAGCCTTTGCATGAGAGGTTTACCACGCATGGCAGGGCAGTGTACAGTGAGGCTGGCATAACCTCATCTTTCCACACTGTCCCACCTACACCAGGGGGGATTATTTTTATTTATATTCTATTTTATTAACACAGCGACAGTTTCCCACCGAGGCAGGGTGACCCACCGAGGCAGGGTGACCCACCGAGGCAGGGTGACCCACCGAGGCAGGGTGACCCACCGAGGCAGGGTGACCCACCGAGGCAGGGTGACCCACCGAGGCAGGGTGACCCACTGAGGCAGGGTGACCCACTGAGGCAGGGTGACCCGCCGAGGCAGGGTGACCCACTGAGGCAGGGTGACCCGCCGAGGCAGGGTGACCCACCGAGGCAGGGTGATCCACCGAGGCAGGGTGACCCACCGAGGCAGGGTGACCCACCGAGGCAGGGTGACCCGCCGAGGCAGGGTGACCCGCAAAAGAAGAAACTCTATCATCATCATTCACTCCATCACTGTCTTGCCAGAGGCGCCCTTATACTACCGTTAAAAAACTGCAACATTAACACCCCTCCTTCAGACTGCAGACACTATACTTCTCACCTCCAGGACTCAAGTCCGGCCTGCCGGTTTCCCTTCATAAATGTTACTTTGCTCACACTCCAACAGCACCTCAAGTCATAAAAACCATTTGCTTCCACTCGCTTCTATCTGTTATTCTGCTGCTTCAGCATTATAATAATTTCTAAACTTTGTAAAACTATGGTGAAAATCTACCATCTTGAGGACTTAATCATTTCCGAAATACAAAAACAACAAAGAGTATAATAATACACCAGTTAAACTGATCGCTTTATATTTCGGCATCTTAGTTGACTCTTTTTCATGTTATGAATCAGAAATATAGTGTCCATACTGAGCGATATTTTAGTGTCCATTACCAGAGTTTATTACGCTGTTTTGTGTGGATATCTTAAGTAGCGTTTGAATGTTTTTCTTAAAAGGCAGTATAGGTTTTTTTTCCCCACAGATGTTGGCTTTTAGCCAAGGTAGGCACAATTTTTTTTTCATTCTCCCAATTTATAAACATGTATGTCGTCCACAGGTGCGGGCTGATGGGGGTCGAGCCTGGGTGTGAGACCGTGCAGGACCTGACCTTGGATTACCCTAGCTGCTGCCCGACCCTCTCTTGTCCTAACCTAGACAATGAAGCTTTGAAGGGAGACGAGTACGAAGAGTTCACTAACTGGATCGGCGAGTACTACGACCAGCCCCTCCCGGTAGCCTAAACTTGGCCGCCTGAAGTGTTTCCTGGAAGTGCCTTCCAGGAAAGTTCCAGGAATTCTCCAGGATTCCTGATGGGCTTTGAAAGGGATATTCTAGGATTCCAGGTTAGCTTTAAAAGGCTTGCAAAAAGACTTGAAGAGTGTTCTTGGATTCCAAAGAGAAATGTCCCAAGAATGTTCCAGGAATCCATACGGGAAAGTTAGTTCACTTGGATTGCACACTGGCTTACGAGAATGTTATCTCCACTCTAAGCCACTTCTGGAATATCTCAAATGAGTTACACTCAAGCCATGGAATAGTTCAGCCAATGTGCCCTTATGTAATTTATATCACTTAAGAAAATTTCATAGATTTCTAGATAGCGCCAATATTATTTTTGTTAATTAAGCATGTCAGTGTTTATTTATTTTTGTACAGAATGTGTAGTGTGTTAGAGTTGTAGTATTGTGTGCCAAGAGAGTTTCCAGTGAATGGCAGTATCGTCAGGGTAACAGTGTAGTCAAGTCTGTGCACTGGTACACAGTAACTCTCCCGATCTTGAGGGATCCTGCTCCCGAAGGAGCGCTCCCACACCACTGCTAGATACACCCACACCAGTGCTGGATACTCCCACACCAGTGCTGGATACCCCCACACCAGTGCTAGATACTCCCACACCAGTGTTGGATACTACCACACAAGTGCTGAATACTCCCACACCAGTGCTAGATACTCCCACACCAGTGCTGGATACTCCCACACCAGTGCTGGATACCCCCACACCAGTGCTAGATACTCCCACACCAGTGTTGGATACTACCACACAAGTGCTGAATACTCCCACACCAGTGCTAGATACTCCCACACCAGTGCTGGATACTCCCACACCAGTGCTAGATACTCCCACACCAGTGCTGGATACCCCCACACCAGTGCTAGATACTCCCACACCAGTGTTGGATACTACCACACCAGTTCTGAATACTCCCACACCAGTGCTAGATACTCCCACACCAGTGCTGGATACTCCCACACCAGTGCTAGATACTCCCACACCAGTGCTGGATACTCCCACACCAGTGCTGGATACTGCTACACCAGTGCTAGATACACCCACACCAGTGCTAGATACATCCACACCATGCTGGATACACCCACACCAGTGCTGGATACTACCACACCAGTGCTGGATACTCCCACACCAGTGCTGGATACACCCACACAAGTGCTGGATACTCCCACACCAGTGCTGGATACTACCACACCAGTGCTGGATACTCTCACACCGGTGTTGGATACGCCCACACTAGTGCTGGATACACCCACAGTAGTGCTGGATACACCCACACAAGTGCTGGATACTCCCACACCAGTGCTGGATACTACCACACCAGTGTTGGATACTACCACACCAGTGCTGGATACTACCACACCAGTGCTGGATACTCCCACACCAGTGCTAGATACTCCCACACCAGTGCTGGATACTACCACACCAGTGCTGGATACTCCCACACCAGTGCTGGATACACCCACACCAGTGCTGGATACTCCCACACTAGTGATGGATACTCCCAAACCAGTGCTGGATACTACCACACCAGTGCTGGATACTCCCACACCAGTGCTGGATACTCCCAAACAAGTGCTGGATACTACCACACCAGTGATGGATACTCCCACACCAGTGCTGGATACTCCCACACCAGTGCTGGATACTCCTGCACCAGTGCTGGATACTCCCACACCAGTGCTGGATACACCCCCACCAGTGCTAGATACACCCACAATAGTGCTGGATACACCCACACCAGCGCTGGATACTCCCACACCATGCTGGATACACCCACACCAATGCTGGATACTACCACACCAGTGCTGGATACTCCCAAACCAGTGCTGGATACACCCATACTAGTGCTGGATACACTCCCACCAGTGCTGAATACACCCACAATAGTGCTGAATACACCCACACAAGTGCTGGATACACCCCACCAGTGCTGGATACACCCACAATAGTGCTGGATACACCCACACAAGTGCTGGATACACCCACACCAATGCTGGATACTATAACACCAGTGCTGGATACTCCCAAACCAGTGCTGGATACTCCCAAACCAGTGCTGGATACTACCACACCAGTGCTGGATACTCCCACACCAGTGCTGGATACACCCACACTAGTGCTGGATACACCCCCACCAGTGCTGGATACACCCACAATAGTGCTGGATACACCCACACAAGTGCTGGATACACCCACGCAAGTGCTGGATACTCCCACACCAGTGCTGGATAACCCTGCACCAGTGCTGGATATTCCCACACCAGTGCTGGATACACCCACACCAGTGCTGGATACACCTCAACAGTGCTGGATACACCCACACCAGTGCTGGATACACCCCAACAGTGCTGGATACACCCACACTAGCGCTGGATACACCCCCACCAGTGCTGGATACACCCACACCAGTGCTGGATACACCCCCACCAGTGCTGGATACACCCACAATAGTGCTGGATACACCCACACCAGTGCTGGATACACCCACACCAGTGCTGGATACACCCACACCAGTGCTGGATACACCCACACCAGTGCTGGATACACCCCCACCAGTGCTGGATACACCCACAATAGTGCTGGATACACCCACACCAGTGCTGGATACACCCACACCAGTGCTGGATACACCCACACCAGTGCTGGATACACCCACACCAGTGCTGGATACACCCACACCAGTGCTGGATACACCCACACCAGTGCTGGATACACCCACACCAGTGCTGACTGCCTCTCAGGCGCTGCATGACACCTGCGGGTTTACCGCTTTCCCCATGAACGTAATAATGTGTTTTTCTTTTTATTTACTAATTTATTTAATTCTATTTAATCTGTCATTAGCAAATTCATTATTTACATTTTGAAATTCATGAATTTCGGTGTCATTGTTAACTATATTACCAATGTTACAATGTTACAATGGATTAAAGTCCTCTGTTAGAACTCTTGACGTATCCCGTTGGTATCTGGCTGTATCCCTTTGGTATCTGGCTGTACCCCTTTGGTATTTGGCTGTATCCCTTTGGTATCTGGCTGTATCCCTTTGGAATCTGGCTGTATCCCTTTGGTATTTGGCTGTATCCCTTTGGTATGTGGCTGTATCCCTTTGGTATCTGGCTGTATCCCTTTGGTATGTGGCTGTATCCCTTTGGTATGTGGCTGTATCCCTTTGGTATGTGACTGTATCCCTTTGGTATTTGGCTGTATCCCTTTGGTATGTGGCTGTATCCCTTTGGTATCTGGCTGTATCCCTTTGGTATCTGGCTGTATCCCTTTGGTATGTGGCTGTATCCCTTTGGTATGTGGCTGTATCCCTTTGGTATCTGGCTGTATCCCTTTGGTATCTGGCTGCATCCCTTTGGTATCTGGCTGTATCCCTTTGGTATGTGGCTGTATCCCTTTGGTATGTGGCTGTATCCCTTTGGTATCTGGCTGTATCCCTTTGGTATCTGGCTGTATCCCTTTGGTATGTGGCTGTATCCCTTTGGTATCTGGCTGTATCCCTTTGGTATCTGGCTGTATCCCTTTGGTATGTGGCTGTATCCCTTTGGTATGTGGCTATATCCCGCTGGTATCTGACCTCCCGGCTTCAGTTCATACTAGGTAAGGCATCAGTACAAATTTTTGCCTCATGTGTGCCTCTACTCTCAAATTTGTTTTCTTATTGACACATTACACAAATAACTCGTCCCTGCCTTCCTCTCCTGTAAACACTGCCTCCCTTACCTTCGTGTGTTAGTGTGTTACTAGTTAATGTTCCGAGTCAAACCGAAATGTCGTCAGGAAGGTTCTTTCTCTATGTGGGAGTTATTTGTGTATTGTTCTAGTCATGGTATTGTGACTGTTCGTATTGACACTGACATTGTAAGGAGGGAGAGCTTAGCTTCAAGAGTTTCACCCGCAGTGAGGCTTGGTTGATGGTTGTAACACAGGGAGTAGCCTGAGATAATGGTTGTAATGCAGGGAGTAGACTGAGATGATGGTTGTAACGAAGGGAGTAGCCTGAGATAATGGTTGTAATGCAGGGAGTAGACTGAGATGATGGTTGTAACGCAGGGAGTAGCCTGAGATAATGGTTGTAATGCAGGGAGTAGACTGAGATGATGGTTGTAACGCAGGGAGTAGCCTGAGATGATGGTTGTAACGCAGGGAGTAGACTGAGATGATGGTTGTAACGCAGGGAGTAGACTGAGATGATGGTTGTAACGCAGAGAGTAGACTGAGATGATGGTTGTAACGCAGGGAGTAGACTGAGATAATGGTTGTAACGCAGGGAGTAGACTGAGATAATGGTTGTAACGCAGGGAGTAGCCTGAGATGATGGTTGTAACGCAGGGAGTAGACTGAGATGATGGTTGTAACGCAGGGAGTAGACTGTGATGATGGTTGTAACGCAGGGAGTAGACTGTGATGATGGTTGTAACGCAGGGAGTAGACTGAGATAATGGTTGTAACGCAGGGAGTAGACTGAGATAATGGTTGTAACGCAGGGAGTAGACTGAGATGATGGTTGTAACGCAGGGAGTAGACTGTGATGATGGTTGTAACGCAGGGAGTAGACTGAGATAATGGTTGTAACGCAGGGAGTAGCCTGTGATGATGGTTGTAACGCAGGGAGTAGACTGTGATGATGGTTGTAACGCAGGGAGTAGACTGTGATGATGGTTGTAACGCAGGGAGTAGACTGAGATGATGGTTGTAACGCAGGGAGTAGACTGAGATGATGGTTGTAACGCAGGGAGTAGACTGAGATGATGGTTGTAACGCAGGGAGTAGACTGAGATAATGGTTGTAACGCAGGGAGTAGCCTGTGATGATGGTTGTAACGCAGGGAGTAGACTGTGATGATGGTTGTAACGCAGGGAGTAGACTGTGATGATGGTTGTAACGCAGGGAGTAGACTGAGATGATGGTTGTAACGCAGGGAGTAGACTGAGATGATGGTTGTAACGCAGGGAGTAGACTGAGATGATGGTTGTAACGCAGGGAGTAGACTGAGATGATGGTTGTAACGCAGGGAGTAGACTGTGATGATGGTTGTAACGCAGGGAGTAGACTGAGATGATGGTTGTAACGCAGGGAGTAGACTGAGATGATGGTTGTAACGCAGGGAGTAGACTGAGATGATGGTTGTAACACAGGGAGTAGACTGAGATGATGGTTGTAACGCAGGGAGTAGACTGAGATGATGGTTGTAACACAGGGAGTAGACTGAGATGATGGTTGTAACGCAGGGAGTAGACTGTGATGATGGTTGTAACGCAGGGAGTAGACTGAGATGATGGTTGTAACACAGGGAGTAGACTGAGATGATGGTTGTAACGCAGGGAGTAGACTGAGATGATGGTTGTAACGCAGGGAGTAGACTGAGATGATGGTTGTAACGACGTAAGACGCTGAAGACAAGATGACGAGCAGCTGAAGACAATATATAAGGCAGCTGAAGACAATATATAAGGCAGCTGAAGACAATATATAAGGCAGCTGAAGACAATACATAAGGCAGCTGAAGACAATATATAAGGCAGCTGAAGACAATATATAAGGCAGCTGAAGACAATATATAAGGCAGCTGAAGACAATACATAAGGCAGCTGAAGACAATACATAAGGCAGCTGAAGACAATATATAAGGCAGCTGAAGACAATACATAAGGCAGCTGAAGACAATACATAAGGCAGCTGAAGACAATATATAAGGCAGCTGAAGACAATACATAAGGCAGCTGAAGACAAGATATAAGGTAGCTGAAGACAATATATAAGGTAGCTGAAGACAATATATAAGGCAGCTCAAGACAATATATAAGGCAGCTGAAGACAATATATAAGGCAGCTGAAGACAATATATAAGGCAGCTGAAGACAATATATAAGTCAGCTGAAGACAATATATAAGGCAGCTGAAGGCAATATATAAGGCAGCTGAAGACAATATATAAGGCAGCTGAAGACAATATATAAGGCAGCTGAAGACAATATATAAGGCAGCTGAAGACAATACATAAGGCAGCTGAAGACAATATATAAGGCAGCTGAAGACAATATATAAGGCAGCTGAAGACAAAATATAAGGCAGCTGAAGACAATACATAAGGCAGCTGAAGACAATACATAAGGCAGCTGAAGACAATATATAAGGCAGCTGAAGACAAGATATAAGGCAGCTGAAGACAATACATAAGGCAGCTGAAGACAATATATAAGGCAGCTGAAGACAATATATAAGGCAGCTGAAGACAATATATAAGGCAGCTGAAGACAATACATAAGGCAGCTGAAGACAATATATAAGGCAGCTGAAGACAATATATAAGGCAGCTGAAGACAATATATAAGGCAGCTGAAGACAATATATAAGGCAGCTGAAGACAATACATAAGGCAGCTGAAGACAATATATAAGGCAGCTGAAGACAATATATAAGGCAGCTGAAGACAATACATAAGGCAGCTGAAGACAATATATAAGGCAGCTGAAGACAATATATAAGGCAGCTGAAGACAATATATAAGGCAGCTGAAGACAATACATAAGGCAGCTGAAGACAATATATAAGGCAGCTGAAGACAATATATAAGGCAGCTGAAGACAATACATAAGGCAGCTGAAGACAATATATAAGGCAGCTGAAGACAATATATAAGGCAGCTGAAGACAAAATATAAGGCAGCTGAAGACAATATATAAGGCAGCTGAAGACAATACATAAGGCAGCTGAAGACAATATATAAGGCAGCTGAAGACAATATATAAGGCAGCTGAAGACAATATATAAGGCAGCTGAAGACAATACATAAGGCAGCTGAAGACAATATATAAGGCAGCTGAAGACAATATATAAGGCAGCTGAAGACAATATATAAGGCAGCTGAAGACAATATATAAGGCAGCTGAAGACAATACATAAGGCAGCTGAAGACAATATATAAGGCAGCTGAAGACAATATATAAGGCAGCTGAAGACAAGATATAAGGCAGCTGAAGACAATACATAAGGCAGCTGAAGACAATACATAAGGCAGCTGAAGACAATATATAAGGCAGCTGAAGACAAGATATAAGGCAGCTGAAGACAATATATAAGGCAGCTGAAGACAATACATAAGGCAGCTGAAGACAATATATAAGGCAGCTGAAGACAATATATAAGGCAGCTGAAGACAATACATAAGGCAGCTGAAGACAATATATAAGGCAGCTGAAGACAATATATAAGGCAGCTGAAGACAATATATAAGGCAGCTGAAGACAATATATAAGGCAGCTGAAGACAATATATAAGGCAGTTGAAGACAATATATAAGGCAGCTGAAGACAATACATAAGACAGCTGAAGACAATACATAAGGCAGCTGAAGACAATATATAAGGCAGCTGAAGACAATATATAAGGCAGCTGAAGACAATATATAAGGCAGCTGAAGACAATATATAAGGCAGCTGAAGACAATATATAAGGCAGCTGAAGACAATATATAAGGCAGCTGAAGACAATATATAAGGCAGCTGAAGACAATATATAAGGCAGCTGAAGACAATATATAAGGCAGCTGAAGACAATATATAAGGCAGCTGAAGACAATACATAAGGCAGCTGAAGACAAGACATAAGGCAGCTGAAGACAATATATAAGGCAGCTGAAGACAATATATAAGGTAGCTGAAGACAATATATAAGGCAGCTGAAGACAATATATAAGGCAGCTGAAGACAATATGTAAGGCAGCTGAAGACAATATATAAGGTAGCTGAAGACAATATATAAGGCAGCTGAAGACAATATATAAGGCAGCTGAAGACAATATATAAGGCAGCTGAAGACAATATATAAGGTAGCTGAAGACAATATATAAGGCAGCTGAAGACAATATATAAGGCAGCTGAAGACAATATATAAGGCAGCTGAAGACAATATATAAGGTAGCTGAAGACAATATATAAAACAGCTGAAGACAATGTATAAGGCAGCTGAAGACAATATATAAGGCAGCTGAAGACAATATATAAGGTAGCTGAAGACAATATATAAAACAGCTGAAGACAATGTATAAGGCAGCTGAAGACAATATATAAGGCAGCTGAAGACAATAAGGCAGCTGAATACAATATATGAGGCAGCTGAAGACAATATATAAGGCAGCTGAAGACAATGTATAAGGTAGCTGAAGACAATGTATAAGGTAGCTGAAGACAATGTATAAGGTAGCTGAAGACAATGTATAAGGCAGCTGATGACAAAACATAATGCAACTGAAAACAATATATGAGGCAGCTGAAGACAATATATAAGGCAGCTGAAGACAATGTATAAGGTAGCTGAAGACAATGTATAAGGCAGCTGAAGACAATGTATAAGGTAGCTGAAGACAATGTATAAGGTAGCTGAAGACAATGTATAAGGTAGCTGAAGACAATGTATAAGGCAGCTGAAGACAATATATAAGGCAGCTGAAGACAATGTATAAGGTAGCTGAAGACAATGTATAAGGTAGCTGAAGACAATGTATAAAGTAGCTGAAGACAATGTATAAGGCAGCTGAAGACAATGTATAAGGCAGCTGAAGACAATGTATAAGGTAGCTGAAGACAATGTATAAGGTAGCTGAAGACAATGTATAAGGTAGCTGAAGACAATGTATAAGGCAGCTGAAGACAATATATAAGGCAGCTGAAGACAATATATAAGGCAGCTGAAGACAAGATATAAGGCAGCTGAAGACAATATATAAGGCAGCTGAAGACAATATATAAGGCAGCTGAAGACAATGTATAAGGTAGCTGAAGACAATGTATAAGGCAGCTGAAGACAATATATAAGGCAGCTGAAGACAATGTATAAGGTAGCTGAAGACAATGTATAAGGCAGCTGAAGACAATGTATAAGGCAGCTGAAGACAATATATAAGGCAGCTGAAGACAATATATAAGGCAGCTGAAGACAATATATAAGGCAGCTGAAGACAATGTATAAGGCAGCTGAAGACAATATATAAGGCAGCTGAAGACAAGATATAAGGCAGCTGAAGACAAGATATAAGGCAGCTGAAGACAATATATAAGGCAGCTGAAGACAATATATAAGGCAGCTGAAGACAATATATAAGGCAGCTGAAGACAAGATATAAGGCAGCTGAAGACAATATATAAGGCAGCTGAAGACAATATATAATGTGACTGAAGACCCTTCAGGTAGACGATATGTAAAATAAGTGAAGACAATGTATAGAATAACTGAGAAGACATAAGGCAGCTGAAGACAAAATGTGCTGAAAACAAAGCGTGGGAACGTGAATAATAATAATAATAATAATAATAATAATAATAATAATAATAATAATAATAATAATAATAATAATAATAATAATAATAATAATAATAATAATAATGAGCCGTGCAGGTAAATAAAAATAAGAAATATGGCAGATGGGACGGAAGACACAGCGGTTTAGCAAGACAATAGCTTCCCTGGCAGCTAAAGCGGCGGTAATGGCAGCTAAGGTTGACTTGCAGCAGCTAGAGATGGTTTTTGTGGGAGTCGAAACGATATTGTAGATAAGGTTGACTTGTGGCAGCTATAAATGGCAGATATGGCATCTATAGGTGATTTATGGCATCTGTAAACGACAGTATTGACAGCTAGGAATGTCTTTAGTGATAACTGAATAACGTCAGATAAAGACAGCCCGGGATGACAGCCGATGGACTGATGACATCGTCTTGACGTCTCTACTGCTGCTGCCTGTACAGGACTGATCCAACCTACTGTGTGGGACAAACATTTCGGAAGAAAGATAACTAACTGATGCACGTGAGGTTTTTCTTGTGACATCATCTCCATGATGAGTCACGTGAGTGAGCAGCCAGCAGCACTCACTCATTCCAGGGAGAGCGCCATGCCCGTAGGGGGGTCATACACAGCCTGGGGAATAACAAGCAATTATATTTGATCCAAGGTAGGGGAGGTTAGCTCTATATTGCCTTTACCAAGAGCAGAATGAATATTAAGAGTCAGTAGAGCCAACTTACACTTACCATCACCATGATACCATGTCAAACATTGTGAATGTTCAACATTATTATTATTATTATTATTATTATTATTATTATTATTATTATTATTATTATTATTATTATTATTATTATCTGAACATGTCACTCATGTTTATTCTTTAGTTATGCTATTATTATTATTATTATTATTATTATTATTATTATTATTATTATTATTATTATTGTTATTGTTATTATTATTATTATTATTATTATTATTATTATTATTATTATTATTATTATTATTATTGTTATTATTATTATTATTATTATTATTATTATTATTATTATTATTATTATTATTATTATTATTATTATTATTATTATTATTATTATTATTATTATTATTCATGGAAAGCGGTAAAGCCGGAGGAGACGCTCAGCTCTTCATTCGCCTGGTCGAGGTTTGATGTTTTTGTGTAGTGCGTGGGAACTATGGTTTAACTTGGTTTATATCATCCAGCAGTGTTGTGGTCTGTATATACTCCCTGTGGGAACTATGGTTTAACTTGGTTTATATCACCCAGCAGTGTTGTGGTCTGTATATACTACCTGTGGGAACTATGGTTTAACTTGGTTTATATCACCCAGCAGTGTTGTGGTCTGTATATACTCCCTGTGGGAACTATGGTTTAACTTGGTTTATATCACCCAGCAGTGTTGTGGTCTGTATATACTACCTGTGGGAACTATGGTTTAACTTGGTTTATATCACCCAGCAGTGTTGTGGTCTGTATATACTCCCTGTGGGAACTATGGTTTAACTTGGTTTATATCACCCAGCAGTGTTGTGGTCTGTATATACTCCCTGTGGGAACTATGGTTTAACTTGGTTTATATCACCCAGCAGTGTTGTGGTCTGTGTATACTCCCTGTGGGAACTATGGTTTAACTTGGTTTATATCACCCAGCAGTGTTGTGGTCTGTATATACTCCCTGTGGGAACTATGGTTTAACTTGGTTTATATCACCCAGCAGTGTTGTGGTCTGTATATACTCCCTGTGGGAACTATGGTTTAACTTGGTTTATATCACCCAGCAGTGTTGTGGTCTGTATATACTCCCTGTACATACTTTTATAACTATGATCTCCTAATAAATGTTTTATATTTGATATAGTTTTGTTTACCAACACATTCTCTGGTATAGTAAGAAGGGCGAATCCACTGCTGTGTTTACTGAAGCTTCTTACATTCTGACGTGATCTCAGAGTGAATGTGAGATCGACTGTTTATTGACACAGTGTCAGTCCTCTAAAGGATAACAAGTCACAATACCATGGCTGGAACAATACACAAATAACAAGTCACAATATCATGGCTGGAACAATACACAAATAACAAGTCACAATACCATGGCTGGAACAATACACAAATAACAAGTCACAATACCATGGCTGCAACAATACACAAATAACAAGTCACAATACCATGGCTGGAACAATACACAAATAACAAGTCACAATACCATGGCTGGAACAATACACAAATAACAAGTCACAATATCATGGCTGCAACAATACACAAATAACAAGTCACAATACCATGGCTGCAACAATACACAAATAACAAGTCACAATACCATGGCTGGAATAACACACAAATAACCTGCACTTAGAAGACAAACTTATTACGATATTTTCGTGTGATCTGGACGATTAACAAGTCACAATAAGGTTCATGTTCAGGTAGGTTTGCCAGGACGGGTCCTGGACTGGGTCTTCTCTATGTAGTGACCCGCAAGTGACTCCCGAAGGAGTGTCGGAGTTGGTACAAGTGATGTACCGTTTACAGTCCTATGGCAGGGGCACTGTGAGCATTCAAGTGGTGTACCGTTTACAGTCCTATGGCAGGGGCACTGTGAGCATTCAAGTGGTGTACCGTTTACAGTCCTATGGCAGGGGCACTGTGAGCATTCAAGTGGTGTACCGTTTACAGTCCTATGGTGGGGGCACTGTGAGCATTCAAGTGGTGTACCGTTTATAGACCTATGGTGGGGGCACTGTGAGCATTCAAGTGGTGTACCGTTTATAGACCTATGGTGGGGGCAGCCCTATGACTACGACTATTATTATTATAATCAAAAAGAAGCGCTAAACCCACTATATATTACTACGAAGGACGTTAGTTTGGCGAGAAGTTTCATACCTAAGGAACGGAGAGAGTTGTTGAGATTTTATAGAGCGGAAGTTTAGGCCAGACAAAGAACGAGAAATTTCACAGGAGAAGAAAGTCTGTTTAGCATGTGAGAGAATGAACTGTAAAGAGTGAAGGAACTGAGGGTCACAAAGCGGAAGTCACGAACTGAGGGTCACAAAAGCGGAGGTCACGAGCTGAGGGTCACAAACCGGAGGTCACCAACTTAGGGTCACAAAAGCAGAGGTCAGCAACTGAGGGTCACAAAGCGGAAGTCACGAACTGAGGGTCACAAAACGGAGGTCACCAACTTAGGGTCACAAAAGCGGAGGTCACGAACTGAGGGTCACAAAGTGGAGGTCAGCAACTGAGGGTCACACAAGCGGAGGTCACGAGCTGAGGGTCACAAAACGGAGGTCACCAACTTAGGGTCACAAATCGGAGGTCACCAACTGAGGGTCACAAAAGCAGAGGTCACCAACTGAGGGTCACAAATCGGAGGTCACGAACTGAGGGTCACAAAGCGGAGGTCACCAACTGAGGGTCACAAAAGCGGAGGTCACGAACTGAGCGTCACAAAGCGAAGGTCACCAAATGAGGGGTCACAAAAGCGAAGGTCACGAACTGAGGGACACAAAGCGGAGGTCATCAACTGAGGGTCACAAAAGCGAAGGTCACTAACTGAGGGTCACAAAAGCAGAGGTCACGAACTGAGGGTCACAAATCGGAGGTCACCAACTTAGGATCACAAAAGCGGAGGTCACCAACTGAGGGTCACAAATCGGAGGTCACCAACTTAGGATCACAAAAGCAGAGGTCACGAACTGAGGGTCACAAATCGGAGGTCACCAACTTAGGATCACAAAAGCGGAGGTCACCAACTGAGAGTTACATGGAGGTCACCAACTGAGGGTCACAAAAGCGGAGGTCACGAACTGAGGGTCACAAATCGGAGGTCACCAACTTAGGATCACAAAAGCGGAGGTCACCAACTGAGGGTCACAAATCGGAGGTCACCAACTGAGGGTCACAAAAGTGGAGGTCACCAACTGAGGGTCACATGGAGGTCACAAACTGAGGGTCACAAAAGCGGAGGTCACCAACTGAGGATCACATGGAGGTCACAAACTGAGGGTCACAAAAGCGGAGGTCACCAACTGAGGGTCACAAAAGCGGAGGTCACCAACTGAGGGTCACAAATCGGAGGTCACCAACTGAGGGTCACAAAAGTGGAGGTCACCAACTGAGGGTCACATGGAGGTCACAAACTGAGGGTCACAAAAGCGGAGGTCACCAACTGAGGGTCACAAAAGCGGAGGTCACCAACTGAGGGTCACAAAAGTGGAGGTCACCAACTGAGGGTCACAAAAGTGGAGGTCACCAACTGAGGGTCACACGGAGGTCACTGAGAAAGAGAAAAATAAGGAAACGTAGTAAGAGAAATAGTGAATTTACATTTTCCAAGTCGGACCGAAACGTCGTCTTAATTAAGTTTGAGTCTCCTGAGTGCTTGTTATTTGTCAAGTGTCACTTTAAACTGAAATAGTTAACTTATTACTTGGCCCGGGCAGGAACAGTCAAGATGATCCACCCATCTCAAGTTGTACCTTAAGAATATAAGAATGCAGGGGCACTACAGTAGGCCTACTGGCCCATACAAGGCATGTCCTTCTCTGGAAATAAGTCACTGTCTGACTTGTTTGGGTTATCCCAGGTTCTCTACACATATGCTGCTATGTATGATAATCTGTGTAACTGTATTTATGTATACCTGAATAAACTTACTTACATCCCCCACACACCCACTTGACCAGCCTTTTTCTCAAAGCTTCACAAGAATGTATTCAATAATTTATAGAAAGCATTTCATCCCCTAATTCCTTCTCCCATACACTCCTATCAAGGGAAGGTCCTTGTTGGTGATGAGGGGTTCGTGATCCAAGGCATTGGACTTGTCTCTCATTCCCAAGGTGGTGTATTATTCCTATGGTCTTAGGGCTTTCTCCTAAATATGATAAAAAGAAATTCCCAGCGGTGAGTTACCGTACTGTTGTTGAGAAAGTTATTTAGCTCTTGCTGTAAGTTTATTCAGGTATACACAAATACATAGATTATCATACATAGCAGCATATGTGTAGAGAACCCAAGATAACCCAAACAAGTCAAAGAGACTTATTTCCATTGGAGTCCTATAACTATAACAACACTCTAAGACTATAACAACACTCCCTCCCAGTAACTAGCCCTCACTATAACAACACTCCCTCCCAGTAACTAGCCCTCACTATAACAACACTCCCTGCTAGTAACTTGGCTAGGGATCCAGTCCTCCCTTCCTACCTCTGTCTTTATTTTTTGAAGACAGGATAGACATACATCTGGATGCCTCACAGTGTTCGTCAGCTGCAGCCGTGATGACTGCTGAACCACCAGAAGAAAACTGAGCCATCTGATCATCCAGACCATCTGAGACATCCATGTTTACAAGGTTATACAAGAAAATAAATGCAAAATAACCTCACCGAAAAAAAAATAGTGAAATTCCAAGCTCTTTGCTGACATTATCGAGGAATGATGTGAGAAATCACGAAAGCGCTTGGAATTTCATTGTTAATTTCATTGTTTTGTCAATGTTGTTATTTTACATAATGTTTACTGTGATGTTATTGCAACAAAATACACGAAGAGAATTACTATTGGCCACTTTAAATAATTTACCTAAAGAAAACGAAACAAATACTTAAAAATATTTTATTTTAAACCTTAAAAAAAACAGTAGAGCAGAAATAATTCATTACTATTCTAAAGTTTTGCAAAAAAAAAAAAAATCACCAAAATCAGTTATGAACTATGTTGACATCCAGTTCTTGGTCTTATACAGCTTCTAAAGTCTTACCGTAAACTGGTAAACAACTCCAGAACAAATAAATCCAAGTATTGTGGATAAATAGTTCAGAGAACCGACAAGTTGATAAATGAGACACAAGTGTGTAATATAAGCACAGCTTCAGGGACTACACTGCCTGAGGTACACGTGTCGCTACTGTGTCATACTTGGGCCCAGGAGCTGTTTATTTATATCCGTAATTCCAAAATAAAGACGTACTGTACACAAATAACCCGCACATAGAAGAGAGGAGCTTACGACGACGTTTCGGTCCGACTTGGACCATTTACAAAGTCAGTGTGACTTTGTAAATGGTCCAAGTCGGACCGAAACGTCGTGGTAAGCGGGTTATTTGTGTATCGTTCCAGTCACGGTATTGTGCCTTTTTTTGTTATTTAAGGACGTACTGGTAAAGTTTACCTTTATTATTTATTATTAAAGATTCACCGGTATTCTCCCGGCCCGGGCCTTTTCCAAGTGGTGGTCCGGCCTTGGCTCCCTGTCTAGGGAGTGTCTGAGACCTAAGTCTCCCATGGTAGGAGGTACAAGAACCCCCTCATCTTTGGGACCAACTGTCCCCAGGCCTAGCCACATACCCCGCCCTCACAGGGCTCGTAGGGAGAAGCTAGGCCTCCCTGGTCTGCCATCCCCGCCCCAAGGGGGTTAATGGGAATGACAGTCTTGTGAGCTGCAAGCTCTGACTCAGGCACCTATCCTACCCTAGAAGGGCTGGGCATGCCTTTTTTTTTTTTAATTCGCCGGTATTCTCCCGACCCGGGTCTTTTCCAAGTAGTGGTGACCCGGCCTTGACTCCCTCTCTGGGGAGTATCTTGAGACGTCTATTGATGCAATTTGAAAATACGTCTCCGTTTTTTATTTTTTTAAATATGAAAGTAAAAATATGTAAATGTAACTCCTCGTTGAAATATTACTCAATTAATTACTACCACCGTCACTTCAGAAATGATTGAAGAAAATAAAGACAACTTCATCATCTCTGAAGTATTACCAAGAGTTATCTTCAACCCAGCACTGATGCTGGGAAAGGTCACACACTATCCTTCAGGAAGATGTGCACTGATGCTGGGAAAGATCACACACTATCCTTCACTGGATGAAACCTGATTACCTCCGGTTCCTTCCATTTCTTAAGCGCCATATAATTCCTACAGCTTCAGCTCAGTTGTGAGAATGATGTGAAGAAGAGGAATGTTGGGAAGATAAACAAGAAGACCTGGGAGACTGATAAAGTAATGGAATTAGAGGAGAAGCAAGTGTACCTTCTCAGTACTCCTCTGTATCTCACTGAAGAAGTCTACTGTGTGGGCGAAACGTTACATCAATAAAGATACCCAACTGTTGCACATGTGTCTTAATCATCAGCCTCTCAGTATTATACTTAAGTTAAAGAATTCGACGCTAGAAAAGTATACCACCTTCAACATTTTATATTTAGCAAAACTGTGCTCGTATTAAACATATTATTAAGTACAGAAATACGTAATTATACATAACTGAGGAATTACCGGGAGATTGCAATTTCAATAGCCTTCAGTCTTCTCATAATTTCACTGTAGATAGTTTTAACATCCTGCTCACCATCTTTCATATCAGAATCTATACTGACGTATTCCCTGGCTGTAATTCTGTTGAGTATCTCTTCCTGTAAAGTAGCGGGGATGTGGATCTCGTAGCGATGCCGGTGGAGGCGGTGAAGTAGCCAGGTCCAGCAGTGCAACCTCGAGTGTGGAGAACCCGAGTGAGCCTCCCGCTCCGCCACCACTACTGAAGGTTGTCTGGCATCGTGCTGGGGCCAGAGACGCACCTGGCAGGCGCGGGTGTCAAGACGACAATAGTCTGCCAAGTGACGCAGCAGAGGGAAGTCACACAGCTGCTCGATATTCCCGATGGCGTCCACCATGCTGTAATATTGACACCGTGAGTAATTAATGAGACGTTATCATCAAGAACACATAAGAGTCATGCAGTACCTAGGGAATGGGAGGCAATTAAACTTGATCCGAGGATGAAAGGGGAAACTCGAATTTATTAGTCACAAAGCTCTTTACCATCAGAAATGCGTTCCCCCCTTTTATTTGAGAGGTGTTCTAGTTAATGACTAAGTTAGATCATATGAGCTGAGTAAATATGAGTTAGTCGGCTACCTTCCGAGTCTCATGAGGTGAGCAGAGGCGCGGAGCTCCCTGATGTCGCTGACTGCTAGAGCTACCAGCAAGTTGGACAACACGATGGAGATGAGCAGGATGAAGAGCAGGAAGATGATGTAACTGGTGTAGGGTAGACGGTCAAGCTGATCTGTCACGCTCTTATTGACGTCCACTGAGCCAACCATCATAGTCAAGCTTTTAAGGAACAGCAACGAACCACTTTTGTAGACGGGGTCCTTATGATAGTACATGTTGAAGGCCAGGAACAGTGTTAGAGAGAAGCACACAAGCAAAGTGCTGTAGATGAAAAATATTCGCAGGAAGTTCTCTGCCACTCTGATAAACATAGCTACGTAGAGACCGTGTGAAGGATACTTCCTAAGGATGAGAAGAAACTGCAGCTGCAGAAGAAGGAAGACTATGATAGCAATGTGGTGCTCCCAGGGGGCGATACTGGCAGGTCCATGATGCCAAGAAGACGCAATTAAGCTTAACACACATACAATTAAACCAGTATTATGCCAAAAGGATGGAGCTTTTGCATATGCGAGTCCTTTGAGTCTAATGCGGTTCAGATGGCTAACTGTTAGTATCAGAATCTGTATACACAGACACACTTTCATCCAGAGGTCAGGTAGAGGGAAAACTTGACCTTGGTCATCAGACGAGGGATCAATGGATGCTGTTTCGTTTTGCTGTGTTGTAGTTTGGTTGTTTATGTCGCGGTTACTCCAGAGCAGCCGGTTAAACAGGAACAAACCCGTTAAAAAAGCGAAAATAATAAAATAGAGAAGATATCCTAAGAAAACAAGTCTTGCTCTTTTCCACTTGATCAGAAGGAAGACATGGCACACAGGATGGGCGAGAATGTCACAGTTGTCAGTTTCAATAAAATACGAGAGTAGCTGGCACTGCTGAGTGCCAGAGTTAGTGACAAGTGCTGAAAAGTCGAAGGTAACTGGGGAGCGCCTGTTGCCTGCCACACTTGTGATGAGCAGGTGGTCCAGGAGGTGTTGTAGACCGTCAGGACTAGTGAGCATCAACCAGCGCAGGGCAGACACGCCTCTGTAATCTTTCTCTCTTAGGTCGGCTCCATGTTGAAGCAAGATCACCATAACTCCAAAAGCTCCAGCTTTGGCAGCTTTGTGCATAGGTGACTCTCCTTGCTTGTCTCTGGTAGCGACCACTGCACCCTTCTCCAGCAGAAGCTTGACTATTGCTACACTGCCACTAGCTGCTCCCTCGTGGAGAGGAGACGTACCTCTCATATCATGCAGGTTGATGGCTCCAACACTACTACGATTGTCTAAGAGCAGGGCGAGAATCTCCTCTTGTTTGGCAGCAACAGCGTAGTGCAGTGGAGTCTGGTCATACTGGTTCCTGCTGCAGACTGAAGCTCCTTGAAGGAGCAGCTCTTGGACTCCCTCTGTCCAACCCAGTTCCACAGCTGCGTGTAGAGGAGTGATATAGAAGGCGCCGCTGTGCCCGTTGACACAGCTCTGAGCCCCAGGAAGGTGTTCCCGCAGCTGCTGCAGCTTCTTCTTCTCCACAGCTTGGAACAAGACATCAAGCTGCACGTTCACACTCCCTCGACGCTCACCTTCTGACGGAAACTAACTCTTATTTGGGATTTATAAGCAGATTCTCTACAATTTAATTGTTGATGCCATCTACATAAAAATTACAATGCATGTGTGATTTTTTCTCAAAGTTAATGAACATCTGTGCTACTTCTTTAAATATTAGTATCTTTGGAGTTATATAAATATCTGTAGCGTTGCTTTAAATCTTTGAAGACCTAAGAAATTACTGCAAATAGATGAAGATGTCTAATGTTACTGAAAATCAACAAAATTGTTCATTAGCAATTTTACTATATTACATTGTCTGTAGTTTTGTAAATTCTGTCTTTATGGCGGGTTATTAAACTGAGTACATAATTATGAACCACATAATTAGGTACACATATAATTATGTACCACATAATAAGCTACCACATAAATGGGTACCATATAATTAGGAACAACTTAATTAGTTACCACATAATTTTTACAGTAAAATTAAACCGAATACAATTAGGAGTTATAAAATTAGGTACAACATAATTAGGTACCACATAATTAGTTTTTTTTACATAATTAGGCACAATATAATTAAGTAACGTTTATGAAGGGATTCAGGGAAATTCATTAGCTAGACTGGAGTCATAACTGCAGAGGAAGAGTGTCTCTGGCACGCTTACTCTAAATTCTCTCTTTAGTTACCTGCCTGGAGTCTACCTGGAGGGCATTCTGGGTATCAACGCCCCGTGGCCCGGTCCATGACCAGGCTTCCCGATGGATCAGCGCCTGATCAACGAGGCTGTTATAACTGCCTGCACGCAGTCCAAAGTACGAACCACAGCCCGGCTGATCTGGGCGAGCTTCTTTATACTAGTTGTCTATGTTCACCCAACAGTAAAATTGGTACTTGGTGTTAGTAGACTGGTGTTTACCTGGAGTTTACCTGGAGAGAGTTCCGGGGGTCAACGCCCCCGCGGCCCGGTCTGTGACCAGGCCTCCTTAGGTCAGTGTCCCAGGATGCGACCCACACCAGTCGACTAACACCCAGGTACCCATTTTACTGATGGGGAACATAGACAACAGGTGGAAAGAAACACGTCCAATGTTTCTACTCTGGCTGGGAATCGAACCCAGGCCCTCACCGTGTGAAGCGAAAGCGTTAACCACCAGGCCACCAGTGTGGGTCGCATCCTGGGACAAGGACGTAATTTGCCTGAAATGCTCTGCATAGCAAGGGCCTTTCTATATAGTAGTATGTCACTGATGTCAGCTAGGAATGTAAACCTACAAGTAAATAAACTTGTAGTAATTAAAGATATTATTATTATTATTACGTGTGGTATTTCCCTAAATAGTATCTTTGGAGTTACTTTAAATATATAGGTATCTGTAGTGTTGCTTTAAATTTATGATGACTTATGAGATTACTGCAAATAACTGAAGACGTCTGATGTTAAAGAAAATCAATAAAATTGTTTATTAGTAATTTAAATATATTACAATGCTTGTAAATGCTTTGTAAATTATGTATTTATAATGGGCTATTAAACTAGAAACATAATTATGAACCACATAATTAGGTACACATATAAATATGTACCATATAAGTTACCACATAAATAGGCACCATATCATTAGGCACAACATAATTAGTTCCCACATAATTAGGCACAACGTAATTAGTTATCACATAATTAGGCACAACATAATTAGTTATCACATAATTAGGCACAACATAATTAGTTAACTTAAAGTTAGGCACCATGTAAAATTGAGGCATATAATTAGTTACCACATAATTAGGAACCCCATATTTTTAGTGTGACATAATTTGGTACCACATAATTAGGAACCCCATATTTTAGTGTGATATAATTAGGTACCACATAATTAGTTTTTTTTACATGATTAGGCACCACATAATTAAGAAACATTTATGAAGGAATTCAGGGAAACTGGTTAGCCAGACTTGAGTCATGGAAGTCCAAAGTATAGTGCCTGCGCTCTGAATGAGGGGTATTAATGTTGTAGATTTATAACTGTAGAGTAAGAGTGCCTCTGGCACGCTTACTCTAAATTCTGTCTTTAATTACTGCTTGGAGTCTTCCTGGAGGGCATTCCAGGGATCAACGCCCCCGTGGCCCGGTCCACGACCAGGCCTCCCAGTGGATCAGGGCCTGATCAACGAGGCTGCTATTGCTGGCCGCATGTAGTCCAACGTATGAACCACAGCCCCGCTGATCTGGCACTGACTTTAAGTATTTGTCCAGCTCCCTCTTGAAGACAATCGGAGGTCTATTGGTAATTCCCCTTTTGGTTGGTGAGAGACTGTTGAACAGTCTTGGGCCCCGGACAATTATTGTGTTTTCTCTTAGCGTACAAGTGGCACCCCTACTTTTCACTGGCTGTATGTTACATCGCCTTCCAAGTATTTTGCTTTCGTAGGGAGTGATTTCTGTGTGCAGGTTAGAGATCAGTCCCTCCAGAATCTTCCAGTGCTTCCAGGCGTTCCCAGTAGTTAAAGTGTTTGCTGGAACTCATACGTGCAGTGAAGGTTCTCTGTACATTCTCTAGATCTGCAATTTCACCTGCTTTGAATGGGGATGTTAACGGAGAGCAGTACTCTAGCCTAGAGAGAACAAGTGACTTTAAAACGATCATCGCTGGCTTGGCATCTCTTGTCTTGAATGTTCTCATTATCCATCCTATCACTTTCCTCGCAGATGTGATAGTGGCATTGTTGTGGTCCTTGAAGGTGAAATCTTCGGACATTACCACTCTCATGTCCTTCACATTGTTTTACCTCTGTATTGTGTGATTTAAGTTTGTAGTATACTCAGTCCTAGCTATTATTTCCTCCAGTTTTCCATAACGGTGTACTTGGAATTTGTCCTCATTGAATATCATATTATTCTCCGTTGCCCATTGGAAAACTTGGTTCATATCTTTTTGGAGAATTGCCGTGTCCTCAATGGATAACACTCATGCAGATCCTAGTATCGTCTGCAAAGGATGATACGGTGCTATGGTTTACATCTCTGTCTATGTCTGATATGAGAATGAGGAACAGGATAGGGGAGAGTACTGTGCCTTGTGGAATAGAGCTCTTCACTATGGCAGTTTCCGATTTAATTCTGTTTACCACTACTCTTTGTGTTCGATTAGTTAGACAGCTGAAGATCAATCTGCCTACTTTGCCAGCTATCCCTTTAGCACGTATTTTGTGTGCTATTACGCCATGATCGCATATGTCAAAGGCTTTTGCAAAATCTGTATACTACATCTGCATTCTGTTTTCCAGTGCATCTAAGACCATATATCAGTGATCCAGTAATTGCGAGAGGCAGGAGCGACCCGCTCTGAAACCATTTTACCCTAGGTTGTGCAATTTCTGGGAGTCCAACTGATTTGCAATGCTCATTCTTAGAACTCTTTCAAAGATTATTAAACTAAATATGTAATTATGAACCACATAATTAAGCACCACATAATTATGAACCACATAGGTTACTACATAAATAGATACCATATAGTTATGTGCAACATAATTAGTTACCATAAAATTAAATACAGTAAAATAGGAACTTTAAAATTAATTGTATAATTAAGTACCACATAATTAGGCTCCACATATTTTTAGAGCAACATGATTAGGTACCACATAATTAGGTTTTACATAATTAGGCGCCACATTATTAAGCAACGTTTATGAAGGGATTCAGGGAAATTGGTTAGCGGGACCGCATTAGGTGTGCGGCGCGCGAATGAAAAAAAATCAACGAAAAAATACAAAAAATTGAGCTAATCATATAAAAAAAATAGCTTATCTCCTTGGCAACACCCTGGTACAAGAATTATTGTTGTATGACATACTTACGACGAATTACAGTCATTTATAACATGCGGGGTGACACCGCCGCTGGTAGCATGCCGGCTCTCATGTCAGTTTTCACTTTTTTTCGATTTTTTTGTTTATTTCTTGTATTATTCTTTATAATATAATAATTGACAATTAAAAGGAGTATTAAAAGGACCCTAGTGGAAATAAGTCACTTTGACATTTTTGGGTTATCCTGGGTTGTTTACACATGCTGCTATGTGTGATAATCTATGTAACTGTATTTGTGAATACCTGAATAAACTTACTATTTGCCATCATAACAGAGTGGGTGAAGATAATACAGAGTCTGAGAGCCAATCAGGAGCCATCTGCGAACATTTGCTTACGTCAGCGGAATTCCTGAGTCTTGGGAGGCAGTAAGTAAGTTTATTCAGGTATACACAAATACAGTTACATAGATTATCATACATAGCAGCATATGTGTAGAGAACCTAGGATAACCCAAAAAAGTCAGACAGAGTGACTTATTTCCATTGGGGTCCTTTTACCTTGTTATTATAATATAAAGGTTATAATAGATTCTTATTATTCTATAATGAAGATAACATCTTATTATTATACTAAAAGACTATCTACTACACGAGGGCTATTAAGACTATCTACAATACGAGGTCATTACTAGGAATAAGGTAAAATTACACTTGTGTTAGCTAAAAAATAAAAAAAAATCATTCCCCTCCCTTTCTGTAGCTACATTCATCAGACACCTTTTGGCAGTCTTCTCGAACTGGTTCATGCTATGACTGGCTTTGACATGTGCGGGTAGTCTGTTCCATTCCTTTATTGCTGAACAATAAAAGGTATTTGAAGCCTGGCCAATGACTGTGGGTACTACAAAGTTGTGATCTCTCCCCCTAGTACTATGATTGCTTTGGTTCCCAACCTTGACAAAATTGACAGCAAGATATTCTGGACATTGTTTGTGAGTAATTTTATAAACATGATTTAGCTTCAGTTGTTTTACTCTGTCTTCAACATTCAGCATATCCAACTGCTGTAATTCATCCTGGCCTACATGTTCTCTTGGTCCCAGCCCCAGGATGAATCTTACGATTTTGTTCTGCGTGATTTGCAGTCTATCTTTCAGTTTTTTTGTCAAGGCAGAGTACCATGAAGAGCAAGCGTAATCCATATGGCATTGTATAAGGGCTAGACATAGGGTCCTGCGAGCCTCAGTAGGTAGACACTGTGCTTGTCTATAGAGGAACTTCAGTCTGGCATTCGCTTTCTTTACTACACTGTTCCCTATCAATTCTCCTGACATGCATGGATCAAAGGGGATTCCCAGATATTTTACTGATGAAACCAAAGTGATAGGCTCCCCATTACACTGGACATTAAAATTATTAGATTTAGATTTCGTTCGGATTTTTAACCCCGGAGGGCTAGCCACCCAGGATAACCCAAGAAAGTCAGTGCGTCATCGAGGACTGTCTAACTTATTTCCATTGGGGTCCTTAATCTTGTCCCCCAGGATGCGACCCACACCAGTCGACTAACACCCAGGTACCTATTTGCTGCTAGGTGAACAGGACAATAGGTGTAAGGAAACGTGTCGGAATTTCCACCCGCCGGGAATCGAACCCGGGCCCTCCGTGTGTGAAGCGGGAGTTTTAGCCACCAGACCACCGGGCCACCCTTCTCAGTTTATGTTTCGTGCCAAAGAGAATGGCTTCAGTATTCCCTAGGTGTAATGATAGTTTGTTGTCTACTAACCATTTGCTGCAGGACTCCAGTTCCAGTGTTAAAACATTAGCAATATCTTGTGGGTCTTTACCTGACACTAACAGAGCACTGTCATCTGCATACAGTAGGAGTTTGCACTTGACACTGACAGGCATGTTATTGGCATAGCATAAGAATAATAAGGGACCCAGAATACTACCTTGGGGAACTCCACATGCTATCGGCAGGGGTTCTGATTCCGTTTTGTTGATTTTGACAATTTGTCTCCTGTTGCTAAGGTAGGACTTAAACCAGTCTACAGAACCTATACCGATAGCTTGAAGTTTTTTTTACATAATATATTGTGGTTGACAGTATCGAAGGCCTTTTGCAGGTCTAAGGTTACCATACCTATGAGGTTCCCCATTGACATTTCAGTTCTAAGGTAATCCATCAGATTAATTAGGGAGGTGTCAGTTGAGTAAGATCTAAAGCCCGATTGATAGCTATGGAGAATGTTGTTGTCATTAAGGTACTTAACTACTTGACAGTACACCGATCTCTCTAGAATTTTGGATATTATACTGAGTATACTAACAGGCCTATAATTGCTTACATCAGACCTACTATTTTTGTTGAAGATAGGAGGGGAATATATTTTATTATTACGATAATATCAACACCACGGCTTATTTACCTTTCACAATTGATTTAATATGACGTAATAAACAATATAAATGACATAGAAACATGGTAAATACTCCAGAATGAATAATATTTGGCGAAATACCGAGCGGTCCGAGGGAGGTATCAAATTAATTCTAGATTATCCAGGATAGTTTCCCGTCCTCTTATCACTGCCTGAGTACTTAGAGTATTAGAGAAAACGGATTGTACTACAGGGCTAACTGTGATATAACTCGAAATGCACCATACATGATGTGGAAATTTATTTGGTCCCTAAAGTTCCACAAGACAGATCCAGCATGGCCGTAATGGGACGGCTGAGCTGGCTGGCCCTTAAACCCTCCCAAACAAACAGCATTCTCTCCATTTGGCGTGGATTGTTGGTAGGCATTTATTTAATTTATAGATTTACCCTTTAGGGAAGGAGTAGGTAGTTTTACTGTTAGTACACTAATATTAGGTTTACTAAGGCAACTGTAGATAGTAATAATGTAGACCTAAGACCTTAACATAGGTAGTAATAGGCCGATAATGTAGGCAAACACTAGGATAAGTTAGCTAGGGAGAACTGGCAGCCCTAGTTTGAACGAAGAGATGAGGATCTGGAAGAGAGACCAGCTCGTTCTTCTTAAGACAGACACCAACTGGACAAGACGTGCCGTGATCAGCAGACGGCACCCCCCACGTGTCTTCACATTTGAGACCTGGGGAAATCTGATAGAGGCACCACAATGTACCGTAGATGACCTCCTCTGTCAGGCCCATACAGTAAGACAAGACCTCCACTATATCTCGTAGATTTCTGGCCAGTGTCTGGGGAGATTGTGAGTGAGTTGATCTGTGGGCCCGGTGTGCAACAGGCAGTGCATGCCCAGTAAGTATCAGTGTCTCAGGGCAGTCTGGAAGCTAGTGTCCATGTCTGCATAGTTATACTAGGGGATACTTACCCTCTTGGATATAGGAATTTCTGAGGTGCAGGCAGGTCACTAATAATGATTGAATATTGCAGGAATTAAAGCTCCCGGTTGCATGTGGTTTCTGAGGGGAAGTCCAAAGGGGCTAAGGCTAAGCTTAGGGAAGTTGAAGATCAGGATAGATGCTGCAACACCAAGTAAGTTAGTCCTTTATACGTGCATGCAGGCGAGTTTTCTTGCAACACCAATCATTTGTGAAAATCTGTCCTATAAGCCACTTGTGAGGCTGAGGTACCCACCTCAGAGCTCGGTGTCAACAGAGTTTGCCAGGGTAGGTGACTCACTTGGAGGCAGCCCACACAAATTTTCACACATGACTCACGAAATCGTAATGACACGATTGCAAACAAACCATACCACGGGCGGGATTTGAACCCGCGGTCAGAGAGTCTCAGAACTCCAGACCGTCACGTTAGCCACTGGACCAGCTAGCCACAATAAGATTCGTATATTTCTACACCATAGGAAGGTTAGCATAGGCAACACTGTGACCACAAATGCAAGTTTTTACAGATGAATCTCCAGCTAGCGTGGCCGTGACGAACTCTAGCTCAAGTCCCCTCACTGCCGTCAACATGACTCACGAAATCGTAATAACGCGACGGTCTGGAGTTTTGAGACTCTCTAACCGCGGGTTCAAATCCCGCCCGTGGTATGGTTTGCACCATACAACTGGAAAAGAAGCTATATTCTCGGGATTTTTTTTTTTCGGTGCGAGCTTGTTGTCGTCAAAATTTTGGAAGTGACTTTTTCATTTATTTCTTGCAATACTGTTATTAACAATGATAAAAATGCAATGAATTTCACAGACAATATAAAACAATGATTGTTTTACTGGCTGGTGAAATCATTTTTAAAATATCACAAATTGTTTTTGATTTGTGTGGGGGTAAAAGGCAGATATTTTGCAAAATGTCGAAGCCATATCAACTTTATATTTTTTAAGAATGACGATAGTATAAATTACAGTAATTAGTAATTAGTTTCATGAGACCTTCGGATTAGCAACGCTTTATAAGTAGATAGTGCTAAAACAACTTCCCGCAGTGCTAGTACGTGCTTAAGGCTTGCCATATATGATTTTTGGTAAATATTATTTTTCTCAGTTGTTTGTTTGGCTATCTTTATTGAAACTTGGGTAAAATATACTTTGAAGACGCTTCTTATCTTACACCAAAAAATGAAAAAAATTGGATGATAAATAACGAAGTTCATTATTTATCTCCATGAAGCCGCTTACACTCCCTCGAAGTTCACCTTCTGGCGGAAACTAACTCTTTTTTTGGGATTTATAAACAGATTCTCTGCAATTTAATTGTTGGTGCTCGCTTCATAAAAATTATAATGCATTTGTGATTTTTACTCAAAGTTAATGAATAGTATGGTGCCCAGTGACCTGATCGCTGAAGCTCCCGCTTCAGTCGACGAGGGTCTGCATTCGATTCTCAGTGCGGGTAGATATACCAGGCGTGCTTTTTTACACCGGTTGTCTATGTTCATTTATCAGTAAAATGGTATGTTACATCGCCTGCCAAGTCTTTTGCATTTATAGGGTGTGAAAGCTTACTCAGCCCTGTAACAACTTCAGTCAGTATTATTAAGACTGGCTCCTCCTCAGGAAAATTAATGTATAGAAAAAGAATAAAAACTGACGAACATAAACACTTTATTATTTAGAAAATATAAAATATAAAACACTTAAATATGAAATATTGATCCTACATTAAAGAAAATGAAAAATGAAAAATATAAATGATATCTGAATTCAACGCTAATATAAATAAAACTTGGGTGTCTGGTGTTGGTGACACTGCGTGTTGTTGAAATCGTAGCCGCTGCTGATGATGGGGGGGGGGGTCACAGGTGTTGGTTACAACCCACTGGCTAGTTCTTCACAGTATAGCTGCGAGTATTCTATCCCGATGACAGGAAAGCAGGTTCTTTACCGCTGTAATGATGAGGGGTTACGTCCTGCAATTTCATACAGGTGCACAGGTAATTAAATCCAAAAAGGGGAAGTCTCAGGACGTTAGTCCATCTCCATCAGTTCTACTCGTTGATTGGCAGGTGACCCTCTCTGTCATCCAAGGTGGAAAGATAGACAGGTTACCCACTGCTTAAGAAATCACTCTCCATGATAAGTACAATACCTAAAAGATATGGTGATTATTACAACAGTCAACTTTAGAGCAAGACTGAAAGGACTAAGTTTATTATTGGTCAAAAGTGAAGCTTTCAACCAATAAATCCACTAGAATACAAGGCAGGCATGTACTTACAGTAGTGCTGGGAGCTGTGAGTCTAGTGATTACTGTTTGGACCGGAGCCCCACACGTCACCTTTCAGGGGGGGGGGTGAAGAAGGAGGGGAAGGGATAGCCGGAGCTAGACTGACCCTACCTTAACAAGCAGCCGGCAGTTAAACTATTGTTACTATATCACTACTCCTATCTATTGAACTTTTCCCTCACATAGGGAGTGATTTCTGTGCGCAGGTTAGGGACTAGTCCTTCCAGAATCTTCCAGTGCTTCCAGGCGTTCCCAGTGGTTAAGGTGTTTAATGGAACTCATACATGCAGTAAAGGTTCTCTGTACATTCTCTAGATCTGCAATTTCACCTGCCTTGAATGGGGATGTTAATGAACAGCAGTATTCCAGCCTAGAGAGAACAAGTGATTTAAAAAGGATCATCATTGGTTTGGCATCTCTCGTCTTGAATGTTCTCATTATCCATCATTTCAGCAGTTTCACTGCAGATGTGACAGTGGCACTGTTGTGGTCCTTGATGCATAGGGCTTGCCATATATGATTTTTGGTAAACATTATTTTTTTCATTTGTTTTTTGGGCTATCTTTATTGAAACTTGGGCAAAATATACTCTGAAGATTCTTCTTATCGTACACCAAAAATGAAAGAAATCGGACGATAAATATCGAAGTTCATTATTTATCTCCATGCTGCCCCTTACACTCCCTCGAGGCTCACGTGACGGAAACTAACTCTTATTTGGGATTTATAAGCAGATTATCTGCAATTTAATTGTTGACGCAATCTACATAAAAAAAATATAATGCATTTGTGATTTTACTCAAAGTTAATAACCATCTGTGGTATTTTCTTAAATATGAATATCTTTGGAGTTACTTAAGTAAGAATTCGTAGCGCTGCTTTAAATCTATGATATTCTAAGAAATTACTGCAAATAGTTGAAGATGTCTAATGTTACTAAAAATCAAATTGTTCATTAGCACTTTACCTATATTACAATGTTTATAGTTGTTTTGTAAATTGCGCCTTTAGTTATGGAAGAAGTGAGGAAATTAAAACTCTATCGGAGTATAAAACAAATTCCAACCACACGAGAGTGAAAAACTAATGTCAGAGACCCGGGGGGGTGATCATGTCAGAGGATCTCACCTTCAAGGACCATGACATTGTATCAATCGCATCTGCTAGAAAAATGACAGATGGATAATGAGAACCTTTTAAACCAAGGATGCCAAGCGAATGATGACACTCTTCAGGTCGCTTGTTCTATCTAGGCTGGAATATTGCTGCACACTAACAGCACCTTTCAAGGCAGGTAAAATGCTGACCTAGAAAATGTACAGAGAATCTTCACTGCGCGCATAACTGCGATAAACCACCTCAGTTACTGGGAACGCTTGAAGTTCCTAAACCTGTATTCCCTAGAACGCAGGAGGGAGAGATACATGATTATATACACCTGGAAAATCCTAGAGGGACTAGTACCAAATTTGCACAGGAAAAAGACTCGGCAGACGATGCAACATCCCCCAATGAAAAACAGGGTGCCACTAGCACGATAAGAGACAACACAATAAGTGTCAGGGGCCCAAGACTGTTCAACTGCCTCCCAGCATACATCAGGAGGATTACCAATAGACCCCTGGCTGTCTTCAAGCAGGCATTGGACAGGCACCTAAAGTCAGTACCTGACTAGCCGGGCTATGATTCGTACACTGGATTACGTGCGGCCAGCAGTAACAGCCTGGTTGATCAGGCCCTGATCCACCATGAGGCCTGGTCACAGACCGAGGCGTGGAGGCGTTGACCGTCGGAACACTCATGGTATACTCCAGGTGAATACATAATTATGAACCACATAATTAGGCACCACATAATTAGGTACCATATAATTAAGAAATATGATAAGTTACTACATAATTATTATTTTTGTTATTAACACATCGGCCGTGTCCCACCAAGGCAGGGTGGCCCGAAAAAAGAAAAACTTTCATCATTCACTCCATCACTGTCTTTTCAGAGGCATACCTACAGTGCAATTATAAAACTGCAACATTAACACCCCTTGGAAATATAAACACAAATGCAGTATAATGTGATCCTTTATTGACAACGTTTCACCCACACAGTGGGCTTTTTCAAGCCACACACGGATCTACCCTTCTTCAGAGTGCCGGCACTGAACTTCCCATCTCCGGTTTCCCTGAATCCTTTCATAACTGTTACCTTGCAAGTCCTAAAAACCATTTGTCTCCATTCCCTCCTATCTAACGTGCTCATGCAAGCTTGCTGGAAGTCCAAACCTCTTGCACAAAAAACCTCCTATACCCCCTCCCTCCAACCTTTCCTAGGCTGACCCCTACCCTGCCTTCCCTCCACTACAGATTTATATACTCTCGAAGTCATTCTATTTCATTCTAGCCTCTCTACATGTCCAAACCATCTCAATAACCCCTCCTCAGCTCTCTTGATAATAGTTTTGGTAATCCCACACCTCCTCCTAATCTCCAAACTATGGATTCTCTGAATTATATTCACACCACACATTGCCCTCAGACATGACACATCCACTGCCTCCAGCCTTCTCCTTGTTGCAACATTCACAACCCATGCCTCACATCCTTACAAAAGTGTTGGCTTAACTATGCTCTCATACATTCCCCTCTTTGCTTTCATGGATAGCATTCTTTGTCTCCACAGACTCCTCAGTGCACTACTCACATTTTTCCCTTTGTCAGTTCTATGATTCACTTCATCCTTCATAGACCCGTCTGGTGACACGTCCATTTCCAAATATCTGAATACATTCACCCCCTCCATACTCTCTCCCTCCAATCTGATATCCAGTCTTTCGTTACCTATTTTTTTTTATTATTCTCATCACCTTACTCATTCCTATATTCACTTTTAACTTCCTTCTTTTACATACCCTACCAAACTCATCCACCAACCTCTGCAACTTCAATTCAGAATCTCCCAAAAGCATAGAGTCATTAGCAAAAAGCATCTGTGACAACTCCCAATTTGTGTTAGATTCTTTATCTTTTAACCCCACACCACTTGCCAGCACCCGAGCATTCATTTACAACTCCATCTATAAATATATTGAAGAACCAGGGAGACATCACACATCCCTGTCTAAGCCCTACTTTTACTGGGAAATAATCTCTCTCTCACATACATACTCTAACTTGAGCCTCACTATCCTCGTAAAAACTTTTCACTGCTTTCAATAACCTACCTCCTATTCCATACATTTGCAACATCTGCGACATTGCTCCCCTATCCACCCTATCATATGCCTTTTCCAAATTCATAAATGCCACAAAAACCTCTTTACCTTTATCTAAATACGGTTCACCTATATGTTTCACTGCAAACCCTCCCTACCTTTCTTAAAGCCTCCTTGTTCATTTGTTATCCTACTCTCCAGCTTACTCATAATTCTTTTAATAATAGCTCTGCCATACACTTTACCAGGTATACTCAACACTTATTCCCCTATAATTTTTACACACTCTTTTGTCCCCCTTGCCTTTATACAAAGGAACTATGTACGCTCTTTGCGAATCCCTAGGTACCTTACCCTCTTCCATACATTTATTAAATAAAAACACCAACAACTCCGAAACTATATCCCCACCTGCTTTTAACATTTCTATCTTTATCCCATCAATCCCAGCTGCCTTACCCCCTTTCATTCTACTTACTGCTCCACGCCCTTCCCCCACACTCAAAACTGGCTCTTCCTCACTCCTACAAGATGTTATTCCTCCTTGCCCTATACACGAAATCACAGCTTCTCTCTATCTTCATCAACATTTAACAATTCCTCAAAATGTTTCCTCCATCTTCCTGATACCTCTTAACTCTCCATTTAAAACTCTCCTCTCCTATTTTTAAGAAATACATTCGTTCCCTAGGCTTTCTCAACTTATTAATCTCACTCCAAAACTTTGTCTTATTTTCAACAAAACTTGGTGATAACATCTTACCCAATCTCTCATTTGCTCTCTTTTTACAATGCCTCACCACTCTTTTAACCTCTCTTTTTCTCTCCATATACTCCTCCCTCCTTGCATCACTTCTTCTTTGCAAAAACTTCTCATATGCTAACTTTTTCTCTCTTACTACTCTCTTTACATCATCATTACACCAGTAGCTCTTCTTCCCTCCCGCATCCACTTTCCTGTAACCACAAATTTCTGCTGAACATTCTTAACACTACATTTTTAAACTTAACCCATTCATCTTCTACTCCATTGCCTATACTCTCACTAGCCCATCTGTCTTCCAACAGTTGTTTATATCTTACCCTAACTGCCTCCTCCTTTAGTTTATAAACCTTCACTTCTCTCTTACTTGCTGCTTCCAGTTTCCTTGTATTCCATCTACCTTTTACTCTCACTGTAGCTACAGCTAAAAAGTGATCTATCTGTAGCCCCTCTATAAACATGTACATCCTTAAGTCTTCCCAACAGTCTTTTATCTGCCAATACCAAGTCCAAGAAACTCCTGTTATTTTCGCATAAATAGGCACCATATAATTAGGCACCACATAATTAGTTACCACATAATTAGGAACACTGTAAAAATAGAAGTTATATAATTAGGTACTACATAATTAGGTACAACATATTTTTGACATGACACTTAAGCTCCACATAATTAGGTTCCGTATATGCTTAATGTATCATTAGTTTCCACATAATTAGGCACCGTGCATTAACATGTTTCACGTAATTAAGTGCCACATAATTAGGCACAGCACATTTTTTAACGTAACATAATTAGGTTTTATATAATTAGGTACCGCATAATTAGGTGCCACATAAATAGGTACCGTATAATTAGGTAACGTTTATGAAGAGAGTCAAGGAAACTGGTTAGCCGGACTTGAGTCATGGAAGTGTGTAGTGCCTGCGCTCTGAAGGAGGGGTATTAATGTTGCACTTTTGTAAGACAGTGATGGAGTGAGTGATGCTGAAAGTGTTTCTTCTTTCTTGGGTCATCCTGATCAGTGGGAAACGGCCGATGTGTTGATAAAAAATAATTAGGTATCACATATTTAGGTATAACTAATGTAGATCTTAATATTACTGATTGCGAAGAGGATTTGGGAGTTCTGGTTAGCAGTAATCTAAAACCAAGACAACAGTACATAAGTGTTCGTAATAAAGCTAACAGAATCCTTGGCTTCATATCAAGAAGCATAAATAATAGGAGTCCTCAGGTTGTTCTTCAACTCTATACATCTTTGGTTAGGCCTCATCTAGATTATGCTGCACAGTTTTGGTCACCGTATTACAGAATGGATATAAATGCTCTGGAAAATAATACAAAGGAGGATGACAAAGTTGATCCCATGTATCAGAAACCTTCCCTATGAGGATAGACTAAGGGCCCTGAATCTGCACTCTCTAGAAAGGCGTAGAATTAGGGGGGATATGATTGAGGTGTATAAGTGGAAAACAGGAATAAATAAAAGGGATGTAAATAACACACTAAAAATATCTAGCTTAGATATGACTCTCAACAATGGCTTTAAGTTGGAAAAATTCAGATTCAGGAAAGCACTGGTTTGGTAATAGAGTTGTGAATGAGTGCAGCAAACACCCAAGTACAGATATAGAGGCTAAAATGTTGCGTAGTTTTAAAAATAGGTTAGATAAATACATGAGTGAGTGCGGGTGGGTGTGAGTTGGATCTGACTAGCTTGTGCTATTAGGCCAGATGCCGTGCTCCTTCCTTAAGTGGATGTGACTGACCTGACTAGGTTAGGGCATTGGCTTAAGCCAGTAGGAGACTTGGACCTGCTTCGCATAAACCAGTAGGGCTGCTGCAGTGTTCCTTCTTTATGTTCTTATGCATCCCCGAAGGGATACCTTGATGAAATTTGGGTATTAATTTCCTTTTGATGACTGTGAATACTTCTTTAAATTTCCTTCAAATCTTCGATGCTAAGAATTAACTGCACTGTCAGCTTATGTCACACTCTGCACTATTCCACTCGCGTGCATTGAGGCAGAGGGGGCTGAGGTTATAAGATACGGGGATACCTTTCTCGGATCGCACAAGGACCAAAATACATCCAGTTATTAAAGTAATACAAAGGTGATGTTAACATTTGCTCGTTGCTCAGGAGTTCACAACAGAGACGCAGCTTCCCAAGTCACTCTGGCAGACACACCAACAAACTCTCAAGTAAATGAGATAGGTGCCCTATTGATTTATTTATTGTGACATTTTGTCCCAGGGAACTTTGTCGATCCAACGGTCAATAAAATTTCCCGGAGTGTAACATCTCTGTAAATATCCCAGGACTGCACATATATTATTTACATTTCGTTATTTGAGTCCATCTTTTACCCAGAAAACTCTCAGTAATTCTTTATCTAACGTAGAAGCATTATGGGAAGGGAGGGTTGGGGTGTGTTATTATACATGAGAAAGTCTGGGAATGGAAATTAGGTGAGGTAGGATACAGCTCTCAGCTTGTAAACTGAACTGTGAAAAGTAAAACATACTGTA
The DNA here is from genome assembly GCF_038502225.1 of Cherax quadricarinatus. NCBI lineage: Eukaryota > Metazoa > Arthropoda > Malacostraca > Decapoda > Parastacidae > Cherax > Cherax quadricarinatus. The sequence goes on from NC_091320.1 coordinate 1,749,957, forward strand.
AACACTGAGTCGGTGGTGGTGAGACGGGGAGATCATCTCAGGTGCGGCAGGACTGGTAGACGCCTGGGGAAGTTAACACATAGTTACATCAACTTACTCCTTAATAACTTTGCTAACAATTCTTCTATGGCATTGTTGACGTTGAAAATGTCATATATGACTGTGGTAACTTATCTAAAATAGACAAGCGCATCTGGATATGCACCATACAACTAGAATAACCCCCTAAGGAACCTATGTGAATTTCATTACATAATTTAGTATGCAGACAACTGTCTATTTTTAAAGCATACACCTTTTAGAGCAGTGTTAAATTAATATGACAGCGTGTGCATTGAAATTGTAACTGTGAAAGTATTGATACAAACACGATACAAGAATCAGTCATTAAGTACCAACTGCATGTACGTGTCATGTTAAGTATCAGCTGCATGTACGTGTCATGTTAAGTACCAGCTGCATGTACGCATCATAGTAAGTACCAGCTGTATATAGGTGTTATATTAAAAAGGTATTAATACCGATAAGCTGATGAGTAAGACACATGTGCAGCACCTAAACATCTTTATTGACGAAATGTTTCGTCTGCTCAGCAGGCGAAACACGTCATCAATCTAGAGATACGAAGATAACTACACTCTTGGAGTCAGTAGAAGTGGGCAGGTAGTTTGGGGAGCTCAGTTCCTTAGCTTAGCCTAAAGTAAAACTTAATATTAGACCAGAGACTTTTATACGGGAAGGAAGTAAGGTGCAGCAACTTCGAGATGATGTCTCATATAAGCAGACTCCACTAGTGAAAGTAGGTAAATCAAAGCAATTGTTAGCAATAAAATTATGTAAGACATTCCATATACCAAGAAACTGTTGTATCACCGTATCAGGCAAGCACAGTTTGTCAGACACTGCAGCATCATGGAATCTTGGTTCAGAGGACATCTACATAACCTTCTTCACGGCTGCTGCTACAACTACTACTACCACTAACCCATCCCTTGCGTATAACCGACCTTTCACTGGGGTATCCCGCCTACCAGTGAATATGCCCTCGTCTGCTACCCGTCCCTTTCCACCTGTTGCCAGTATATAAGCGCCAGCCTTCTTGTCTGTGCTCCAGAATCTTCACGACTACAGAGCTCTTCACACCAACTCCAAGGCTGAGGGACTGATTACCTCATCTTTTGTATATAGTTCTGGCTTCCATTCATGTCCTTGAATTTGTATTGATAAAGTCACTGGATGGCGAAACGTCTACAATAAAGATACCCAGATGTTGCACATATCTTAATTTTCTCAAGTTACATATAATAACGGGTGTCTTGATGCAAGGAATGTCCTCAACAACTCTATTGCAAACAATTGTTTAACGTGATCTACTATCATGTGGGAGTTCGACACGTGGATTAGGTAAGAAATACTCACGTAGGCTGTTATTACGTATAATTGCAGATATGTGGAGAGAGCCCTGCCAGCCGTTACCTTGCCTCCTTGCTCACACTCGTAACACTGACTAGCCGCCCACAGTACCCTATGTGAGGGGGCCTTTGATACTGCTGAGGTCAGCACAATATGAATTCAGATAGTGACTCAGGCAGAGACGGTTGGTCGTTGAGTCAACGGTACACTGGTTACTGGTAACTGGTTACTACTACTGAGACTACTTGCACTAGTGACTAGTGGGACCTGCTTACACTAGTAAGATCTGCTTACACTAGTGGCACCTGCTTCCACTAGTGGGACCTGCTTCCACTAGTGGGACCTGCTTACACTAGTGGGACCTGCTTACACTAGTGGGGCCTGCTTACACTAGTGGGACATGCTTACACTAGTGGGACCTGCTTCCACTAGTGGGACCTGCTTACACTAGTAGGACATGCTTACACTAGTAGGACCTGCTTACACTAGTGGGACATGCTTACACTAGTGGGGCCTGCTTACACTAGTGGGACCTGCTTACACTAGTGGGACCTGCTTACACTAGTGGGACCTGCTTACACTAGTGGGACCTGCTTACACTAGTGGGACCTGCTTACACTAGTGGGACCTGCTTACACTAGTGGGGCCTGCTTACACTAGTGGGACCTGCTTACACTAGTGGGGCCTGCTTACACTAGTGGGACTTGCTTACACTAGTGGGACCTGCTTACACTAGTGGGACCTGCTTACACTAGTGGGACCTGCTTACACTAGTGGGACCTGCTTACACTAGTAGGACCTGCTTACAATAGTGGCACCTGCTTAAACGAGTGGCACCTGCTTACACTAGTGGCTCCTGCTCCCACTAATGGGATCTGCTTCCAATAGTGCGACCTGCTTCCACTAGTGGGACCTGCTTTCACTAGTAAGACCTGCTTCTACTAGTGGGACGTACTTCCAATAATGAGACCTGCTTCCTTTAGTGGTACCTAGTTATAAGTGAGCTCTTCCTCACTCTGCTACACCTCACTTCCGTCCAGTATGTCTTTGGCCTCACGCCTCTTCTTTACGTTGAGAAACTGATGAAGACTGCTGGGTAGGAGGAAGGTTTCTCCAATGACAATTCACCATGTGTTGTACATGAGTCTTACTCTCGAACTTATATGTAGGTTGATGCTTCCATCTAGGGTAACAACCACGACACAACTTTCGTCTCTCAGTCATGTCATGACTTACATCAGAATGAAATATACGCAAATATCGTAGTATGCGATATAAATCGCTGTACATGTTGAAAGGTCAACTTTAGGCCTAAAGCTGATATTGTGTGAAGGAACATTACGGTGATCCATAGAACACCTCAGTTGTCTCACCTGAGCTTATAAACTGCCAATGTTCACATAAACTAAATATCATAATCTTCTTATGTGACTATATGAGAGAGACTGAGAGATAAATACAAGATTATTATTATTATTATTATTATTATTATTATTATTATTATTATTATTATTATTATTATTATTATTATTATTATTATTATTATTATTATTATTACTATTATTTTTAAAGTCAAAACATAGGTTAATAAACCAGTAGTGTATGGGAGTAAAATCAGTAGGTGCTTAACTAATCCTGACCCGTTGTTCTCTGCTGGATGAGTTGTGTTGTTGGGGAGGTGCTGGGAAGTACGCGCTGGACTACCTCACTCTGGGTACACTGTCTGTAGTCACTGAGTTTACTACTCTTCCCGTGGGTGACGGGGTAGCTATGTTGACGTAGCTGGAGTGCTACGCAAATACACACACACACACACACACACACACACACACACACACACACACACACACACACACACACACAAATTTACACATTTCAGATGAAGGAGAGTATCACTACGGCAACTCTCAGCTACTCTGCTGATAACGTAAGAGGTCACCTTCTTCAGCCTCTCTCATCCTGCCTGAGGATACGAGAAGTATCCTGTGATGGATTAGGAGAAAAATCATCCTGCGTGACAGAGTACAAGAGATAAAATTATTCTTTTCTGATGGAATACGAGAAGGAACATCCTTATACGTGAAGAATTATGAGAGAGAAAAGCCTATGCTTGTGACGGGGTGTAACTAGACAGTCATTCAGTGTGATCGGAGTGTTAAGGGGGGCCGTCGGTCAAAAAATTGTAGCTCTTTTGTTTACCGTCCGATTTCCTCCAGTTTTGGTGCACAAGACAAAGTTTTTTCACTCTTTTTTGAAAATATTTATCAAAAATATACCTCAAACAACAACTGAGAAAAGACTGAAAAAGGACTGATTTACTGAAAATGCCCTTGTGGCCAAATTTATTCCTATATGGGACGACGTAAGGTTGTTTGGACACTTGGTGCCGAGAGAACAATGTTAACATAATTATCGCTTAAACCTTGTGAATTATTACAGAAACCAGCGTACCTCCTCGATGTGGTGGACCTACCTGGAGGGTATTTCAGGGGTCAACGCCCCCTCGGCCCAATCCTTGATCAAGCTTTCCGGTTTATCAGAGCCTGATCAACCAGTCTGTTACTGCTGGCAGCACGTAGTCCAACGAACGAACCACAGCCCAACTGATCGGGTATTACAATGATTTTGCTAACAAGAAACACAAGTTTAACTCTCACTTCTATACATTATTCCCACTTAAACAGCGTCTCTCACCCTCGTACTGTACACTCCTCCCTATTATTCTATTATATCTTGTATTCGTGGACGCTTAGAAGTGTAAATAATTTTCTTTTACCACAACATGCTAGTGAAACTAACATTCAGTTTATCTCACTCTGTCTCGCCAATACAAGTTAGTTAAGCTTAAACTGTCTCTCGTACACTCTGTCTCTCTCAGTAATAAATAAGACCATACTTTGTGTCGCCTTTAGGCCGGATGTTTCAAATAAGATAAAACGATTACCATTTTAGATCATTACGACACTTGGCGGTGTTGCCACAAGCATATTAGCACTAGTGTCGCTACAACGAAACAGCAACAGTCACGGTAACAAGACCAACAGTCACCATAACAAGAGTAACAGTCGTCCTGGGGGGTTAGAACAGCAACTCTGGCGCTGTTAAGAGAGAGGAAGAAGAAGAGGAGAGGTGTTGTTACGTAATAAAGAGGACATAGCGTGTAAGTGCTATATAACGTAATGACTGAGACGAGATGGTTATCTACAGGACCTGAGAGGAAACCTTCGTCACGGTGTTTACTGTGTTGTCACGGCAGCCTGTTACACTTCACCAGCCTGCTTCAGCTGCACCCTGCTTGAATTGTTTCTGAATTAAACAGCTGAAAGGTACTCTGCTGCTGTAATAACCAGCTGAAAGATATTTAGTTGCTGCAGCAACCAGCTAGAAGATACTTTATTACTGCGTTATCCAGCTAATTTATTGATTGTTTTCGTTTTATCTTAAAGGTTATCATGAAAGAACTGAGACGAGTCTTGTAGTAACTTATATAACATCACTCAGCCTAGTGTGTTACAGTAACGTACAGTCACTGAGCCGACTGTGTTACAGTAACGTACACATTCAGTGAGCTGAGTGTGTTACAGTAACGTACAGAATAATAATAATAATAATAATAATAATAATAATAATAATAATAATAATAATAATTATTATTATTATTATTATTATTATTATTATTATTATTATTATTATTATTATTACCATTCCAGTTTCATTGTGTGTTTGTTACGTCACACTGTACATAATGAAAGTACTTCTCTGTCAATGAGGTTAAGGACTGTTTCCTTCACCATCAAATGAATGGGTCACCAACGAAACTTGTGGGAAACTTCGAAATTCTACTGCACTGCCCTGCACTGTATGCTGTTACTTTTGTTTTCACAAAGGTAGGAACGACGGCTCAGTCCAGGAAGGACCTAAACGTCTAGGTAAGTCTTGTAAATCCTGCTACCCTTATTCACTCAGCAGTAGATAGGTACCTAGATGAAGAATTAGACATATGTGCAACATTTGGGTGCTGTAATCTGTACGTTCCCAGATTGGTATTGTATACCATTCTTAAACAGGTACCTAGGTGATAGTAGAGAATTCTAATTTCTCACCCTTGGAAGAACCTGAGGACTATATCCCAAATAACCTTCACTGCACGTTTAGTTTCCGCTTTATCCTGCGTTACTAAACCTAGGGATTGGATTATGTAAATACAGTAATCTTCTTTGATGTTGGATACAAATATTGTAGCCAAAATTAAAGACAGAACAGCACACCATCGTGTTTTGCCGGAGCTGCTGTTGGTGACATACAGTCAGCAGGTTAGATAGTATCATGCCAGATAATCTGGTCATCCCCATTATCTTTCCTCACTGCTGGCGGAAATGATACCGGGAACCACTTTACTTATACATTACCAAGTACAGGACAGCTCTAGATTTGATTAGGTCGAAAGTAGGGATCCGGAGAGGAAAATGAAAGGGCAGTAAAATGGGTAGCTGGGGCTAGACAAGAACTGTAAAATACTTGAAATTCCCTTCCATGACAGATATGTACACAAGGGATGAGTTGGAGATCTTAGGCCAGCAGTGACAGCATTATCCAGTGCAGTCAAAGGATTCACTGCCGAGATTAGATCTGAATGTGATTAATGGTATATACAATACCGACAAATTATAAAAATATATCTTTATTTCTGCAAGTACATGTACAAGGTATACAGACCATAGTTGACATCAATGACATACTATTATGTAGATAGCCGCGTGTTATGCTGAACATTTCGAGCAAATTAGGTCAGTTTTGTCCCAGGATGCGACCCACACCAGTCCACTAATACCCAGGTACCCATTTTATTGATGGGTGAATTGGATAACCGGTGTAAGAAAACACGTCCAGTGTTTCTACCCTGGCCAGGAATCGAAGCCCGTGGCCTGGTGGCCACGGGCCATAAGTAAGACACTTGTGCAACAGTTAGGTATCTTCATTCCGAAACGTTTCAGAATAAAGTTACCTAACTGTTGCTCATATGACTTACTTATCTGAACTTAAAACTGTTAGAAAGTAGAGATATAAGAGTGTGTAGTAACAGGAAAGGAGGAAAAACCCTCAAAATATTATAGAAAACGTGATAGCTCATGAAATAGGTACCGACAAAACAAAGGAATTTCTCCACGAAGAGAGAGAGAGAGAGAGAGAGAGAGAGAGAGAGAGAGAGAGAGAGAGAGAGAGAGAGAGAGAGAGAGAGAGAGAGAGAGAGAGAGAAGGAGAGCGATTAACTCTCTTAAACGTTTACTGTACCAATAGTCGAGGAATAAGGAATATAAAGGACATATAATTGCATGTACAAGAAACATAGATATAATGACGATAACCAGGAGATTGTTCATTGTAAAAAGATAGGGACACGCCGACTGAATGACATATAGAAAGGAATAAATTGTTCCACATTGTCAGAATCAACAGGAAGGGGAGTAGTGTTGCGATGGATATCAGGGATAATTTCAACTGTTGCATTTGCAATTATATAATGACGGAGGAGGAGAAAACGAACTCTACACGGTTGAAGTTTCTTGATAGTCGCGAAAAGCTGATCTATGTGTGACGGTGTCCCGTGGCCTGGTGGCTAAAGCTCTTGCTACACACGGTGAGCGTCCAGGTTCGATTTCCGGCGAGGATAGAAACATTGGGCGTGTTTCTTTACACGGGTTGTCTATGTTTCCCATCAGTAAAATGGGTACCTGGGTGTTAATCGACTGGTGTGGGTCGCATCCTGGAGAGAAAATTGACTTAATTTGCTGGAAATGCTCTGGGTAACAAGGGGTTTTCTATATAGTAATATGTTATCCATGGTCTGTGTGCCTTGTACATGTACGTGTAGTAAATAAAGATATTATTAATTAATTACAGTATTAGCACATTCTGCACGCAATTGGCCGCACGCAGCCCAACATGCGAACCACAGCCTGGCTGATCCGGCACCGACTTTAAATATTTGTCCAGCTTCCTCTTGAAGGCAACTAGGGATCTATTGGTAATTGCCTTATGCATGGTGGGACGCTGTTGAACAGTCTTGGCCCCCGGACACTTAGTGTCCGGGGGGCCACTGGCGCCCCTACTTTTCACTGGGGGTATTTTGCACCGCCTGCCCAGTCTTTTACTTTCGTAGGGAGTGATTTCTGTGTGAAGATTAGGGACCAGTCCCTCTAGGATTTTCCAAGTGTGGATTATGATATATCTCTCTCGCCTGCGCTCCAGTGAGTGCAAGTCAAGTGCTTCCAAGTGTTACCAGTAGTTAAGGTGTTTGATGGAACTTATATGTGCAGTAAAGGTTCTCTGTACATTCTCTAGATATGTTATTTCACCTGTTTTGAACGGAGATGTTAATGAACAGCAGTATTCCAGCCAAGAGAGAACGAGTGATTTAAAAAGGATCATCATTGGCTTGGCATCTCTTGTTTTAAATGTTCTCATTATCCACCCTGTCATTTTCCTCGCAGTTGTGATCGTGGCACTGTTGTGATCTTTGAAAGTGAGATTTAGGCACAGGTAAACAATTATCATACATAATAAAGTAAGACAAAATCAGACTAAGTAACTTTACAAGTTTCTTTAGGTACAAGTACACGTGAATACAGTTATACAAATTTAGATAATTACAATTGTGATACACAGTAACGTGTCTGTCAGTCCGCAGCAGATTTCGAATCTGCAAACTTGGCATCAGAGTACACACTTGTACATAAAGTACTGTGTACTCTGATGCTGAGTTTGTAGGTTTGAATCCTGCTGTGAACTGAGAGATAATGTTCATACGTAATTTCTCCTTTTTGCGAATTATTAAGTATACCTGGAGAGGGTTTCGAGGGGTCAACGCCCCCGCGGCTCGGTCTGAGACCAGGCCTCGTGGTGGATCAGGGTCTGATCAACTAGGCTGTTACTGCTGGCCTCATATGGTTAAATTGCCCACCAGGATAACTCGAAAAAGTTTTAGTAGTGAGTAGTAGCAGCAGTAGGTTCGGCGGTACTGTCCCGGTCCGGGTCATTTCCTGGAGGAAGTGAATTATTTCCTCTGGCATATATCATGTTACCTGACCATATTCTTCACCATTGCCTGAGTGAATATCACCACTGTCAACTCACTTTTTTGTTGTTCTTTATGATTCTTTAGTCATCCTGACGTTAGATTAGGTAAAATTTGTCAGGAAACAGGACAAGTGTTTCCTGACGCTGATCTTAGTTAGATGATGATCCACAGTTGGAGCTTTTAGCCATCTGATCGAGACCTTCCACTGGCTTACCAGTGGAAGTCCTAGGTGGTTATTATTATAACCAATTTATTCCTAGTCATCCTGACTAGCAGTCTACTTTGGGCTTGTCGTAAGACAGATGATTAATGTGGAGAATATAAATAGCGGATAACTTTTATCTTGTTATAACAACACAGCTCCTGGATTTACCCAACAGACTTTCTTAATTACCAACTTTCAGCATTGTGGTTCACTATTTCCACGTCAGGAAAAGTGGGAAGTGCCGTGGCTCGGTTGGTAACTCTTTCGCCTCACACTCTGCTGTCCGTGGTTCATTCTCCGGCAGTGGTGGAAATGTTGGGTATGTTTCCTTATGCCTGTTGTTCCTGTTCATCTAGCAGTAAGTAGGTCCCTAGGTGTTTGTCACCTTACGTCTGCAGTCTCTGTTATCCTAGCAGTAAGTAGGTGCCTGGGTGTTAGTCACCTTATATCTGCTGTCCCTGTTAACCTTGCAGTGAGTAGGTTCCTGGGTGTTAGTCATTTTACACCTGTTCACCAAGCAGTAAGTAGGTACTTGGGTGTTAGTCAGTCATCTTACACCTGTTCACCAGGCAGTAAGTACGTACCTGGGTGTTAGTCATCTTACACCTGTTCATCAAGCAGTAAGTAGGTACCTGGGTGTTGTCGACTGGTGTGGGTGGCATCCTGCAGGACGAGACTGAAGGACCACAATGGAAATATGACAGACAGTCCACGATGACGCACTGACTTTCTTGGGTTATCGAGGGGGGAGGGGCTAACCCTCTGGGCTAAAAATCCCAACAAATCGTAGGTTAAATGCGCATTATGTAATTTTTATGTGCCCGTAACATAATAATTGGCACAGAATAAATATCCCTGAGGGGAGTATCTCTCTCAGAGTATATATATGCAGTATATATGTCATATATATATGTAATATATATATCGTTCCACGCCACGAAGTTGAACTCTTCTCCAGGTTGAGGGACTGACTACCTTATATCCCCATGGTTGATGGACCGGTTTTGTCATCTTCATTTCACTACTACACTTGCTGCCTCTGTATCTGAGCCAACAAGCTTGCTGCGTCGGCAAAACAACGACAGTAGTGAAATTAAGACACATGTGCAACATCTGGGTATCTTTATTGTAGACATTTCGCCATCCAGTGGCTTTATCAATACAAATTCTAGGACATAACTTGAAGACAGTAGAACTATATACAGAAGATGAGGTAATCAGTCCCTCAACGACAGTAGTAAACTTCTCCCTTAAGGAAGGACGTACCTAAATTATTTGGGATCTGTGGTAGATCCTTAACACTCAATTCCTTTACCCATAAATAATTTTAAAATTTAAAACACAGATAAATACAGTATGTTTGCAAGTAGATTACTGATGATTAAGACACATGTGCATTGGTTGGATAGCTTTATTGTTGAAGGGTATCGCCTACACGGTAGACTTCTTCAGTCACATACAGAGGCAGCAAGTGTAGTTATGACTGTACAAATCTGCTAATCTTTCGTTAACTTAATTAAAATATTTGTAGAAAGGAGGTAAACTCTTTTAACCTGGACTAGTTTTGTTTGATTTTTGACTAGAAAAGATGAATTTACAAAGGCTCCACTGATTGCAATTATTGTGGTTGAAGAAGTTAATTGTATGTCTGGATAATATAACTGATCTCGTATGTAGAGAGAATATATCTATGTTGTTTTGTGTGGAGTGAGTTGCATAGTTTTGTGCTGTCGGAGAGACTTCATCAAAGTGACAAACATTAATACTGTTTGAGATATTTCGATTGAAGATAATTGGTGTCTTATGGTTGGAGAAGATCTTTACAGTAGCAGTATTTCTTAAACTTGTGTTTGAGGCAGTGGCTTTGAGTGCTATGTTTGTTGGTCCTCAGTGGTTCTCCTACTACTGTGAAGTTCTGCTGGTTCTTCCTCACCATGGCCTCCAGCAGGGCTCCACCTGGAGTAACAATGATTCAAAGTTTATTCTCTATAAGGATTACAATGCTGAGTTTACAGAAATTTGGTTATAGAAGTTATAGAATATGGAGTTATCCTTGTTTAAATATTAGTTTAGGTTATAATTTAGTTAGGTTTGGTTAGAGTAGGTTAGAATGCATTAGAATAATTTTAGTTGATTATAATTGGTTAAATTATATGGCAAAAACTAATATTATGCTAATTTAAGTTAGATTTGGTAAGTTTGAGTTTGGATAAGTTGGTTAGGCTAGGTTCCGTTAAGTTAGATTATGTTAGGCTAATTGTCTATAGGATTGGAGAAGAATTATGTCTTTGCTCTGAAGAGATTATTTAAGATGTGTGTATCCCTATTATTGCAGATTGCATTGTATGTACACCAGTAAATGGGGAAGTATTCATTTTATTCCTAGTTCTAGGAGGGCACACAGTGGCCAGAGAGTTCCTTTATTTTTATTTATTCATTTTTTTAAACAGAATGTGTGAGGGCACAGCGCCATCTGTGGTCAAAAACTGCTGCGTGTTAACTACTGCGCAGAAATCAGTACCACTGAGTGTTGGAGGTAGCGCAAGTTATTTACGTGACTCAGATCGATTACGTGTACACGGAAAGTACACATGAAGCAAGTAGAAATGAGGCAAGAACACATGAAACAAGAACACATGAAACAAGAACACATGAAGCAAGAACACATGAAGCAAGAACAAATGAAGCAAGAACATGAACAAGACCACAAGAAGCAAGCATATCTAAACCAAGCAGACATGAAGCTACACCCTTGAAGCAAGTACCCACGAAGCAAGGACCAGTGAAGCAAGCAAACAACAGACAAGCACCCAGAAATAAAGCACCCTCTAAGCAAGCACCAGGAAAAAACAAGCCCCCAAAAAGCGTTCTGCCAAGAAGCTAGCACTGTCACGAACCAAGTTAATACCTATAATTTATAGTACAAATATTTCACAGAAAAGCGTATATCAGGAATTTTGGTAAACATGACTGTGTTATGAGAGGAAGTAGGCCTCCATCACTGCCATGCAGCTGTGAGAGAAGCAGTGCCCTGAGAGGAAGTAGGCCTCCATCACTGTCATGCAGTGTTCAGTGGTCAGTCGTCACGTGAGGTCACAGACCCTGAGCTGCTTTGGGGATTAGCGTGGACGGTTACAAAGCATGGCTTGCTTCTGCAGTGTTTTAAAAACTGAGGTTGGAGAGTTGAAGGAGGAGGTTGCTTCTCCAGGAGGAGATTAGGAGGCTGAAGGTCCACCTCAATGGGCCTGGGAGAGAGTGTGAGGTGGTTGGAGATGTGGGGAATGAGGCTTCTAGCAGTGAGGTGCAGTCTGTCTCTCACTGTGAGGAGGCTGTAGGTGGGGAGGTAGCAACGGCTACCAGCAGTGAGGTGCAGCCCAGCACCTGCTACAAGTGGCGAGTTGTTCACAGTAATGGGAGGCGCATCAGAGTAAGGAAAGTTAAGAGTGAAGATCTGAAGGTAGGAAATCGCTTCTCTGTTCTCCAGGATGAATGTACTTCAGTGGCCAGTGAAGGTAAGGGTACTACTGCCCCTGCTAATGAAGGTAAGCGCATTCTTGTGGTTGGTGACTCTCAGGTAAGATATGTTGACCGTGCTTTTTGTAATAGGAATAAGAAGATGAGAGATAGAGTGTGCTTCCCTGGAGCTGGTGTTGGGGACATTGTCAACAGACTGGATAATATCATGTCAGGTAATGGGAACAAGCCCATTATCTGTCTCAGTGCTGGTGGAAATGATATTGGGAAGGGTAGGAGAGAAGAGCTGCTAGATAAGTACAGGTCAGCTATAGATTTCATTAAGTCTAAGGGAGGGATCCCAATCATATGTAGCATCTTGCCTAGAAGGGGAGTAGGAAATGAATGGTTGTCTAGGGCAATTGGTGTAAATTGCTGGCTAGACAGATACTGCAAGGAACTTGCAATCCCATTCATTGACAACTGGAACAACTTTTATGGCAAACATGATATGTATGCAAGGGATGGGGTTCATCTCTCTGGGGCAGGGGTGGTAGCACTTGCAGACTCGATTGAGAAGGCCATTGGTGAAATGCCTATGATTTTAAACTGATGGAAGATAGAGGTATGGGTGTGTGTGAGAAACAAGCAGGTTGCAACACTAGGGTTGGAAACAGTAAATGTATAAAAGGCATTCAGCATGAAGTTATAAATAAAGACAATAGAACAGGTCAGCAAACAAAGGGGGACAGCAGAGGGCAGCAAGGGACTAGCTCCCTTAAGGTTTACTATACTAATAGCAGGAGTGTTAGAAATAAGATAGATGAGCTAAGATTAATTGCAAGTGCAGGAAACATAGATATTATTGCTATAACAGAGACCTGGCTCAATCTGAAAGATAGAGAGATGCCCTCTGAATGTCACATACAAGGCTATAAATTATTCCACACTGACAGGGTCAACAGGAAAGGTGGTGGAGTAGCGATGTATGTCAGAGACAATTTAAATTGTTGTGTTAGACAAGATATTAAATTAGAAGCGTCAGCCACTGAATCTGTTTGGTTACAGCTTCTCGAGGGCCGAGAAAAACTAATTTTGGGTGTGATTTACAGGGCCCCAAATCTTGATAGGGAGTGCAGTAAACTTCTATGGGACGAAATTCGTAAGGCATCTACATACGAAAATGTTGTGCTAATGGGAGATTTCAACTATAGACAGATTGACTGGAGCAATTTGACAGGAAATTTAGAGTCGGGTGACTTTCTTGATACGATCCAGGATTGTTTTTTAAAACAGTTTGTGACAGAGCCAACTAGGGGAAATAACCTCCTTGACTTGGTTCTTGCCAGTAGGGAAACACTAATTAATAATCTTGAGGTTAATGATGAGCTTGGGGAGAGTGATCACAAATCACTCAGTTTTAACATATCATGGAATTCCCCTAATAATGGCAATCAAGTCTCCGTCCCTGACTTTCGCTTGGCTGATTTCATAGGACTGAAAAATTACTTAGGTGGGCTGAACTGGAATGACCTGACTAGGGGTCAGGTAGGTGGTGATGGTTGCCGATATGATGCTTTCCAGGGCATAGTTCTAGCTGCTCAGTCAAATTATGTTCCAAATAGGGAAATCAGATCAAACAAAAATGATCCTAAATGGATGAACAATAGATTAAAATATCTGATTGGTCAAAAGAGAGGCATATATAGGCAAATCAAAAGAGGAGAGGGGCAATTAAGAAATCGATATATTCAGTTAAAGAGAGAAATAAAAAAGGGAATTAGAAAAGCAAAAAGAGATTATGAGGTTAAAGTTGCAAGAGAATCGAAGACTAACCCAAAAGGATTCTTTCAGGTATACAGAAGTAAGATCAGGGACAAGATAGGCCCACTCAAAAGTTCCTCGGGTCAGCTCACTGACAGTGATAAGGAAATGTGTAGAATTTTTAACACATACTTCCTCTCAGTTTTTACACAGGAGGATACCAGCGATATTCCAGTAATGATAAATTATGTAGAACAGGACGATAATAAACTGTGCACTATTAGGGTCACAAGTGACATGGTCCTTAGGCAAATAGATAAATTAAAACCTAACAAATCCCCAGGCCCTGATGAACTGTATGCAAGGGTTCTAAAGGAATGTAAAGAGGAGCTTAGCACACCTTTGGCTAATCTTTTCAACATATCACTACAAACTGGCATGGTGCCAGATAAGTGGAAAATGGCAAATGTGATACCTATTTTCAAAACAGGTGACAGGTCCTTAGCTTCGAACTATAGACCAATAAGCCTAACCTCCATAGTGGGAAAATTTATGGAATCAATAATTGCCGAGGCAGTTCGTAGCCACCTTGAAAAGCATAAATTAATCAACGAATCTCAGCATGGTTTTACAAAGGGGCGTTCCTGCCTTACGAATTTATTAACTTTTTTCACTAAGGTATTTGAGGAGGTAGATCATGGTAATGAATATGATATTGTGTATATGGACTTCAGTAAGGCTTTTGACAGGGTCCCACATCAGAGACTATTGAGGAAAATTAAAGCACATGGAATAGGAGGAGAAATTTTTTCCTGGATAGAGGCATGGTTGACAAATAGGCAGCAGAGATTTGCATAAATGGGGAGAAATCAGAGTGGGGAAGCGTCACGAGCGGTGTTCCACAGGGGTCAGTGTTGGGCCCCCTGCTGTTCACAATCTACATAAACGACATAGATGAGGGCATAAAGAGCGACATCGGCAAGTTTGCCGATGACACCAAAATAGGCCGTCGAATTCATTCTGACGAGGACATTCGAGCACTCCAGGAAGATTTGAATAGACTGATGCAGTGGTCGGAGAAGTGGCAGATGCAGTTTAATATAGACAAATGCAAAGTTCTAAATGTTGGACAGGACAATAACCATGCCACATATAAACTAAATAATGTAGATCTTAATATTACGGATTGCGAAAAAGATTTAGGAGTTCTGGTTAGCAGTAATCTGAAACCAAGTATGAGAGGAAGTAGGTCTCCATCACTGTCATGCAGCTGTGAGAGAGGCAGTGCTATGAGAGGAAGTAGGTCTCCATCACTGTCATGCAGCTGTGAGAGAGGCAGTGCTATGAGAGGAAGTAGGCCTCCATCACTGTCACGCAGCTGTGAGAGAAGCAGTGCCCTGAGAGGAAGTAGGCCTCCATCACTGTCATGCAGCTGTGAGAGAAGCAGTGCCCTGAGAGGAAGTAGGCCTCCATCACTGTCATGCAGCTGTGAGAGAAGCAGTGCCCTGAGAGGAAGTAGGTCTCCATCACTGTCATGCAGCTGTGAGAGAGGCAGTGCCCTTAGAGGAAGTAGGCCTCCATCACTGTCACGCAGCTGTGAGAGAGGCAGTGCCCTTAGAGGAAGTAGGCCTCCATCACTGCCATGCAGCTGTGAGAGAGGCAGTGCCCTTAGAGGAAGTAGGCCTCCATCACTGTCATGCAGCTGTGAGAGAGGCAGTGCCATGAGAGGAAGTAGGTCTCCATCACTGTCATGCAGCTGTGAGAGAGGCAGTGCCCTGAGAGGAAGTAGGCCTCCATCACTGTCATGCAGCTGTGAGAGAGGCAGTGCCCTGAGAGGAAGTAGGCCTCCATCACTGTCATGCAGCTGTGAGAGAGGCAGTGCCCTGAGAGGAAGTAGGCCTCCATCACTGTCATGCAGCTGTGAGACAAGCAGTGCCCTGAGAGGAAGTAGGCCTCCATCACTGTCATGCAGCTGTGAGACAGGCAGTGCCCTGAGAGGAAGTAGGCCTCCATCACTGCCATGCAGCTGTGAGAGAGGCAGTGCCCTGAGAGGAAGTAGGCCTCCATCACTGTCATGCAGCTGTGAGAGAAGCAGTGCCCTGAGAGGAAGTAGGCCTCCATCACTGCCATGCAGCTGTGAGAGAGGCAGTGCCCTGAGAGGAAGTAGGCCTCCATCACTGTCATGCAGCTGTGAGAGAAGCAGTGCCCTGAGAGGAAGTAGGCCTCCATCACTGCCATGCAGCTGTGAGAGAGGCAGTGCCCTGAGAGGAAGTAGGTCTCCATCACTGTCATGCAGCTGTGAGAGAAGCAGTGCCCTGAGAGGAAGTAGGCCTCCATCACTGTCATGCAGCTGTGAGAGAGGCAGTGCCCTGAGAGGAAGTAGGCCTCCATCACTGCCATGCAGCTGTGAGAGAGGCAGTGCCCTGAGAGGAAGTAGGCCTCCATCACTGCCATGCAGCTGTGAGAGAGGCAGTGCCCTGAGAGGAAGTAGGTCTCCATCACTGTCATGCAGCTGTGAGAGAAGCAGTGCCCTGAGAGGAAGTAGGCCTCCATCACTGCCATGCAGCTGTGAGAGAGGCAGTGCCCTGAGAGGAAGTATGCCTCCATCACTGTCATGCAGCTGTGAGAGAAGCAGTGCCCTGAGAGGAAGTAGGCCTCCATCACTGTCATGCAGCTGTGAGAGAAGCAGTGCCCTGAGAGGAAGTAGGCCTCCATCACTGTCATGCAGCTGTGAGAGAAGCAGTGCCCTGAGAGGAAGTAGGCCACCATCACTGTCATGCAGCTGTGAGAGAACCAGTGCCCTGAGAGGAAGTAGGTCTCCATCACTGTCATGCAGCTGTGAGAGAGGCAGTGCCCTGAGAGGAAGTAGGCCTCCATCACTGTCATGCAGCTGTGAGAGAGGCAGTGCCCTGAGAGGAAGTAGGCCTCCATCACTGTCATGCAGCTGTGAGAGAAGCAGTGCCCTGAGAGGAAGTAGGCCTCCATCACTGTCATGCAGCTGTGAGAGAAGCAGTGCCCTGAGAGGAAGTAGGCCTCCATCACTGTCATGCAGCTGTGAGAGAAGCAGTGCCCTGAGAGGAAGTAGGCCACCATCACTGTCATGCAGCTGTGAGAGAAGCAGTGCCCTGAGAGGAAGTAGGCCTCCATCACTGTCATGCAGCTGTGAGAGAGGCAGTGCCCTGAGAGGAAGTAGGCCTCCATCACTGTCATGTAGCTGTGAGAGAAGCAGTGCCCTGAGAGGAAGTAGGCCTCCATCACTGTCATGCAGCTGTGAGACAGGCAGTGCCCTGAGAGGAAGTAGGCCTCCATCACTGTCATGCAGCTGTGAGACAGGCAGTGCCCTGAGAGGAAGTAGGCCTCCATCACTGTCATGCAGCTGTGAGACAGGCAGTGCCCTGAGAGGAAGTAGGCCTCCATCACTGTCATGCAGCTGTGAGACAGGCAGTGCCCTGAGAGGAAGTAGGCCTCCATCACTGTCATGCAGCTGTGAGAGAAGCAGTGCCCTGAGAGGAAGTAGGCCTCCATCACTGTCATGCAGCTGTGAGACAGGCAGTGCCCTGAGAGGAAGTAGGCCTCCATCACTGTCATGCAGCTGTGAGACAGGCAGTGCCCTGAGAGGAAGTAGGCCTCCATCACTGTCATGCAGCTGTGAGACAGGCAGTGCCCTGAGAGGAAGTAGGCCTCCATCACTGTCATGCAGCTGTGAGACAGGCAGTGCCCTGAGAGGAAGTAGGCCTCCATCACTGTCATGCAGCTGTGAGAGAAGCAGTGCCCTCTTCTTATATTATTATCTTCCTATTATCACCCAGGAAACTAGCACCCATGAAGTTATTACCTAGGAAACTAGGACCCATGAAGTTATTACCTAGGAAACTAGCACCCTTGAAGTTATCACCTAGGAAACTAGCACCTATGAAGTTATCTCCTAGGAAACTAGCACCCGTGAAGTTATTACCTAGGAAACTAGCACCCATGAAGTTATTACCTAGGAAACTAGCACCCGTGAAGTTATTACCTAGGAAGCTAGCACACGTGAAGTTATTACCTAGGAAACTAGCACCCATGAAGTCATCACTTAGGAAACTAGCACCCATGAAGTTATCACTTAGGAAACTAGCACCCATGAAGTTATCACCTAGGAAACTAGCACCCATGAAGTTATCACTTAGGAAACTAGCACCCGTGAAGTTATCACCTAGGAAACTAGCACCCATGAAGTTATCACCTAGGAAACTAGCACCCATGAAGTTATCACCTAGGAAACTAGCACCCATGAAGTTATCACCTAGGAAACTAGCACCCATGAAGCCAGTACTAGCAAAGTTATCACCTAGGAAACTAGCACCCGTGAAGTTATCACCTAGGAAACTAGCACCCATGAAGTTATCACCTAGGAAACTAGCACCCATGAAGTTATCACCTAGGAAACTAGCACCCATGAAGTTATCACCTAGGAAACTAGCACCCATGAAGTTATTTCCTAGGAAACTAGCACCCATGAAGTTATCACCTAGGAAACTAGCACCCATGAAGTTATTACCTAGGAAACTAGCACCCGTGAAGTTATCACCTAGGAAACTAGCACCCATGAAGTTATTACCTAGGAAACTAGCACCCATGAAGTTATTACCTAGGAAACTAGCACCCATGAAGTTATTACCTAGGAAACTAGCACCCGTGAAGTTTTCACCTACGAAACTAGCACCCATGAAGTTATTACCTAGGAAACTAGCACTCGTGAAGTTATCACCTAGAAAACTAGCACCCGTGAAGTTATCACCTAGAAAACTAGCATCCATGAAGCCAGGCAGCATCTACTAAGCTAGTACTCACCTGGTTGGGTCTGGAACTCTATAATGTAAGTAGCCACCTTATGCTTCTCATATTGTGATTGCGTGGAGTTGCTGGGAAGCACCAGGCGAGCACTCATAACCTACAATATAAAACAATCAATCTAGAATAGTTGGAACAAAATCTCTGATAAGCACAAAATAGTTACTCATCCTTCATTCTGAAGTCTTTGCTCTTCAGTGAAGGAGAGAGGGAGGCTGCTTCCATACATTGTGTTCATTTTAAGAGACCATTTTCACTCGCTATGAGTACCTTGTTTTGCCTGAGAATGAGTCAGTCCGCTACCCATCTTCACTCACGTGTGTTCAATAGATTTTTTTTTTAATTCGCGTGCTCAGGCTAAAGCGTTTTTTCTTAATAAACATTTAGTTGAAATTTCTTGTTGAGAAGAGAAAGTTACGTTGATCTCTTCAGTCTTGAGAGCTTGTGCTCTCTCTCCATCTTTCTCTCTTATTGCTGTCATGCAGCTGACAGTAAGTCAGGAGCTTTCTTAGTACTGTCATGCAGCTGACAGTCAGTTGGGAGCTTTCTTAATACTGTCATTCAGCTGACAGTAAGTCAGGAGCTTTCTTAGTACTGTCATGCAGCTGACAGTAAGTCAGGAGCTTTCTTAGTACTGTCATGCAGCTGACAGTAAGTCAGGAGCTTTCTTAGTACTGTCATGCAGCTGACAGTAAGTCAGGAGCTTTCTTATTACTGTCATGCAACTGACAGTAAGTCAGGAGCTTTCTTAGTACTGTCATGCAGCTGACAGTAAGTCAGGAGCTTTCTTATTACTGTCATGCAACTGACAGTAAGTCAGGAGCTTTCTTAGTACTGTCATGCAGCTGACAGTAAGTCAGGAGCTTTCTTAGTGCTGTCATACAGCTGACAGTCAGTCGGGAGCTGGTTCATTTATCTTGTCAGATTATGCGCTATCCTAAGTACACTGATTTTTATTTTTAATTTTAAGTGTCAATGCATTTTTTTTAATTTTGGGCTATAATAGAAATAACAACAATAATAATAGCAATAATAACAATAATAATAATAATAATAATAATAATAATAATAATAATAATAATAATAATAATAATAATAATAATAATCTTTATTTCTACAAGTACGTGATACAACTTATACAAACCATAACTGGCATCAGTGACATACTCTGTACAAAATCCCTGGTTATGCTGAGGATTTCGGCAGCTTAGGTTAATCTTGTCTCCCAGGATGCGATCCACACCAGTCGGCTAACACCCAGGTACCTACGTACAACTAGGTGAACAGGAACAATAGGTATAAGGAAACACCCCCAGTGTTCCCACCGTACCGTGTTTTATATTTTATGTGTTCTAACCCTCATATTTTATTTGTTGATTTTTCTTATTACACTAAGAAGAGACAGTTCACTGTGCTGACTTATTTTTTTTTATTTTATTATTTATTTGACCATTTACATCTATTGTGCAGATCTGGCTGTGCCTTAAGTCACACCTGCCAGGTATCAGTTCCCCTGCACTCTCACCACCACTGAAAGATGGAACAGGTACACCTACACATCCGTGAAGACCTATTCCATCTTTCGGTAAGTCATTCTCAGGGCTTATGATAGACTGTGTTGGTCCTTTAGTGAGAACTAAGTCGGGAAACCAGCAGCCCTTAAGGCAGCCTTTAAGGGCTGCAACGACTCACTATTCCGAAGCATTTCCTATGAGAAACATTAATTCCCGTCCCATAATACGAAGAGTGGCTGGTCTATCATGAGAAATTTTGTCCGATCAAGGATTCGGCTTTCCTCCTAAAAATCTTCTGAGTATATATATACTACTTTACAGCGACCCAGTAGTATATATAAAGTATATGTAGTATATGTAAAGTAGTATATATACGCTATTATCGGCAATTTTATTATTTAATATATCACATATTTTCCACAGTTATATAGGAAACAAGCATCGACACCATGCCTAACCCTTCTAGGGTAGGGTAGGTGCCTGAACCCGAGCCTTTAGCTCATAAGACTGTCATTCCCATTAGTTCCCTTGGGGCGGGGATGGCAGACCAGAGAGGCCTAGCTTGTGGCTAGGCCTGGGGACAGTTGGTCCCAAAGATGAGGAGGTACTTGTGCCTCCTCCCATGGGAGACTTCGGTCTCAGACACTCCCTAAAGAGGGAGCCAAGGCCGGGCCACCACTTGGAAAAGGCCCGGGCCGGGAGAATACCGGCGAATCTTTAATAATAATAATAATAAGGAAACAAGCTACATAGGATAAAAACAGCTGTGGCCTGGTGGTTAAACCTCTCGCTTCACACTCGGAGGGCCCGGGTTCGATTCCCGGCAGGCGGAAACATTTCCACGCGTTTCCTTACACCTGTTGTCCTGTTCACCTAGCAGCAAATAGGTACCTGGATGTTAGTCGACTGGTGTGGGTCGCATCCTGGGGGACAAGATTAAGGACCACAATGGAAATAAGTTAGACAGTCTTCGATGAAGCACTGACTTTCTTGGGTTATCCTGGGTGGCTAACCCTCCGGGGTTAAAAATCCGAACGAAATCTTATCTCTTTGGCACGAAACATAAACTGAGAAGGGTAAATAATTTTAATGTTCAATGTAATGGGGAGCCCATCACTTTGGTTTCATCAGTAAAATATTTGGGAATCCCCTTTGACCCATGCATGTCAGGAGAATTGATAGGGAACAGTGTAGTAAAGAAAGCGAATGCCAGACTGAAGTTCCTGTATAGACAAGCACAGTGTCTACCTACTGAGGCTCGCAGGACCCTATGTCTAGCCCTTATACAATGCCATATGGATTACGCTTGCTCTTCTTGGTACTCTGCCTTGACAAAAAAACTGAAAGATAGACTGCAAATCACCCAGAACAAAATCGTAAGATTCATCCTGGGGCTGGGACCAAGAGAACATGAAGGCCAGGATGAATTACAGCAGTTGGATATGCTGAATGTTGAAGACAGAGTAAAACAACTGAAGCTAAATCATGTTTATAAAATTGCTCACAAACAATGTCCAGAATATCTTGCTGTCAATTTTGTCAAGGTTGGGAACCAAAGCAATCATAGTACTAGGGGGAGAGAGCACAACTTTGTAGTACCCACAGTCAGTGGCCAGGCTTCAAACACCTTTTATTGTACAGCAATAAAGGAATGGAACAGACTGCCTGCACATGTCAAAGCCAGTCATAGCATGAACCAGTTCAAGAAGAGTGCCAAAAGGTGTCTGATGAATGTAGCTACAGAAAGGGAGGAGAATGATTTTCTATTTTTTAGCTAACATACGTGTAAATTTTACCTTATCCCTAGTAATGACCCTCGTATTGTAGATAGTCTTAATGACCTTGGTGTAGTAGATAGCCTCTTTAGTATGATAATAAGATGTTATCTTCATTGTAGAATAATAAGAAAATATTATAACCTTTATATTATAATAATAAGGTAAAAGGACCCCAATGGAAATAAGTCACTCTGACTTTTTTGGGTTATCCTAGGTTCTCTACACATATGCTGCTATGTATGATAATTCTATGTAACTGTATTTGTGTATACCTGAATAAACTTACTTACTTACTTACTTAATCTTATCTTATAATAGTGAGGAGTGGCCGTCGCGAACCATACTGTAGTGTACCAAGATATTACGTTCTCTCTGATACACTAACATTACAGAAAATGTGGTTACGACTAGGAGTTACTATTTATAACTAGGAGTTACCGTAATTACACGTTACCATAACTAGGAGTTACCATAACTAGGGGTTACCATAACTAGGGGCTACCATAACTAGGGGTTACCATAACTAGGAGTTACCATAACTCGGAGTTACCATAACTAGAAGTTACCGTAACTAGGAGTTACCATAACTAGGAGTTACCATAACTAGGGGTTACCATAACTAGGGGTTACCATAACTCGGAGTTACCATAACTAGGAGTTACCATAACTCGGAGTTACCATAACTAGGGGTTACCATAACTAGGAGTTACCATAACTCGGAGTTACCATAACTCGGAGTTACCATAACTCGGAGTTACCATAACTCGGAGTTACCATAACTCGGAGTTACCATAACTAGGAGTTACCATAACTCGGAGTTACCATAACTCGGAGTTACCATAACTCGGAGTTACCATAACTAGGAGTTACAATAACTAGGAGTTACCATAACTCGGAGTTACCATAACTAGGAGTTACCATAACTCGGAGTTACCATAACTAGGAGTTACCATAACTCGGAGTTACCATAAATAGGAGTTACCATAACTAGGAGTTACCATAACTCGGAGTTACCATAACTAGGGGTTACCATAACTCGGAGTTACCATAACTCGGAGTTACCATAACTCGGAGTTACCATAACTGAGTTACTATAACTAGGAGTTACCATAACTAGGAGTTACCATAACTCGGAGTTACCATAACTAGGGGTTATCATAACTAGGAGTTACCATAACTCGGAGTTACCATAACTAGGAGTTACCATAACTCGGAGTTACCATAACTCTGAGTTACCATAACTCGAAGTTACCATAACTCGGAGTTACCATAACTAGGAGTTACCATAACTCGGAGTTACCATAACTCGGAGTTACCATAACTCGGAGTTACCATAACTAGGAGTTACCATAACTCGGAGTTACCATAACTCGGAGTTACCATAACTAGGAGTTACCATAACTCGGAGTTACCATAACTAGGAGTTACCATAAATCGGAGTTACCATAACTCGGAGTTACCATAACTAGTAGTTACCATAACTCGGAGTTACCATAACTAGGGGTTACCATAACTCGGAGTTACCATAACTCGGAGTTACCATAACTCGGAGTTACCATAACTAGTAGTTACCATAACTCGGAGTTACCATAACTAGGGGTTACCATAACTCGGAGTTACCATAACTCGGAGTTACCATAACTCGGAGTTACCATAACTATGAGTTACTATAACTAGGAGTTACCATAACTAGGAGTTACCATAACTATGAGTTACCATAACTATGAGTTACCATAACTATGAGTTACCATAACTATGAGTTACTATAACTAGGAGTTACCATAACTAGGAGTTACCATAACTATGAGTTACTATAACTAGGAGTTACCATAACTATGAGTTACCATAACTATGAGTTACCATAGCTAGGAGTTACCATAACTATGAGTTACTATAACTAGGAGTTACCATAACTATGAGTTACCATAACTATGAGTTACCATAACTATGAGTTACCATAGCTAGGAGTTACCATAACTATGAGTTACTATAACTAGGAGTTACCATAACTATGAGTTACCATAACTATGAGTTACCATAGCTAGGAGTTACCATAACTATGAGTTACTATAACTAGGAGTTACCATAACTATGAGTTACCATAAATATGAGTTACCATAGCTAGGAGTTACCATAACTATGAGTTACTATAACTAGGAGTTACCATAACTATGAGTTACTATAACTAGGAGTTACCATAACTAGGAGTTGTAATAATGTTGGTAGAATTACCGACAATATGTAAAGTAAAAGGACACAAGTGCAACTAATGTGATATTTTTATTGTGGCAACGTTTCGCTCTCCAGGAACTTGACAAAGCTTGATAAAGTTCCTGGAGAGCGAAACGTTGCCACAATAAAAATGTCACATTAGTTGCACTTGTGTCCTTTTACTTAACTAGGAGTTACTATAACTAGGAGTTACCCTAACTAGGAGTTAATATAACTAGGAGTTTCCCTAACTAGGAGTTAATGTAACTAGGAGTTACCCTAACTAGGAGTTAATATAACTAGGAGTTACCCTAACTAGGAGTTAATATAACTAGGAGTTACCCTAACTAGGAGTTAATATAACTAGGAGTTACCCTAACTAGGAGTTAATACAACTAGGAGTTACCCTAACTAGGAGTTAATACAACTAGGAGTTACCCTAACTAGGAGTTAATACAACTAGGAGTTACGTATAGAACAACACACAAATAACGTCAATCGCTTATAAAAAAATAAAAAAAAACATTACCATAACTCATATATATATATATATATATATATATATATATATATATATATATATATATATATATATATATATATATATATATATATATATACATATATATACATGTATATATATATTGGGGGGATGAAAGAACATATTTATAACACAATTTGAGCAATACGAAATTCGATTGTGTGTTGTTTTATTAGTACAGACTAATTTTTTGTTTTGGCGCACCGGTGGAAACACTAGGCTTGGCTTCCCTACACTTGCTGTCCCTGTTTACCTAGCAACAAGTAGGTACCTGGGCGTTAGTCACCTAACACATGCTGTCACAATTCACCTAGCAACAAGTAGGTACCTGGGTGTTATATTCTTACACTTGCTGTCACTGTTCACGTAGCATGCAAGTAGGTACCTGGGTGCTAGGTGACTGGTGTGGGTGGGATCCTGAGGTACAAGATTGAAGGACTACAATGAAAACACGACAGATAATCCTCTATGAAGCATCAACTATCTTGGGTTATCCTGGGTGACTTACCCTCTGGGGTAAAAAATCCGAGCAAACTCTTATCTTATTCTAGCAAGGGTACATGTACAAGGTATACAGACCATAGCTGACATCAGTGACATACTACTGTACAGAAAGCCCCTTGTTAAGCAGAGCATTTCCCGCAGATTAGGTCAGTTTTGTCCCAGGATGCGACCCACACCAGTCGACTAGCATCCAGGTACCTATTTTACTGATGGGTGAACAGGGACAGCAGGTGTCTTAAGGAAACACGTCCTAATGTTATCCAGCCAAAGCGGGAATTCGATCCCCAGACCTCAGTATGTAAGGTAAGTGTGCTACCGATCAAGCTACGGGACACTAAACGTTTCGGTCCTGGGACCATGATCACTTCTAACATACAGAGGTTAGAAAGATAATATATATAGCGGAAGAGTGAGGTGTGAGTCACACATGGTGACCTGATAATTAATATGTCAGTGTTCGCTGAGGAATTTAAACCGGTAAAAAAACTTGAATAATAGTTCCTGTATGATAATTTGCGTATCTTTTTCTGATTCTGTTTAAATCTTCAATTCTATTATTGAACTAGATTATAATTTTTTGGCCACACTCTGCACTATTCCAACAGCGCGCATCAAGACACAGAGATCTGGGGTTACACAATACGAGTATAATTTTCTGATACTAGAACTCATGTTTCCGACAAGTGGAAGACCCAAATATTAACTTTGACAACAGTAATAATAATGTCCTTAGAAAATAATTAAATATTATTGTCTCCATAAGTAAGAATTACAAAGAATCTCTCTGGGAAAGAATTTTGTTTTAATACAGGCATAAGAAACTTAATTAAGTATACCTTGATTAAGTATACCTTGATTAAGTATACCTTGATTAAGTATACCTTGATTAAGTATACCTTGATTAAGTATACCTTAATTAAGTATACCTTGATTAAGTATACCTTGATTAAGTATACCTTGATTAAGTATACCTTGATTAAGTATACCTTGATTAAGTATACCTTAATTAAGTATAACTTAAGTATATAATACAAACTAGTTAATGGAAGAGCCATATACATATTTTGTATTTTTATATTTAAAATCATGGATTTTTTTTTAATCTCATTGACTTGATATGATGATGCAATCCGGATTTTTTTGTTCGAAATTTTTCACGTTAATCCCCGAGATTATGAACTAAAGTGAGATCTTCTGTATTCAACTCAGCATCCTAGTCTAGACACACGAGACGAAGACAAGCACAATATCCCTATTTTTCTGTTTGACTGGAGAGGTCAGGGAGGCAGATTTGTAATAATTTTGTTATGGATGAGAACATTAGGTAAAATAGGTACCTGGGGGTTAGTCGACTGGTGTGGGTGGCATCCTGGGGGACAAGATTGAGGACCCCAATGGAAATTAGACAGTCGTCGATGACGCACTGACTTCTTTGGGTTATCCTGGACGGCTAACCCTCCAGGGTTAAAAATCCGAACGAAATCTTATCTTATCTGTCAGCTATGGTCTGTATACCTTGTATATGTACTTACAGAAATAGGTTATTATTGTTATTATTATTATTATTTATAATCAACAATGAATTAATGACTGGGTACATTCCCCACTAACCTTATCCATTCTCAAGGTTACACAGTCTGAGAACGGCTGAAGAAGTATGTTAATATCTTGAGTAGCTGCTTCTGCTGCTGCAATGACTGCAGGATCCACTATACTTACTCCAACAGATATCTCGCAGGCGCAGAAAAATTCATTAACATTCACATCGGAGCAGATCCGGGTGTCAGGGACCTCCTCAAACAAGCTCTGACCTCTTCCAGGGACCTTGGCTCTGTAGGGAAGACGAGTGCGTATTAAGACGTAAGTATATCTTGTGTCTTAAGACGTAACTATATCTTGTGTCTTAAGACGTAACTATATCTTATGTTTTAAGACGTAACTATATCTTGTGTCTTAAGACGTAACTATATCTTATGTCTTAAGACGTAACTATATCTTGTGTCTTAAGACGTAACTATATCTTGTGTCTTAAGACGTAACTATATCTTGTGTCTTAAGACGTAACTATATCTTGTGTCTTAAGACGTAACTATATCTTGTGTCTTAAGACGTAACTATATCTTGTGTCTTAAGACGTAACTATATCTTGTGTCTTAAGACGTAACTATATCTTATGTCTTAAGACGTAACTATATCTTGTGTCTTAAGACGTAACTATATCTTGTGTCTTAAGACGTAACTATATCTTGTGTCTTAAGACGTAACTATATCTTGTGTCTTAAGACGTAACTATATCTTGTGTCTTAAGACGTAACTATATCTTATGTCTTAAGACGTAACTATATCTTGTGTCTTAAGACGTAACTATATCTTATGTCTTAAGACGTAACTATATCTTGTGTCTTAAGACGTAACTATATCTTGTGTCTTAAGACGTAACTATATCTTGTGTCTTAAGACGTAACTATATCTTGTGTCTTAAGACGTAACTATATCTTATGTCTTAAGACGTAACTATATCTTATGTCTTAAGACGTAACTATATCTTATGTCTTAAGACGTAACTATATCTTATGTCTTAAGACGTAACTATATCTTATGTCTTAAGACGTAACTATATCTTATGTCTTAAGACGTAACTATATCTTGTGTCTTAAGACGTAACTATATCTTGTGTCTTAAGACGTAACTATATCTTGTGTCTTAAGACGTAACTATATCTTGTGTCTTAAGACGTAACTATATCTTATGTCTTAAGACGTAACTATATCTTATGTCTTAAGACGTAACTATATCTTATGTCTTAAGACGTAACTATATCTTATGTCTTAAGACGTAACTATATCTTATGTCTTAAGACGTAACTATATCTTATGTCTTAAGACGTAACTATATCTTATGTCTTAAGACGTAACTATATCTTATGTCTTAAGACGTAACTATATCTTGTGTCTTAAGACGTAACTATATCTTGTGTCTTAAGACGTAACTATATCTTGTGTCTTAAGACGTAACTATATCTTGTGTCTTAAGACGTAACTATATCTTGTGTCTTAAGACGTAACTATATCTTGTGTCTTAAGACGTAACTATATCTTGTGTCTTAAGACGTAACTATATCTTGTGTCTTAAGACGTAACTATATCTTGTGTCTTAAGACGTAACTATATCTTGTGTCTTAAGACGTAACTATATCTTGTGTCTTAAGACGTAACTATATCTTGTGTCTTAAGACGTAACTATATCTTGTGTCTTAAGACGTAACTATATCTTGTGTCTTAAGACGTAACTATATCTTGTGTCTTAAGACGTAACTATATCTTGTGTCTTAAGACGTAACTATATCTTGTGTCTTAAGACGTAACTATATCTTATGTCTTAAGACGTAACTATATCTTGTGTCTTAAGACGTAACTATATCTTGTGTCTTAAGACGTAACTATATCTTATGTCTTAAGACGTAACTATATCTTGTGTCTTAAGATGTAACTATATCTTGTGTCTTAAGACGTAACTATATCTTGTGTCTTAAGACGTAACTATATCTTGTGTCTTAAGACGTAACTATATCTTATGTCTTAAGACGTAACTATATCTTGTGTCTTAAGACGTAACTATATCTTGTGTCTTAAGACGTAACTATATCTTGTGTCTTAAGACGTAACTATATCTTGTGTCTTAAGACGTAACTATATCTTGTGTCTTAAGACGTAACTATATCTTGTGTCTTAAGACGTAACTATATCTTGTGTCTTAAGACGTAACTATATCTTGTGTCTTAAGACGTAACTATATCTTGTGTCTTAAGACGTAACTATATCTTGTGTCTTAAGACGTAACTATATCTTGTGTCTTAAGACGTAACTATATCTTGTGTCTTAAGACGTAACTATATCTTGTGTCTTAAGACGTAACTATATCTTGTGTCTTAAGACGTAACTATATCTTGTGTCTTAAGACGTAACTATATCTTGTGTCTTAAGACGTAACTATATCTTGTGTCTTAAGACGTAACTATATCTTGTGTCTTAAGACGTAACTATGTCTTTCATCTTATGTAACTGTGCTCTCTTCTTTGTTAAAATAATGTAGCTAAAATGACATAGATGCAACTAATGTGATATTTTGTGGCAACGTTTCTCCTGGAGAGCGAAACGTTACTACAATAATATGTCACATTAGTAACATCTGTGTCCTTTTATCTAACATTCTGTAAGTAATTCTACCATTATTACTAAGAAAATATAGCGTATGTGCTGTTTAACATTCACCAGATGTCTACACTAAGTTACATTATACTCACACTCTCTACATTATACTCACACTCTCTACATTATACTCACACTCTCTACATTATACACACACTCTCTACATTATACTCACACTCTCTACATTATACTCACACTCTCTACATTATACACACACTCTCTACATTATACTCACACTCTCTACATTATACTCACACTCTCTACATTATACACACACTCTCTACATTATACTCACACTCTCTACATTATACTCACACTCTCTACATTATACTCACACTCTCTACATTATACTCACACTCTCTACATTATACACACACTCTCTACATTATACACACACTCTCTACATTATACACACACTCTCCACATTATACACACACTCTCTACATTATACACACACCCTCTACATTATACTCACACTCTCTACATTATACTCACACTCTCTACATTATACACACACTCTCTACATTATACACACACTCTCTACATTATACTCACACTCTCTACATTATACTCACACTCTCTACATTATACTCACACTCTCTACATTATACTCACACTCTCTACATTATACTCACACTCTCTACATTATACTCACACTCTCTACATTATACACACACTCTCTACATTATACACACACTCTATACATTATACACACACACTCTACATTATACACACTATACATTATACACACACTCTACATTATACACACACTCTCTACATTATACTCACACTATCTACATTATACACACACTCTACATTATACACACACTCTCTACATTATACACACACCCTCTACATTATACACACACTCTCTACATTATACACACACTCTCTACATTATACACACACTCTCTACATTATACACACACTCTCTACATTATACACACACTCTCTACATTATACACACACTCTCTACATTATACACACACTCTCTACATTATACTCACACTCTACATTATACACACACTCTACATTATACACACACTCTCTACATTATACACACTCTACATTATACACACACTCTCTACATTATATACACACTCTACATTATACACACACTCTCTACATTATACACACACTCTCTACATTATACACACTCTACATTATACACACACTCTCTACATTATACACACTCTACATTATACACACACTCTACATTATACACACACTCTACATTATACACACACTCTCTACATTATACACACACTCTACATTATACACACTCTACATTATACACACACTCTCTACATTATACACACACTCTCTACATTATACACACACTCTACATTATACACACACTCTCTACATTATACATACACTCTCTACATTATACACACACTCTCTACATTATACACACACTCTCTACATTATACACACACTGTCATGTGGGTTTTCGAAACGTGGAAGGGGTAAGAATACTCACGTAGGCTGGTAGTACGTATAATATAACGGAAGGTATGGGGAAGCACCAACAGCCGACCTGCCTCTCTCTGCTGGCTAACTACGAGTGACTCATAGTGCCTACGGGTGAGGGTGATTTGAAATCCTGCTATGGTCAGCAGCAATATGAATACAGTCAGTGATTCACGCAGAGACGGTTGGTAGTGAGTCATCTACTGGTACACTGGTTACTGGTAACTGGTTACTAGGAACTGGTACTACTACTGAGAGCTCGGCGACGCTAACGTATGTCGTCCCGACATACAACTAATACAAACTTAGAGACGGTAGGTGTACGGCTTGGGCTGATTCTATACAATGTCAAAGTACACAACAATTGAACATTATAACATACATAAGTAGAATATTGGAATGGAAGCTTACATAATTGAAACTGTAATAAAACTGTAATGCAATACAAGGTATAATATAGCACAACTCATCGAATGAAACTCAACATTGGGATTACACAATAGAAGTGATAAAAAAAAAATTTGATCGATCGATCTGTATTCATGTGATCTACGGATTCTGAGGAAGGAATATATACAAAGAAAGAAGTGTTTAACAGAAAGGCAGATTCGGTGCACTCAAATCTAGACTGTTAACTCTCAGAATTCGGAGAGAACGTGAACACACAAAAAAATTCTTGAATACTGATAAGTTGATACTTAATTATTCATCTATACAGGTTATTTACATTTAACCCCAACTCTGCTAGGGTGAGATTGACATATGCAGAATGGGTGTCATCTCTGGGAGGATCAAACTCTGTTGCACTGGCTAACTCATGCTGTGTTTGAGGCAAATCTGAATTGGAAGTAACAAATGATACTTGAGGATTTCTCAATACCTGTCGTGTACGTAGGGAATAACGACATTCAGGTTGATCGTCTGACTGAGTATCAGAGGTAGAGAGTACAGGATCAGGAGGATTGTCAGAGTCTGTCACATTAGTCTGGGTTGGAACATCATTATCATCACATACTAACTTCATATGATCTAAATGCGATTCTTTATACTGACCAGTACTAATTTCTCTAACCTTATACTTATTACCAGTGATATGTTCAACTACTCGATAAGGACCAACAAACTTTTGATCAAGCTTTGGCATTGCAGACGTTTTGTTAAAGTTAGTCAGCATAACTCTCGAACCTACTTTGATTTTGGATGGCTTTGCTCGAGTGTTTGCGACTCTTGTAAATTCTGCTGTTGATTTATGAAGTGTTTCACGGATTCTTCTAAAAACACTTTGAGCTAAGCTGGTACGAGTTGCTATGAAATCATCAGGGTTGTAATTTGGTTTCGGATTAGAATATAGCAACTCATAAGGCAAACGTTTATCTACACCATACAATGCATAATGTGGAGTGTCACCTATAGAAACATTGTAAGCAGAATATATAGCACACTGCACATCAGGTATAACTTCATCCCAAGTTTCACTGTTGGGATTGATAATGGCTCTCAAGACATCAAGTACTTTCTTATTGGTACGTTCCTCTAACTCATTGCTATCAGGATGATGAGGAACAATGGTGGATTTAGAGATCTTGTACAAGGTGCACAAATTTTCAAGAATCTCATTACAGAATTCACCTCGATGACTCACTACCAACTGTCTCTGCGTGAATCACTGACTGTATTCATATTGCTGCTGACCATAGCAGGATTTCAAACACCCCCTCGCACTGTAGACACTTGTGAGTCAGTCTAGATAGGGAGCAGAGAGAGGCAGGTCGACTGTTGGTGCTTCCCCATACCTTCCGTTATATTATACATACTACCAGCCTACGTGAGTATTCTTACCCCATCCACGTATCGAAAACCCACATGATAACACTACATTATGCACACACTCTATACATTATACACACACTCTACATTATACACACACTCTACATTATGCACACACTCTACATTATATACACGCTCTACATTATAAACACACTCTACATTATACACACACTCTACATTATACACACACTCTACATTATATACACGCTCTACATTATACACACACTCTACATTATACACACACTCTACATTATACACACACTCTACATTATACACACACTCTACATTATACACACACTCTATACATTATACACACACTCTACATTATATACACGCTCTACATTATACACACACTCTACATTATACACACACTCTACATTATACACACACTCTACATTATACACACACTCTACATTATACACACACTACATTATACACACTATACATTATACACACACTCTACATTATACACACACTCTACATTATACACACACTACATTATACACACTATACATTATACACACACTCTACATTATACACACACTCTACATTATACACACACTCTACATTATACACACACTACATTATACACACTATACATTATACACACACTACATTATACACACTATACATTATACACACACTCTACATTATACACACACTCTACATTATACACACACTCTACATTATACACACACTACATTATACACACTATACATTATACACACTCTACATTATACACACACTACATAGTTTTGCTTCACATAAAAATAAATATCACATTACCCTGGCTGGAAGAATTTAAAATAATTGTCACATTCCAAAAAGTAACTATAGAGGATATTTCAGTTGTTTCTGGATCATCATTAAGTCACAACTGTTGTTGTGTTCTTGTGAGTTGTGCTTGACATTTTGCCAAACTTGTTATGTAGAAATAACAAAATAAGAATCTGATTACATGAAGGTATTCACCTCAAGCAACGTGACTTATTGTGATTCTGTCTCTTAGGAAGGGAAGCTTAACTAGTATGAGAAATATCCAGCTTCTCATCTCTCCTGCAGCTGAATAACGCTCACTGGTTTATCACATAAGGTTGAGTAAATTAACAACGTTAAACTTGAGAAATGTGTGGTAGGAGAACAGGCACTCACAATACCGTGATTGGAACAATGTATAGGACAGAGGATCTTATGACGATGTTTCGGTCAGACTTGTACCATTTACGAGTTACAATGTGATTTGTAAATGGTCCAAGTCGAGCTGAAACGTCGTCATAAGCCTCTCCTACGTGCGGGTTATGTATAAATATATGGATGGTTTTTACAAAAGTTTCACTACGTACATCTCACTTGGATTTTTCTGCCTGAAGACTTTATAATGTCATTGAGCAATTCAGAGATAAGCTAGAATAAAATATTTAGCGATGATCGTGAACCGGGACGTAGACTGTGAACCGGGGCATAGACTGTGAACAGAGGCGTAGACTGTGAACCGGGGCGTACACTGTGAACCGGGGCATAGACTGGGAGAAAAAGGAAGAAAATTTATGAATATATTAAAAAAAAAATAGGCCATTAAAAATCTGTCAGGAGACGGAAATGTTGTATGCCTAGCCATGCTAGGTGTTCTAGTGGTACACTCTGTAATTATTATTTTACTACATGTAAACCACACAATAACCAAATTCTGTAAACTAAGCATTGTAATCCTTATAGAGAATAAACTTTGAATTTGAATTTGAATTTGTACCTGTCTGTGAAATCCTCGTATGCTAGACTGTGAAGACTGTTGCTGCTATATTCTTAACAATGTCTGAGGGGGTACAGGAGGTATTTAGGACAAATCCAAGGAAAAAAAGAATGATTTCAATTCCTTGGACCAAGAGCACTTCACAAGTATCAAGGCACTATCCGCTCCAGTGGAAGGGAGTGAAGGGTGTCTCGACTAGTTACACCGTAGTAATACGATTGGAAACAATTCAAGGAACGGATAGGACTTGAACCTATGGTAAGGGTTCAAGCTCCCTTCCCTTCCGTAATCTGAAGGGTGTTTTGTTATATATTTACCGTATTGTGTTGGTGGCGAAGTCTCCATGCGCCAGACTGTGTAGTGTCTCGTGAAAATCTAAGTTAGAGATGAGTCTTCTGGTGTTGGTTACCAGGTTCTTCCAGGGCAGCGGGTAGACCTTCTTGAACCAGGGAGGGAACACAGCCAGAAAAAGTGGTAATCTTTCCTCGATTCTGCCAATATATGTGTGACGGTAGGGGCCATAACGCAGTCCATGGTCACTGAAGAGGAAGACAACTGTATGGTTGAGATAACCATTCTCATGGAATTCCGTCATCAGTCTTATTAATTTATCGTCAACGATGCGTGGCATTACGTATCCATCATGCGTTAGTGTTCCAGACATATAAAATCCAAAATACGGGACGTCCTTAAATTCCTCTGCTACTGCAAGTGAATAGTTGTGAAACACCCCTATCCTCATCCTGGGTCCCTCGCAATTACTGTAAATTGATGGATAACCTTGAAGATAATGAGCAGTCCGTCCGGCTATCATATAAGCATTAAGAGGCGACAAGTCAACAGGATGATCTGTAAAACCATTGTAGCCGTAGTCAAAAATACCTCTTGGGTAAACATCCTCGCCGTAGGCTGTCAGATAGCCTTCCTGGTCAAAGTCTTTCCATATTATCGGACAACTGTCCTGATATCTCGTCTTCTGAACGCACTCATGTTTTCCAATTTCCTGAATGGTGAATCCAAACATTATTGCATACATGTTTGGTAAGGTATTTTCTCCTATTTTAATGTAACCACGGAAGTCCAGAGCTCCGAGCTTCTCCACAGCATATTGGTAAGTTTTAGGCATGTGACGGATGGCGTTGTAGCGGGACACTGCATCAGTGCCCATCAACAACACGCTCAGCTTCTCGGGATGATTACTTCGGCTTCCAAATTTTTTCTGCAAGAATGAAAAGGTGAGCAAGCCTATCTGAGAAGCAAAGAGATGAGTAGGCCTACCTGATAAATACAAATATGAATTGTTCTACTAGGAAAGTAAGATAGGTTTATATTCGTACCTATGAGTAGTACTTCAAGAGAACCAAAAGATGAGTAGGCCTATGGCAGAACCAGAAAAAGGCCATTAGGCATACCTGAGAAGCAAGCAGATAATTACACCAACCTGAGAAGAAAAAATAATAGGCCTACCTGAGAAGCAAAGCGATCTGTATGCCTATGTATGAAAAAAATGAATTGGCCTAGCTGCAAAGTAAAAAAAAAGATGAATAAGCCTAAAAAAGATGCCTAGGCCTACCTCAGAAAAAATGTGCAGGCGTTTGTGTGTGTACTCACCTAAACGTGGATGCAGTGTACTCACCTAGTTGAGGTTGCGGGGGTCGAGTCCGAGCTCCTGGCCCCGGTGCATACATGTGTGTGCATACATGTGTGTGCATACATGTGTGTTTACGTGTGCGTACAAATACCTGGAACATTTCTCTCTTCTTGCTCGCCGTCCTGGGCTGCACAAAATAATGGACGATCTGGTAGATAACAGTGTTGTTAGCGAGGGTCTTGTTAAGACAGGTCACCAGTATACCTTCATCAGTTATCAGCGTCTTCTCCGCCACTATGGCAACAGCCTTGCCCAGTCTGCAAGTTAACAGGCGCCTCAGTTTCCCTCTCTCTTATATCGTGTTCATTTGATCCCTATTATTTACCTTGTTCATAATTACTATCGCATTTGCTTTCTCTGTTTTCGTACGCAGAAAATTTCGTAAGGAGTCAATTGTGTTGTAGAGGTCTGAGACCTCCACAACAGAGGTCTGAGACCTCCACAACAGAGGTCTGAGACCTCCACAACACAATTGTCCTCAAAGATTTGTTAAGTTATACCATGAATTAAGGAAAGATCCTGGACTTCACCTTACGAAATAAAACAAATGTGATAATAATTATGTACCAGGTAGATTATAGTGGAAAATTGAACATGTTATTAGAAGACAGAGGAACTTAGTGCCTCTTAACACTTCAATATCTTACAATTTACAATTATATACTCTCTTGAAGCTGAAAGGTTTATTCAAATAATTTACCTCAGATCGTTTAAATAATATCCTTTATTTATCAGTACAGTAGTTTACCCAGGATGTGCTAGTACATGTGTGTGTACTCACCTATATGTGGTTGCAAGGGTCGAGTTACAGCTCCTGCCTCGCGTTATGTGTATTCACCTACTCACCTATTTGTGGTTGCAGGGGTCGAGTCTTAGCTCCTGGCCCCGCCACTTCACCGGTTGCTACTAGACCCTCTCTCTCCCCGCTCCATGAGCTTTATCAAACCTCGTCTTAAAACTGTGTATGGATCCTGCCTCCACTACGTCATTTTCTAGGCTATTCCACTGCCTTACAACTCTATGACTGAAGAAATACTTCCTAATATCTCTCTGACTCATTTGTGTCTTCAACTTCCAATTGTGGCCTCTTGTTTCTGTGTCCCCTCCCTGGAACATCCTGTCTTTGTCCACCTTGTCTATTCCACGCAGTATTTGCGCAGTATTTGTGTGTATGTGTTTGTGTGTATGTGTGTTCTGTGGGTATTTGTTGTGTGTGTACTCACCTATTTGTGGTTGCAGGGGGTCGATACACAGCTCCTGGTCCCGCCTGTGTGCGTGTGTATTGTGTGTGCAGTCATGTTTCATTGTTAACACAGTAATTATATTCTGTCATAACTTACGTAGGCTTTCTGTATATAGTACCGATGGTCTGGTAGGTGCAGTTAACAGCTTCGATGGTCAGGTTGTAGTCTTTGATCCTCTCCTTGAAGAACAGCAGGTGTTGACCTCTCTCCTCCGTCAACTGTGACTTATTGGAGCAGACCACATGCTGTCAAGACCACATGCTGTCAAAGCTACATGCTGTCAAGATCACATGCTGTCAAAGCTACATGCTGTCATGACCACATGCTGTCAAGACCACATGCTGTCAAGATCACATGCTGTCAAGACCACATGCTGTCAAGATCACATGCTGTCAAGACCACATGCTGTCAAGACCACATGCTGTTATGACCACATGCTGTCAAGACCACATG
Organism: Cherax quadricarinatus; assembly: GCF_038502225.1. Classification (NCBI taxonomy): domain Eukaryota; kingdom Metazoa; phylum Arthropoda; class Malacostraca; order Decapoda; family Parastacidae; genus Cherax; species Cherax quadricarinatus. The sequence continues at coordinate 1,787,857 of NC_091320.1, forward strand.
CTGTCAAGACCGCATGCTGTCAAGACTAAATGCTGTCAAGACTATATGCTGTCAAGACCACATGCTGTCAAGACTATATGCTGTCATGACCACATGCTGTCAAGACTATATGCTGTCATGACCACATGCTGTCATGACCACATGCTGTCATGACCACATGCTGTCAAGACCACATGCTGTCAAGACCATATGCTGTCAAGACCATATGTTGTCAAGACCACATGCTGTCATGACCACATACTGTCATGACCACATGATATCAAGACGATATGCTGTCAGGACCACATGCTGTCATGACCACATCCTGTCAAGATCATATGCGGTCAAGACCACATCATGTCAAGACCACATACTGTCATGACCATATGCTATCATGACCACATCCTGTCAAGACCACATACTGCCAGGACCACATGCTGTCAAGACCACGTGCTGTCATGACCACATCTTGTCATGACCAAATCCTGACAAGGCCACATGCTGTCAGGACTACATGCTGTCAAGATAAAATGCTATCATGACCACATCCTGTCATGACCACATCCTGTCAAGACCACATGCTGTCAGGACCACATCTTGTCAAGACCACATGCTGTCATGACCATATGCTGTCATGACCACATCCTGTCAAGACCACATGCTGTCAACACCACATGCTGTCAACACCACATGCTGTCAACACCACATGTCATGACCAAATGCTGTCATGACCACATGCTGTCAAGACCACATGCTGTCAATATTACATGCTGTCATGACCACATGCTGTCAAAACCACATGCTGTCAAGATCATATGCTATGAAGACCTCATGCTGTCAAGACCACATGCTGTCATGACCACATGCTATCAAGACGATATGCTGTCAGGACCACATCCTGTCATGACCACATCCTGTCAAGACCATATGCTGTCAAGACCACATCCTGTCAAGACCACATGCTGTCATGACCATATGCTATCATGACCACATCCTGTCAAGACCACATGCTGTCAGGACCACATGCTGTCAAGACCACATGCTGTCATGACAACATGCTGTCATGACCACATCCTGTCAAGAGCACATGCTTCCAGGACCACATGCTGTCAAGACCAAATGCTGTCATGACCACATCCTGTCATGACCACATCCTGTCAAGATCACATGCTGTCAGGACCACATACTGTCAAGACCACATGCTGTCATGACCACATCCTGTCATGACCACATCCTGTCATGACCACATCCTGTCATGACCACATCATGTCAAGACCACATCCTGTCATGACCACATCCTGTCATGACCACATCCTGTCATGACCACATCCTGTCATGACCACATCATGTCATGACCAAATCCTGTCATAACCACATTCTGTCAAGACCACATCCTGTCATGACCACATCCTGTCATAACTACATCCTGTCAAGACCACATCCTGTTTGTACTGTCTTAGTGGTGTTTGTACTGTCTTAGTGGTGTTTATACTGTCTTAGTGGTGTTTGTACTGTCTTAGTGGTGTTTGTACTGTCTTAGTGGTGTTTGTACTGTCTTAGTGGTGTTTGTACTGTCTTAGTGGTGTTTGTACTGTCTTAGTGGTGTTTGTACTGTCTAGGTGGTGTTTATACTGCCTTAGTGGTGTTTGTACTGTCTTAGTGGTGTTTGTACTGTCTTAGTGATGTTTGTACTGTCTTAGTGGTGTTTGTACTGTCTCGGTTGTGTTTGTACTGTCTTAGTGGTGTTTGTACTGTCTTGGTGGTGTTTGTACTGTCTTAGTGGTGTTTGTACTGTCTTAGTGGTGTTTGTACTGTCTTGGTGGTGTTTGTACTGTCTTGGTGGTGTTTGTACTGTCTTAGTGGTGTTTGTACTGTCTTGGTGGTGTTTGTACTGTCTTAGTGGTGTTTGTACTGTCTTGGTTGTGTTTGTACTGCCTTAGTGGTGTTTGTACTGTCTTAGTGGTGTTTGTACTGTCTTGGTGGTGTTTGTACTGTCTTGGTGGTGTTTGTACTGTCTTTGTGGAGAAATTTTCTCCAGGAGGGGGGTATCAGCCCCCTTCAGCCCCTTCAGCCCCTTTCAGCCCTGAGGGGCCCAGCCCTCTCAGAAGGGGCAAATGTCTTGTTTACTGCTACAGCGAGTAATTAATAGCAGATGCAGTATGAGTATGGGACGTGGTCGCTTCGACCGACGCTCCTCGCAGTGTTGCAAAGTGTAGTTTAATAAGAGACAGTACATCTCTTACTTTAGCAGGACAATTAAGGAAAATCCTGCTCCCTCTTTATTACCATAGTAAAGATAGTGGACATTGTTGTCTATGCTTAAGACAGCAAGAATCAAACATTCTGCTTTGCTTCATCGAGGAGGTGGCAAGGAAGCAAAAGTACTAGGTCAGCTTTTTCTTTGTGCTGGGGGCAGTGACGGCAAGGGGCGCTGTGGCGTCTTCAGATTACTTTTGACTCTACTGAGAGTGACACTGACGCCAGGATAACCAACAAAGAACGATCTGTGCGTTAGTGTGAACAAAGTGTCTCATAAAACACAATAAACACTTAAGAGAAGTGTGATCAGCTACTTCAGTGATAAGATTGTGAACAACAAAGACAAATCTTGTGGAACATAGTGTACCAGTGTGCGTATTCCTAGACTATGAAAGACGTGGACATCCAAGGACACTTCAGCTTCTATCAAGTCACCGATATCTGTCGAAGGTGTGAAGAACACCATAGCTCACGCTACAAGAGCAAGGTAGGTTACGAATTTCTTGTAGTACGGGGGACTGCGCAGTTCTTGAGTCGCAAGGAGTTTGTAATCAACCTATAGTCAGCAGTAAGGGGTGGACTTTTGAGTCCACACAAGTAAGTTTGTCAGCCATCAGTGAATGAAATATGCTGACATAACACCCCCTAGGGGTAATTTATAATCTTACAAATTATAACTCTTTACAGCCCGTTGAGAGATGACTTCGACAGCTTGTCAAGACCTCGTCTGCAGGGGCGGCTGTGCAGGCGATGAGTTGTCTTTCTAAGTTAAGTACAAACTCTTTAAACTTAACTGGTAATGCCATTTCTCAACAGTCTTGGTGGTGTTTGTACTGTCTTGGTGGTGTTTGTACTGTCTTAGTGGTGTTTGTACTGTCTTGGTTGTGTTTGTACTGTCTTAGTGGTGTTTGTACTGTCTTGGTTGTGTTTGTACTGTCTTAGTGGTGTTTGTACTGTCTTAGTGGTGTCTTTACTGTCTAAATGGTGTCTACAATGTTTCATTTCTGTTAGTAGACTTTTGTAAGGTGTGAATATTGTCTTAAGAGGTGTCGTACACTCAATCACCCACAAACAGACAGAGACAGAGACAGACAGAGACAGAGACAGACAGACAGACAGACAGACAGACAGACAGACAGAAAAGCATACACATACACACACACACACACACACACACACACACACACACACACACACACACACACACACACACACACACACACACACACACACACACACGGACACACTCACACACACACACACCAGGCACATCTCCTGAAGCGCACATCAACCAAATAACTGCTGCAGCATATGGGCGCCTATCAAACCTCAGAACAGCATTCCGACATCTTAATAAGGAATCGTTCAGGCCCCTGCACACATTGTACGTTAGGCCCATATTGGAGTATGCGGCACCAGTTTGGAACCCACATCTAGCCAAGCACGTAAAGAAACTAGAGAAAGTGCTAAGGTTTGCAACAAGACTAGTCCCAGAGGTAAGGGGTATGTCCTACGAGGAGAGGTTAAGGGAAATCAACCTGACGACACTGGAGGACAGGAGAGATAGGGGGAAAATGATAACGACATATAAAATACTGAAAGGAATTGACAAGGTGGACAGAGACAAAATGTTCCAGAGATGGGACACAGCAACAAGGGGACACAGCTGGAAATTGAAGACACAGATGAATCACAGGGATGTTAGGAAGTATTTCTTGAGTCATAGAGTAGTCAGGAAGTGGATTAATATGGGAAGCGATCTAGTGGAGGCAGGATCCATTCATAGCTTTAAGCAGAGGTATGATAAAGCTCATGGTGAGGGGAGAGTGACATAGTAGCGGCCAGTGAAGAGGCGGAGCCAGGAGCTATGAATCGACCCCTGCAACCACAACTAGGTGAATACACACACACCGGAAGGAACAAGGTTATAAACGACAACCAGCACGGATTCATGGAAGGCAAATCCTGTGTCACAAACCTACTGGAGTTTTATGACAAAGTAACAGAAGTAAGACGTGAGAGGGAGAGATGGGTTGATTGCATTTTCTTAGATTGCACGGCCTTCGAAACAGTGCCTCACCAGAGATTAGTACAGAAACTAGAGGATCAGGCACGTATAACAGGAAGGGCACTGCAATGGATCAGAGAATACCTGACAGGGAGGCAACAACGAGTCAAGGCACGTGACGAGGTATCACAGTGGGCACCTGTGACGAGCGGGGTCCCACAAGGGTCAGTCCTGGGACCAGTGCTATTCTTGGTATATGTGAATGACATGACGGAAGTGCCCCTGTTTGTAGACGATGTGAAGTTATAGAGGAGAATTAAATCAGATGCGGATGAGACAGGTCTACAAAGAGACCTGGACAGACTGGATGCCTGGTCCAGCAACTGTCTCCTAGAATTTAACCCTGCCAAATGCAAAGTCATGGAGACCGGAGATGGGCAAAGAAGACCGCAGACGGAGTATAGGCTAGGTGGCCAAAGACTGCAAACCTCGCTCAAAGAGAAAGATCTTGGGGTGAGTATAACACCGAGCATGTCTCCGGGAGCACACATCAACCAGATAACTGCTGCAGCATATGGGCGCCTGGCAAACCTGAGAACAGCTTTCCGATACCTTAGTAAGGAATCGTTCAAGACACTGTACACCGTGTACGTCAGGCCCATACTGGAGTATGCAGCACCTGTTTGGAACCCGCACTTGATCAAGCACGCCAAGAAATTAGAGAAAGTGCAAAGGTTTGCGACAAGGTTAGTTCCAGAGCTAAGGGGAATGTCCTATGAAGAAAGGTTAAAGGAAATCGGCCTGACGACACTTGAGGACAGGAGAGTCAGGGGAGACATGATAACGACATATGAAATACTGTGCGGTATAGACAAGGTGGACAAAGACAGGATGTTACAGCGAGGGGACACAGAAACAAGAGGTCACAACTGGAAGTTGAAGACTCAGTTGAGTCAAAGGGATGTTAGGAAGTATTTCTTCAGTCATAGAGTTGTCAGGCAGTGGAATAGCCTAGAAAGTGACGTAGTGGAGGCAGGAACCATACATAGTTTTAAGACGAGGTATGATAAAGCTCATGGAATAATGTTGGTAGAATTACCGACAATATGTAAAGTAAAAGGACACAAGTGCAACTAATGTGGCATTTTATTGTGGCAACGTCTCGCTCTCCAGGAGCTTTGTCAAGCCGCTCCTGGAGAGCGAAACGTTGCAACAATAAAATGTCACACTAGTTGCACTTGTGTCCTTTTACTTTACAAAGCTCGTGGAGCGGGGAGAGAGAGGACCCAGTGAAGAGGCGGAGCCAGGAGCTAGGACTCGAACCCTGCAACCACAAATAGGTGAGTACAAATAGGTGAGTACACACACACACACACACACACACACACACACAGATAGGATGTTCCAGAGAGGGGACACAGAAACAAGGGGTCACAACTGGAAGCTGAAGACTCAGACGAGTCACAGGGACGTTAGGAAGTATTTCTTCAGTCATAGAGTCGTCAGCAAGTGGAATAGCCTAGCAAGTGAAGTAGTGGAGGCAGGAACCGTACATAGTTTTAAGAAGAGGTATGACAAAGCTCAGGAAGCAGAGAGGGAGAGGACCTAGTAGCGATCAGTGAAGAGGCGGGGCCAGGAGCTGAGTCTCGACCCCTGCAACCACAATTAGGTGAGTACAATTAGGTGAGTACACAAATACACACACACACACACACACACACACACACACACAGGATGTTCCAGGGAGGGGACACAGAAACAAGAGGCCACAATTGGAAGTTGAAGACACAAATGAGTCAGAGAGATAGTAGGAAGTATTTCTTCAGTCATAGAGTTGTAAGGCAGTGGAATAGCCTAGAAAATGACGTAGTGGATGCAGGAACCATACACAGTTTTACGAGGTTTGATAAAGCTCATGGAGCGGGGACCTAGTAGCAACCGGTGAAGAGGCGGGGCCAGGAGCTAGGACTCGACCCCTGCAACCACAAATAGGTGAGTACAAATAGGTGAGTACACTGGTTCACCTCACTAACTTACATCGTAGGGCGGGAATCTGGTCTTAATAATTTCCTCTAGGGGAAAGTCAGGAATGGTACATCCAGGAGTGTTGATGAGATACTTAGCTTCTCTCTCTGTTGACAAACATAAATGACAAAGAATTAGAATTGGTAATAAAATAGGAATACTGGCACTGAAATGATCTGTATAACCCGGGGCTTTCTATATATTATGTCACTGGTGTCAGCTATGGTCTGTATAAGTTGTACCATGTACTTGTAGAAATAAAAATTATTAGTAACAAAAAAAGGCACAATACCGTGACTGGAACGATACACAAATAACCCGCATATAGAAGAGAGGAGCTTACGACGACGTTTCGGTCCGACTTAGACCATTTACAAAGTCACACTGAGTAAAGATTATTAGTATTTTTATAAGGCACAAGGAGGTATAACACAACACAAGAGGGTAAATGCTAATATTTGTAACAATATAATGGCAGTAGTTCCAACTACTGGTAGTCATTCTAATAAAATGTTAGTAGATATAACAATATATTAGTAGTTATAACAATCAATAGCCCTTCACACAATACACTACTTTTTTCATATGTTTCCGGCGCTTGAAGAAGCATTACCTGTGGTCAAGCAGGCTACCTTATATTATGAGGCGTCTGCACGCTGGTCAAGCAGGCTACCTTATATTATGAGGCGTCTGCACGCTGGTCAAGCAGGCTACCTTATATTATGAGGCGTCTGCACGCTGGTCAAGCAGGCTACCTTATATTATGAGGCGTCTGCACGCTGGTCAAGCAGGCTACCTTATATTATGAGGCGTCTGCACGCTGGTCAAGCAGGCTACCTCATATTATGAGGCGTCTGCACGCTGGTCAAGGAGGCTACCTTATATTATGAGGCGTCTGCACGCTGGTCAAGCAGGCTACCTTATATTATGAGGCGTCTGCACGCTGGTCAAGCAGGCTACCTTATATTATGAGGCGTCTGCACGCTGGTCAAGCAGGCTACCTTATATTATGAGGCGTCTGCACGCTGGTCAAGCAGGCTACCTTATATTATGAGGCGTCTGCACGCTGGTCAAGCAGGATACCTTATATTATGAGGCGTCTGCACGCTGGTCAAGAAGGCTACCTTATATTATGAGGCGTCTCCACGCTGGTCAAGCAGGCTACCTTATATTATGAGGCGTCTCCACGCTGGTCAAGCAGGCTACCTTATATTATGAGGCGTCTGCACGCTGGTCAAGCAGGCTACCTTATATTATGAGGCGTCTGCACGCTGGTCAAGCAGGCTACCTTATATTATGAGGCGTCTGCACGCTGGTCAAGCAGGCTACCTTATATTATGAGGCGTCTGCACGCTGGTCAAGCAGGCTACCTTATATTATGAGGCGTCTGCACGCTGGTCAAGCAGGCTACCTTATATTATGAGGCGTCTGCACGCTCCTAAATACACTAGTAGACATATACATACATACGAATACAAATACATATACACACATGTATATATATATATATATATATATATATATATATATATATATATATATATATATATATATACACATGTAGAAGTTAGCAGACAAACACACACACACACACACACATACACACACACACACACACACACACACACACACACACACACACACACACACACACACACACACACACACACACACACACACACACACACACACAGATATACATATTGTTATATTGTTCTTCAGTAAATTTTATGACCATTCTGCACTATTCCTTTTGCATGCAGCACTGAGGTAGAGGAGGCTGGTCTTGTGGCAGCACTGAGGTAGAGGAGGCTGGTCTTGTGGCAGCACTGAGGTAGAGGAGGCTGGTCTTGTGGCAGCACTGAGGTAGAGGAGGCTGGGCTTGTGGCAGCACTGAGGTAGAGGAGGCTGGGCTTGTGGCAACACTGAGGTAGAGGAGGCTGGGCTTGTGGCAGCACTGAGGTAGAGGAGGCTGGGCTTGTGGCAACACTGAGGTAGAGGAGGCTGGTCTTGTGGCAACACTGAGGTAGAGGAGGCTGGGCTTGTGGCAGCACTGAGGTAGAGGAGGCTGGTCTTGTGGCAACACTGAGGTAGAGGAGGCTGGGCTTGTGGCAACACTGAGGTAGAGGAGGCTGGGCTTGTGGCAACACTGAGGTAGAGGAGGCTGGTCTTGTGGCAGCACTGAGGTAGAGGAGGCTGGGCTTGTGCCAACACTGAGGTAGAGGAGGCTGGGCTTGTGGCAACACTGAGGTAGAGGAGGCTGGGCTTGTGGCAACACTGAGGAAGAGGAGGCTGGGCATGTGGCAGCACTGAGGTAGAGGAGGCTGGGCTTGTGCCAACACTGAGGTAGAGGAGGCTGGGCTTGTGGCAACACTGAGGTAGAGGAGGCTGGGCATGTGGCAGCACTGAGGTAGAGGAGGCTGGGCTTGTGGCAGCACTGAGGTAGAGGAGGCTGGGCTTGGGGCAACACTGAGGTAGAGGAGGCTGGGCATGTGGCAGCACTGAGGTAGAGGAGGCTGGGCATGTGGCAGCACTGAGGTAGAGGAGGCTGGGCTTGTGGCAGCACTGAGGTAGAGGAGGCTGGGCTTGTGGCAGCACTGAGGTAGAGGAGGCTGGGCATGTGGCAGCACTGAGGTAGAGGAGGCTGGGCTTGTGGCAACACTGAGGTAGAGGAGGCTGGGCATGTGGCAGCACTGAGGTAGAGGAGGCTGGGCTTGTGGCAGCACTGAGGTAGAGGAGGCTGGCCTTGTGGTAGCACTGAGGTAGAGGAGGCTGGGCATGTGGCAGCACTGAGGTAGAGGAGGCTGGGCATGTGGCAGCACTGAGGTAGAGGAGGCTGGGCATGTGGCAGCACTGAGGTAGAGGAGGCTGGGCATGTGGCAGCACTGAGGTAGAGGAGGCTGGGCATGTGGCAGCACTGAGGTAGAGGAGGCTGGGCATGTGGCAGCACTGAGGTAGAGGAGGCTGGGCATGTGGCAGCACTGAGGTAGAGGAGGCTGGGCATGTGGCAGCACTGAGGTAGAGGAGGCTGGGCATGTGGCAGCACTGAGGTAGAGGAGGCTGGGCATGTGGCAGCACTGAGGTAGAGGAGGCTGGGCTTGTGGCAGCACTGAGGTAGAGGAGGCTGGGCTTGTGGCAGCACTGAGGTAGAGGAGGCTGGGCATGTGGCAGCACTGAGGTAGAGGAGGCTGGGCATGTGGCAGCACTGAGGTAGAGGAGGCTGGGCTTGTGGCAACACTGAGGTAGAGGAGGCTGGGCATGTGGCAGCACTGAGGTAGAGGAGGCTGGGCTTGTGGCAACACTGAGGTAGAGGAGGCTGGGCTTGTGGCAGCACTGAGGTAGAGGAGGCTGGGCTTGTGGCAGCACTGAGGTAGAGGAGGCTGGGCTTGTGGCAACACTGAGGTAGAGGAGGCTGGGCATGTGGCAGCACTGAGGTAGAGGAGGCTGGGCTTGTGGCAGCACTGAGGTAGAGGAGGCTGGGCTTGTGGCAGCACTGAGGTAGAGGAAGCTGGGCATGTGGCAGCACTGAGGTAGAGGAGGCTGGGTATGTGGCAGCACTGAGGTAGAGGAGGCTGGGCATGTGGCAGCACTGAGGTAGAGGAGGCTGGGCATGTGGAAGCACTGAGGTAGAGGAGGCTGGGCATGTGGCAGCACTGAGGTAGAGGAGGCTGGGCATGTGGCAGCACTGAGGTAGAGGAGGCTGGGCATGTGGCAGCACTGAGGTAGAGGAGGCTGGGCTTGTGGCAGCACTGAGTTAGAGGAGGCTGGGCTTGTGGCAGCACTGAGGTAGAGGAGGCTGGGCTTGTGGCAGCACTGAGGTAGAGGAGGCTGGGCTTGTGGCAACACTGAGGTAGAGGAGGCTGGGCATGTGGCAGCACTGAGGTAGAGGAGGCTGGGCTTGTGGCAACACTGAGGTAGAGGAGGCTGGTCTTGTGGCAGCACTGAGGTAGAGGAGGCTGGTCTTGTGGCAGCACTGAGGTAGAGGAGGCTGGGCTTGTGGCAGCACTGGGGTAGAGGAGGCTGGGCTTGTGGCAGCACTGAGGTAGAGGAGGCTGGGCTTGTGGCAGCACTGAGGTAGAGGAGGCTGGGCTTGTGGCAGCACTGAGGTAGAGGAGGCTGGTCTTGTGGCAGCACTGAGGTAGAGGAGGCTGGTCTTGTGGCAGCACTGAGGTAGAGGAGGCTGGTCTTGTGGCAGCACTGAGGTAGAGGAGGCTGGGCTGGTGGCAGCACTGAGGTAGAGGAGGCTGGGCTTGTGGCGGCACTGAGGTAGAGGAGGCTGGGCTTGTGGCAGCACTGGGGTAGAGGAGGCTGGGCTTGTGGCAACACTGAGGTAGAGGAGGCTGGTCTTGTGGCAGCACTGAGGTAGAGGAGGCTGGGCTGGTGGCAGCACTGAGGTAGAGGAGGCTGGGCTTGTGGCGGCACTGAGGTAGAGGAGGCTGGGCTTGTGGCAACACTGAGGTAGAGGAGGCTGGTCTTGTGGCAGCACTGAGGTAGAGGAGGCTGGGCTGGTGGCAGCACTGAGGTAGAGGAGGCTGGGCTTGTGGCGGCACTGAGGTAGAGGAGGCTGGGCTTGTGGCAGCACTGGGGTAGAGGAGGCTGGGCTTGTGGCGGCACTGAGGTAGAGGAGGCTGGGCTTGTGGCAGCACTGAGGTAGAGGAGGCTGGGCTGGTGGCAGCTCTGAGGTAGAGTAGGCTCGGCTTGTGGCAGCTCTGAGGTAGAGGAGGCTGGGCTTGTGGCAGCACTAAGGTAGAGGAGGCTGGGCTTGTGGCAGCACTGAGGTAGAGGAGGCTGGGCTTGTGGCAGCACTGAGGTAGAGGAGGCTGGCCTTGTGGCAGCACTGAGGTAGAGGAGGCTGGGCTTGTGGCAGCACTGAGGTAGAGGAGGCTGGGCTTGTGGCAGCACTGAGGTAGAGGAGGCTGGGCTTGTGGCAGCACTGAGGTAGAGGAGGCTGGGCTTGTGGCAGCACTGGGGTAGAGGAGGCTGGGCTTGTGGCAGCACTGAGGTAGAGGAGGCTGGGCTTGTGGCAGCACTGAGGTAGAGGAGGCTGGGCTTGTGGCAGCACTGAGGTAGAGGAGGCTGGGCTTGTGGCAGCACTGAGGTAAAGGAGGCTGGTCTTGTGGCAGCACTGAGGTAGAGGAGGCTGGCCTTGTGCCAGCACTGAGGTAGAGGAGGCTGGGCTTGTGGCAGCACTGAGGTAGAGGAGGCTGGGCTTGTGGCAGCACTGAGGTAGAGGAGGCTGGGCTTGTGGCAGCACTGAGGTAGAGGAGGCTGGGCTTGTGGCAGCACTGAGGTAGAGGAGGCTGGGCTTGTGGCAGCACTGAGGTAGAGGAGGCTGGGCTTGTGGCAGCACTGAGGTAAAGGAGGCTGGGCTTGTGGCAACACTGAGGTAGACTAGGCTGGTCTTGTGGCAGCACTGAGGTAGAGGAGGCTGGGCATGTGGCAGCACTGAGGTAGAGGAGGCTGGGCTTGTGGCAGCACTGAGGTAGAGGAGGCTGGGCTTGTGGCAGCACTGAGGTAGAGGAAGCTGGTCTTGTGGCAGCACTGAGGTAGAGGAGGCTGGGCTTGTGGCAGCACTGAGGTAGAGGAGGCTGGTCTTGTGGCAGCACTGAGGTAGAGGAGGCTGGGCTTGTGGCAGCACTGAGGTAGAGGAGGCTGGTCTTGTGGCAGCACTGAGGTAGAGGAGGCTGGGCTTGTGGCAGCACTGAGGTAGAGGAGGCTGGTCTTATGGCAGCACTGAGGTAGACTAGGCTGGTCTTGTGGCAGCACTGAGGTAGAGGAGGCTGGTCATGTGGCAGCACTGAGGTAGAGGAGGCTGGGCTTGTGGCAGCACTGAGGTAGAGGAGGCTGGTCTTGTGGCAGCACTGAGGTAGACTAGGCTGGTCTTGTGGCAACACTGAGGTAGAGGAGGCTGGTCTTGTGGCAGCACTGAGGTAGAGGAGGCTGGTCTTGTCTCAGCACTGAGGTAGAGGAGGCTGGTCTTGTGGCAACACTGAGGTAGACTAGGCTGGTCTTGTGGCAACACTGAGGTAGAGGAGGCTGGTCTTGTGGCAGCACTGAGGTAGAGGAGGCTGGTCATGTGGCAGCACTGAGGTAGAGGAGGCTGGTCTTGTGAAATAGACCGATACCTTTCTCGGATCGCCCAGAGGTCGGAATATTTCTAGTTGAATTTGGGCTTTGTACGTGATAGTTTACCGAATTTTATAGATTTTTTTATCCAACTGAACTCTCTCCAAAACCATTGCAACAAATATCGTAGAGAATTGTTGAGAATTTTCAATGGAATAGAACTGAAAAAGTAAACTGTTAAATGCTGATTGGTTTCTCCTCACGAGTTTAGCCAGAGGCGTGTGGAACAACTGACAAGTGCAGGTGTGTGGAACAACTGACAAGTGCAGGTGTGTGGAACAACTGACAAGTGCAGGCGTGTGGAACAACTGACAAGTGCAGGTGTGTGGAACAACTGACAAGTGCAGGTGTGTGGAACAACTGACAAGTGCAGGTGTGTGGAACAACTGACAAGTGCAGGTGTGTGGAACAACTGACAAGTGCAGGTGTGTGGAACAACTGACAAGTGCAGGTGTGTGGAACAACTGACAAGTGCAGGTGTGTGGAACAACTGACAAGTGCAGGTGTGTGGAACAACTGACAAGTGCAGGCGTGTGGAACAATTGACAAGTGCAGGTGTGTGGAACAACTGACAAGTGCAGGTGTGTGGAACAACTGACAAGTGCAGGTGTGTGGAACAACTGACAAGTGCAGGTGTGTGGAACAACTGACAAGTGCAGGTGTGTGGAACAACTGACAAGTGCAGGTGTGTGGAACAACTGACAAGTGCAGGTGTGTGGAACAACTGACAAGTGCAGGTGTGTGGAACACCTCACAAGTGCAGGTGTGTGGAACAACTGACAAGTGCAGGTGTGTGGAACAACTGACAAGTGCAGGTGTGTGGAACAACTGACAAGTGCAGGTGTGTGGAACAACTGACAAGTGCAGGTGTGTGGAACAACTGACAAGTGCAGGTGTGTGGAACAACTGACAAGTGCAGGTGTGTGGAACAACTGACAAGTGCAGGTGTGTGGAACAACTGACAAGTGCAGGTGTGTGGAACAATTGACAAGTGCAGGTGTGTGGAACAACTGACAAGTGCAGGTGTGTGGAACAACTGACAAGTGCAGGTGTGTGGAACAACTGACAAGTGCAGGTGTGTGGAACAATTGACAAGTGCAGGTGTGTGGAACAACTGACAAGTGCAGGTGTGTGGAACAACTGACAAGTGCAGGTGTGTGGAACAACTGACAAGTGCAGATGTGTGGAACAACTGACAAGTGCAGGTGTGTGGAACAACTGACAAGTGCAGGTGTGTGGAACAACTGACAAGTGCAGGTGTGTGGAACAACTGACAAGTGCAGGTGTGTGGAACAACTGACAAGTGCAGGTGTGTGGAACAACTGACAAGTGCAGGTGTGTGGAACAACTGACAAGTGCAGGTGTGTGGAACAACTGACAAGTGCAGGTGTGTAGAACAACTGACAAGTGCAGGTGTGTGGAACACCTGACAAGTGCAGGTGTGTGGAACAACTGACAAGTGCAGGTGTGTGGAACAACTGACAAGTGCAGGTGTGTGGAACAACTGACAAGTGCAGGTGTGTGGAACTGTAGACAGCCTGTACTGTCTGCACAGACAGCCCATGCTGTCTGCCAGCTTAGTTCATATTTCGCACCATGCTGGTGCTGCCACCTACAGGCGTTGCCACTTCAGCCTGCCTGCCCTTTCCACGCTCTCACTCACACAGCGGCCTAGCAGGAAGACACAAGGCCTACTCCTAGGCTCTCTCACTTGGGATGGCCCTCCCGGGCCATGGGCACAACACACAAGCCTGTGTACCCACTACTACATTAACAATAAAGTAAGAAGCCTCCGAAGACGTTTATCATTTAACCACCCGCTACCAGAACGCCAAACAAACCCATTAAACATTGGTAGCAGCGGTGGTCGCAGCAGTGTGTTTGCCCAGAGAGAGGAAGGAAGGAATGAATGAAGTTGTTCACTTCATCCCCCTACACAACAAGCATCCGTCTCTCAACGAGTTATCCTGATGTCGTGTCTGCACGTTTCAGCATCCTGACACCGGTACAAGCAGGATCCAGCCGAAATTTGCCGAATTTCTTCGAGAATTGTAAGTGGCGTCCCAGTGACCCAACGCTACAGTGGGACCCACGCTGTTTCTCAAGTCACGTGCTCGGCGTCACTTGTATATTGCTGTTGTTGTTCAGCTCAGCACAGCTGTTTCAGCAAGCCAGAGGTGAATTTCGTGGTGATTTCTGCGTCCAGTGTGTTTCCCTGTGTTTGTGGGTGGGAGGAGGAGGAATGGCCAGATGCTCCCTCACCATACACTCATCCACGCTCCTCGCCACCACACTACCATACACCACTCACCACTGCCCACTCCCTCTGCTGTGTTTTCTGTTGTTTTTCGTGTGATTCATTGCCAGAGCTGTGTATCCGAGTGCCTGAGGCCACTGGAAGCTACGTGGATCAGCATGCCCCGTAGATCACGACGCCATGTGGGTGTGGGCGATGTCACGTGGATCTACAAACCACGTGAGTTACCGAGCCAGATGTCCCAGGCCACATGCTGTGGTCTGCTGCCCGCATCACATTGACGCCACTGACGATGCTGCCCGACTTCATGACGTCACGATGTCTGCCTGACGTCACCTCGAGATGTCTGCTGACATCACAGTGCTGCTGACGTCACCTCACGATGTCTGCCTGACGTCACCTCGAGATGTCTGCTGACGTCACAGTGCTGCTGACATCACCTCGCGACATCACGCCTGACATCACATGATGTCACCATCGAGTGTTCAGTAATTATTTCAGTATTGTCGAGAAGATTGAGAGAAGATATATGTCGTGTTAATTAATTCCTCTCAGTCAGTGTTCTCACATTTTAGTATGTCTTAGAGTCAGTTGTATGCACAGAAAAGCATCATTTGCTAGTTTAAGCCATGTTGTACCGCATGTACTGCGGGTGTGTAAAGTTTCCGTGTGTCCAGTGAGGTCTGAGCCAGACCCGAGTAGCACCCCTGTGTTAAGTCACCCGTGTGACCAGTGTGTTTGACAGCTATCAGACAGCCCCAAGTGACCGAGCCCTCTTGTACAGAAAGCTTTTATGCTCGTCGCTCGTGATGTTCTGCAGAATCGTACCTGCTACGATTCCCATCGAGATTTGTTTCACTTCACCTCCCGACCTTCAGAATGCAGTTATATGAAGAGAAATAAGTCTGGGGATGCTTAGACTAACCTCTGCTATAACTCCAACTGTCGAGAGAATGACACACTGTGTCAGCCTCGTGTCACAAACTTCAGTGAGCACCCTGCACAAAGAAGATGTCACTTTGACTGCTAGCTCTCTCACTGCAGTCTGGTGTATGATGTTACGACTCCCAGATGTTTCGCCCAGTCGTCTCTGCCACGACTCTCCACAATTCGCTCCACGCTCGCCGGCAGTGACAGCCCAGCTACAGTACCAGTCGAGAAATGTCCTCCTGAGCCGCTTGCCAGAAGTCCTGCCTAGTTGCCGAGTTTTGTCGACGCCTCACTCGAGGGCACCAGCATGTCGTGCCCCAGGTTGAGTGAAACCTGCAGCGACTCCTACGATGACTGCTTCACCGTTCCAGAGGAGACCGTAACCTGTTACATCACAGCTCAGCCGCAGCGATGTCTCCTGTGTTGCAGTATCTGCAGTATCTTCGACGCTCACTGCCTATGACCACAATGTTTAGCACACCCCACATTTTTTTTTCTTCCCTCCCTGTAGGAAGTTTTTTTCCATATAAATATGTATATATATGTTTTTATTTTGTGTTCTGTGCCCTGTTTCTACGAGAGAGAGACCGAGTTTCTTTTACCACCAGTATTGTCGCGTCGGGACGACGCGCGGTAGGTGGCCGAGCGTATGTAGACAGCCTGTACTGTCTGCACAGACAGCCCATGCTGTCTGCCAGCTTAGTTCATATTTCGTGCCATGCTGGTGCTGCCACCTATAGGCGTTGCCACTTCAGCATGCCTGCCCTTGCCATGCTCTCACTCACACAGTGGCCTAGCAGGAAGACACAAGGCCTACTCCTAGCTCTCTCACGTGGGATGGCCCTCCCGGGCCATGGGCACAACACACAAGCCTGTGTACCCACCACTACATTAACAATAAAGTAAGAAGCCTCCGAAGACGTTTATCATTTAACCACCCGCTACCAGAACGCCAAACAAACCCATTAAACAGAACAACTGACAAGTGCAGGTGTGTGGAACAACTGACAAGTGCAGGTGTGTGGAACAACTGACAAGTGCAAGTGTGTGGAACAACTGACAAGTGCAGGTGTGTGGAACAACTGACAAGTGCAGGTGTGTGGAACAACTGACAAGTGCAGGTGTGTGGAACAACTGATAAGTGCAGGTGTGTGGAACAACTGACAAGTGCAGGTGTGTGGAACAACTGACAAGTGCAGGTGTGTGGAACAACTGACAAGTGCAGGTGTGTGGAACAACTGACAAGTGCAGGTGTGTGGAACAACTGACAAGTGCAGGTGTGTGGAACAACTGACAAGTGCAGGTGTGTGGAACAACTGACAAGTGCAGGTGTGTGGAACTGACAAGTGCAGGTGTGTGGAACAACTGACAAGTGCAGGTGTGTGGAACAACTGACAAGTGCAGGTGTGTGGAACAACTGACAAGTGCAGGTGTGTGGAACAACTGACAAGTGCAGGTGTGTGGAACAACTGACAAGTGCAGGCGTGTGGAACAACTGACAAGTGCAGGTGTGTGGAACAACTGAAAAGTGCAGGTGCGTGGAACAACTGACAAGTGCAGGTGTGTGGAACAACTGACAAGTGCAGGTGTGTGGAACAACATACAAGTGCAGGTTCAGGTGCTGAAGCTCCCCTTCACACGGCGAGGGTCGGGGTTCGATTCCCAGCAAGGTTAGAAACATTGGGTATGTTTCTTTATATTGGTTGTCTATGTTCCCCCATCAGTAAAAATGGGTATCAGGGTGTTAGTGGACTGGTGTGGGTCGCATCCTGGGAAAACTACAACCTAATTTGCGGGAAATGCTCAGCATAACAATCGGCTTTCTATATAGTAGTATGTCACTGATGTCAGCTATGGTCTGTATACCTTGTACATGTACTGGTAGAAAAATAGATATTATTATTATTATTATTATTATTATTATTATTATTATTATTATTATTATTATTATTATTATTATTATTATTATTATTATTATTATTACTATTATTATTATTGTTATTATTGTTATTATTATTATTATTATTATTATTATTACTATTATTATTATTGTTATTATTGTTATTATTATTATTATTTGTTCTTTCCTGACTCTGGGAGATTCTGAAGATAAATTGTGAGGGCTGGTTGAGGAATTTTAAAATGTATATGAGAGAAAGATATTAAAAGTGACCATAAGAGAAAAACAAGGTGTTGAGAGTAACGAAAAATTACCAGGAATTTTGGAGTGTACCTGTGGGTGGAGTTTACGAGGTGAACTACAGAACAGATGATGAAGGCTGGTGGTGAAAGTAAATCGCGGATAATGTGCCTGAAGAGCGAAACGTTGCCACGATAAAATGTCACATTAGTTGCACTTGTGTCCTTAGATATTGTGGGTAATTCTACCAACACTATTACAGAGAATAGTTATACCAACACTTATATGTGCGTAGGTAAATGTTTGATACAAGCCCCGTCGCAGCACTTGTGCTGTATTCTTATCAAGATTGATGAATTGATCACATCAACTCCTCAAACTCCTGATGAATATCAAAATGGTATACAATACCGACAGGTTGGTAGGTAAGACACATAGGCAACTTTATTCAGAAACGTTTCGCCTACACAGTAGGCTTCTTCAGTCGAGTACAAAAATTAGGCAGGAACAGTAAAGATGTGAAGACGATGTAATCAATCCATCATCCTTGAAGTCGTAGAATTTGAGGTTGTCAGTCCCTCAGCCTGGAGAAGTTCAGTTCCATAGTCAGGAACTATCTGAAGATCAAGGGACAGTGCGGAGACTTAAATACTGTCGGAAGGAGAGGTGCAGAGTAGTAGTAGTGAGAATGTAGCCACTGAAAGGTCAGGTCCCTCTCAGATCCAACAATTCTCACCTCTCCTTCCGACAGTATTTAAGTCTCCGCACTGTCCCTTGATCTTCAGATAGTTCCTGACTATGGAACTGAACTTCTCCAGGCCGAGGGACTGACAACCTCAAATTCTACGACTTCAAGGGTGATGGATTGATTACATCGTCTTCACATCTTTACTGTTCCTGCCTAATTTCTGTATTCGACTGAAGAAGCCTACTGTGTAGGCGAAACGTTTCGGAATAAAGTTGCCTAAATGTTGCCTATGTGTCTTACCTACCATCCTCAAACTCCTGATCTTCAATCATTCTTCTCTGTATTGAACTGATGAAGCTACTGTGTGGCGAAATGTATATAAAATAAAGATACCCAGATGTTTCGCAAGTATCTACCTTATCAATTGTTGTACGAGTCTATAGATTATTTTTTACAAGAAAGAATATTAGGAAAATAATGATATTATGCCATTTAGAGTCCAATGAATATATATCAAAAAATTATGTTAAGTTTATTTGCGTTAGGCAATAAGAAAATAATCTATTAGAGAATGACAGTATATAATTGTTTATTGCAAAGCTGTACATTCCACACATGTACCAAAAATATCATTTAAAAAATATAAATACACTGAATAAAAGAATTAGCCAAAAGAGAAATACCTAAAAATGATATTGAGAATATCGCCCATTCTCATGTGGCTGTATTTTTCAAATTCATTATGACGAGGCAGCCAGCACGAATGTACAATCATTTTATTGTCAGTAGCAACATAATCATATCTCTCACTCACGAAAGTCAATAATTCAGTTTGTTTTGAGTTCTGTCTCGCCGCCACACAACACTTGTTGCAAGTGTTGTCTTCACCTGGGTTATATTTCTGGAAAAATTCAGATCTAGGAAGGATATACCAAAGCACTGTGAACATCAAAATGGTATACAATACCGACAGGTTGTTAGGTAAGACACATATGCAACAGTTAGACAACTTTATTCCGAAACGTTTCGCCTACACAGTAGGCTTCTTCAGTCGAATACAGAAAATAGGCAGGAACAGTAGAGATGTGAAGACGATGTAATCAGTCGATGTAATCAGACTACAAGGGTGATGGACTGATTACATCGTCTTCACATCTCTACTGTTCCTGCCTATTTTCTGTATTCGACTGAAGAAGCCTACTGTGTAGGCGAAACGTTTCGGAATAAAGTTGTCTAACTGTTGCATATGTGTCTTACCCACCAAAGCACTGGTTTGGTAACAGAGTTGTGGAGGAGTGGAACAAACTCCCGAGTACCGTTATTGAGGCTAAGACGTTCTGTAGTTTTAAAAATAGTGGTCAGTCGTCACGTGAGGTCACAGACCCTGAGCTGCTTTGGGGATTAGTGTGGACGGTTACAAAGCATGGCTTGCTTCTGCAGTGTTTTAAAAATTGAGGTTGGAGAGTTGAAGGAGGAGGTCTTGCTTCTCCAGGAGGAGATTAGGAGGCTGAAGGTCCACCTCAATGGGTCTGTGAGAGAGTGTGAGGTGGCTGGAGTTGTGGGGAATGAGGCTTCTAGCAGCGAGGTGCAGTCTGTCTCTCGCTGTGAGGAGGCTGTAGTTGGGGAGGCAGCAACGGCTACCAGCAGTGAGGTGCAGCCCAGCACCTGCTACAAGTGGCGAGTGGTTCACAGTAATGGAAGGCGCATCAGAGTAAGGAAAGTTAAGAGTGAAGATCTGAAGGTAGGAAATCGCTTCTCTGTTCTTCAGGATGAATGTACTTCAGTGGCCAGTGAAGGTAAGGGTACTACTGCCCCTGCTAATGGAGGTAAGCGCATTCTTGTGGTTGGTGACTCTCAGGTAAGATACATTGACCGTGCTTTTTGTAATAGGAATAAGAAGATGAGAGATAGAGTGTGCTTCCCTGGAGCTGGTGTTGGGGACATTGTCAACAGGCTGGATAATATCATGTCAGGTAATGGGAGCAAGCCCATTATCTGTCTCAGTGCTGGTGGAAATGATATTGGGAAGGGTAGGAGAGAAGAGCTGCTAGATAAGTACAGGTCAGCTATAGATTTCATTAAGTCTAAGGGAGGGATCCCAATCATATGTAGCATCTTGCCTAGAAGGGGAGTAGGAAATGAATGGTTGTCTAGGGCAATTGGTGTAAATTGCTGGCTAGACAGATACTGCAAGGAACTTGCAATCCCATTCATTGACAACTGGAACAACTTTTATGGCAAACATGATATGTATGCAAGGGATGGGGTACATCTCTCTGGGGCTGGGGTGGTAGCACTTGCAGACTCGATTGAGAAGGCCATTGGTGAAATGCCTATGATTTTAAACTGATGGAAGATAGAGGTATGGGTGTGTGTGGGAAACAAGCAGGTTGCAACACTTGGGTTGGAAACAGTAAATGTATAAAAGGCATTCAGCATGAAGTTATAAATAAAGACAATAGATCAGGTCAGCAAACAAAGGGGGACAGCAGAGGGCAGCAAGGGACTAGCTCCCTTAAGGTTTACTATACTAATAGCAGGAGTGTAAGAAATAAGATAGATGAGCTAAGATTAATTGCAAGTGCAGGAAACATAGATATTATTGCTATAACAGAGACCTGGCTCAATCTGAAAGATAGAGAGATGCCCTCTGAATGTCACATACAAGGCTATAAATTATTCCACACTGACAGGGTCAACAGGAAAGGTGGTGGAGTAGCGATGTATGTCAGAGACAATTTAAATTGTTGTGTTAGACAAGATATTAAATTAGAAGCGTCAGCCACTGAATCTGTTTGGTTACAGCTTCTCGAGGGCCGAGAAAAACTAATTTTGGGTGTGATTTACAGGGCCCCAAATCTTGATAGGGAGTGCAGTAAACTTCTATGGGACGAAATTCGTAAGGCATCTACATACGAAAATGTTGTGCTAATGGGAGATTTCAACTATAGACATATTGACTGGAGCAATTTGACAGGAAATTTAGAGTCAGGTGACTTTCTTGATACGATCCAGGATTGTTTTTTAAAACAGTTTGTGACAGAGCCAACTAGGGGAAATAACCTCCTTGACTTGGTTCTTGCCAGTAGGGAAACACTAATTAATAATCTTGAGGTTAATGATGAGCTTGGGGAAAGTGATCACAAATCACTCAGTTTTAATATATCATGGAATTCCCCTAA
Organism: Cherax quadricarinatus; assembly: GCF_038502225.1. NCBI lineage: Eukaryota > Metazoa > Arthropoda > Malacostraca > Decapoda > Parastacidae > Cherax > Cherax quadricarinatus. The sequence goes on from NC_091320.1 coordinate 1,809,451, forward strand.
TAATGGCAATCAAGTCTCCGTCCCTGACTTTCGCTTGGCTGATTTCATAGGACTGAAAAATTACTTAGGTGGGCTGAACTGGAATGACCTGACTAAGGGTCAGGTAGGTGGTGATGGTTGCCGATATGATGCTTTCCAGGGCATAGTTCTAGCTGCTCAGTCAAATTATGTTCCAAATAGGGAAATTAGATCAAACAAAAATGATCCTAAATGGATGAACAATAGATTAAAATATCTGATTGGTCAAAAGAGAGGCATATATAGGTAAATCAAAAGAGGAGAGGGGCAATTGAGAAATCGATATATTCAGTTAAAGAGAGAAATAAAAAAGGGAATTAGAAAAGCAAAAAGAGATTATGAGGTTAAAGTTGCAAGAGAATCGAAGACTAACCCAAAAGGATTCTTTCAGGTATACAGAAGTAAGATCAGGGACAAGATAGGCCCACTCAAAAGTTCCTCGGGTCAGCTCACTGACAGTGATAAGGAAATGTGTAGAATTTTTAACACATACTTCCTCTCAGTTTTTACACAGGAGGATACCAGCGATATTCCAGTAATGATAAATTATGTAGAACAGGACGATAATAAACTGTGCACTATTAGGGTCACAAGTGACATGGTCCTTAGGCAAATAGATAAATTAAAACCTAACAAATCCCCAGGCCCTGATGAACTGTATGCAAGGGTTCTAAAGGAATGTAAAGAGGAGCTTAGCACACCTTTGGCTAATCTTTTCAACATATCACTACAAACTGGCATGGTGCCAGATAAGTGGAAAATGGCAAATGTGATACCTATTTTCAAAACAGGTGACAGGTCCTTAGCTTCGAACTATAGACCAATAAGCCTAACCTCCATAGTGGGAAAATTTATGGAATCAATAATTGCCGAGGCAGTTCGTAGCCACCTTGAAAAGCATAAATTAATCAACGAATCTCAGCATGGTTTTACAAAGGGGCGTTCCTGCCTTACGAATTTATTAACTTTTTTCACTAAGGTATTTGAGGAGGTAGATCATGGTAATGAATATGATATTGTGTATATGGACTTCAGTAAGGCTTTTGACAGGGTCCCACATCAGAGACTATTGAGGAAAATTAAAGCACATGGAATAGGAGGAGAAATTTTTTCCTGGATAGAGGCATGGTTGACAAATAGGCAGCAGAGAGTTTGCATAAATGGGGAGAAATCAGAGTGGGGAAGTGTCACGAGCGGTGTTCCACAGGGGTCAGTGTTGGGCCCCCTGCTGTTCACAATCTACATAAACGACATAGATGAGGGCATAAAGAGCGACATCGGCAAGTTTGCCGATGACACCAAAATAGGCCGTCGAATTCATTCTGACGAGGACATTCGAGCACTCCAGGAAGATTTGAATAGACTGATGCAGTGGTCGGAGAAGTGGCAGATGCAGTTTAATATAGACAAATGCAAAGTTCTAAATGTTGGACAGGACAATAACCATGCCACATATAAACTAAATAATGTAGATCTTAATATTACGGATTGCGAAAAAGATTTAGGAGTTCTGGTTAGCAGTAATCTGAAACCAAGACAACAGTGCATAAGTGTTCGCAATAAAGCTAATAGAATCCTTGGCTTCATATCAAGAAGCATAAATAATAGGAGTCCTCAGGTTGTTCTTCAACTCTATACATCCTTGGTTAGGCCTCATTTAGATTATGCTGCACAGTTTTGGTCACCTTATTACAGAATGGATATAAATTCTCTGGAAAATGTACAAAGGAGGATGACAAAGTTGATCCCATGTATCAGAAACCTTCCCTATGAGGATAGACTAAGGGCCCTGAATCTGCACTCTCTAGAAAGACGTAGAATTAGGGGGGATATGATTGAGGTGTATAAATGGAAGACAGGAATAAATAAAGGGGATGTAAATAGTGTGCTGAAAATATCTAGCCTAGACAGGACTCGCAGCAATGGTTTTAAGTTGGAAAAATTCAGATTCAGGAAGGATATAGGAAAGTACTGGTTTGGTAATAGAGTTGTGGATGAGTGGAACAAACTCCCAAGTACCGTTATAGAGGCCAGAACGTTGTGTAGCTTTAAAAATAGGTTGGATAAATACATGAGTGGATGTGGGTGGGTGTGAGTTAGACCTGATAGCTTGTGCTACCAGGTCGGTTGCCGTGTTCCTCCCTAAAGTCAATGTGACCTGACCTGACTAGGTTGGGTGCATTGGCTTAAGCCGGTAGGAGACTTGGACCTGCCTCGCATGGGCCAGTAGGCCTTCTGCAGTGTTCCTTCGTTCTTATGTTCTTATGTTCTTATGAGTGGGTGTGGGTGGGTGTGAGTTGGACCTGACTAGCTTGTGCTACTAGGTCTCATGCCGTGCTCCTTCCTTAAGTGGAAGTGACCTGACTAGGTGGGTCATGGGGCTAATCGGGGGGGGGAGACCTGCTTCGCATGGGTCAGTAGGCCTGCTGCAGCGTTCCTTCATTCTTATGTTATTATACCGATCCTCCATGTTTACTGTTCATCTCTCTGACTTGTAAAATTTCTTGCATATCTGTCTGAAGCTCCTCATAGTCTCCTATATAAGTGATACAACTAGTTAGTGCTTTGCCACTATTATTTCTGCAACTAGCAGTCATTGCACATACCAGAATTGCAACCTGTTTGCAACACTGGTTTTTCCTTTGATTTCTCTCTCTCATAATTTTAATTGTCATCTTCGATGATCTGCAATAAATCCAGTGGACTTTCAACAGTGACAAATTTTGTGACAATAATAATGTCAACTCTAAGAAAACAGTTATTAAATATGTGAGAGTGAAATGTTTTCCTCTATGACTGAAAATGTCACATTTATCAGTTTATTAAGTAAAATGATCCACAAAGTTAATTTTAAGAAGATTCTTCTTGTTTTTTCAAATATATAAAAGAAAATGTTTGTGTTTATTTGCTTTAGTGTATAAATAACCTAAACTTATATGTGAAATATAACATTCCTTTGTTTATTTGTTAATATCTTTATTTACTACAAGTATATGTACAAGGTATATAGATCATAGCCGACAGTGACATAGAATATAGAAAGCTGCTTTTTATCATGAGCATTTCCCGCAGATTAGGTCAGTTTTTGTCCCAAGATGCGACCCACACCAGTCCACTAGCACCCAGGTACCTATCATTATTGTTGGGTGAACATAGACAACCAGTGTAAGGAAACACGCCCAATATTTCAACACTCCCCGGGAATCGATCCCGGACCCTCACCCTGTGAAGCGAGAGCTATTGCCACCAGGCCACGGGCCACCAGGACATACGTGGAGAAAAGTTAAGCAGGGCCAGGAGCCACAATTCGACTCCTATGCCCATACAATACTGGTCAAACCTGGTGTCTGACAATGGACAAAAAAAAAAAAGCTTCAACTCTCCAAAATATTGTTTGTCTTACCAGAACATTTAAAACCGCAAGGTTTGATAGTCTTGTGTGAGCCGGAGATGTTGGTCCCGGTGTAGAAGTAGAGAGTGAGAGCACACCATACTGCCAGCATCACCAGCACAGTGGTGCTCTTATCTGATGGTAGAGTAGGAGAGAGTCAAGTGTAGCACACGATACTGCCAGCATCACCAGCACAGTGGTGCTCTTATCTGATGGTAGAGTAGGAGAGAGTCAAGTGTATCACACGATACTGCCAGCATCACCAGCACAGTGGTGCTCTTATCTGATGGTAGAGTAGGAGAGAGTCAAGTGTATCACACGATACTGCCAGCATCACCAGCACAGTGGTGCTCTTATCTGATGGTAGAGTAGGAGAGAGTCAAGTGTATCACACGATACTGCCAGCATCACCAGCACAGTGGTGCTCTTATCTGATGGTAGAGTAGGAGAGAGTCAAGTGTAGCACACGATACTGCCAGCATCACCAGCACAGTGGTGCTCTTATCTGATGGTAGAGTAGGAGAGAGTCAAGTGTAGCACACGATACTGCCAGCATCACCAGCACAGTGGTGCTCTTATCTGATGGTAGAGTAGGAGAGAGTCAAGTGTAGCACATGATACTGCCAGCATCACCAGCACAATGGTTCTCTTATCTGTTGGTAGAGCAGAAGGAGAGAGTCAAGTGAGAGCACACCATACTGCCAGCATCACCAGCACAGTGGTGCTCTTATCTGATGGTATAGTAGGAGAGAGTCAAGTGAGAGCACACTATACTACCAGCATCACCAGCACAATGGTTCTCTTATCTGTTGGTAAAGCAGAAGGAGAGTCAGGTGAGAGCACACTGTACTGCCAGCATCACCAGCACAGTGGTGCTCTTATCTGATGGTAGAGTAGAAGGATAGAGTGGTGACGTGTACTTAGCTCAGTGATGACGTGTACTTAGCCCAGTGGTGACGTGTACTTAGCTCTGTGAAGACCTGTTTGTGCGTCTCTGTGAATCTGAACCAGGATGCCCTCTCTAGAGCAACTTTACCAGCAGCTGAAAGAAGAGCTTAGGGCTGCTAAGCTGGAGATACGGCGATTAACGGAGGAGAACAAGAGGATTCGTAGTAATCCTCCTGTTGTGAGTCCACAGGTTAAGAGGGGAACTTGGTCAGTGGCCGGGCAACATGGAACCAAGTTGAGGATCAAGAAGACTGTTTGAGAGGCAGAAACAACGAGAAACCAGAAGACTACTGTGGAAACTTCCAGCACATTTTCGGTGCTACCTGACGAATGTGTGTTCTACTGGGAATGCCACAACGAGCACCAAGGAAGCATTGGCAGACGTGAGACATTCCTAGAAACACCAACGAAGACCATCGAGAACGTCTTGACGAATTCCACAAGTGAAGGTGTAGTGCTACCTAACGAATGTGAGTCGACTACTGGGAGCATCACGACGGACGACGCCAAGGAAGGTAAAAACGTTGTTGTTGGGGATAGCCAGATTAGGTACATGGATAGGGCATTCTGCTTGAAGGATAGGAGTAGGAGGCAGAGAGTGTGTTTTCCTGGGGCTAGGATGAAGGATATTGTTAGCCGTCTGGATGACATTATGAGAGATAATGGGAGAAATTCTATTATTTGTCTCAGTGCTGGAAGCAACGATGTTGGCAGACGCAGGAGTGAGGACCTGATTAACAGGTATAGGTTAGCAATAGAGATAATTAGGAGGAAGGGTGGGAACCCTGTCATATGTGGTATTTTGCCAAGGAGAGGAGCTGGGAATGAATGGTTGTCCAGGGCAATTGGTGTCAATTGCTGGCTGGACAAATACTGTAAGGAAAATGCTGTAACATTCATTAACAACTGGGACCTCTTCTACGGCATAAATGACATGTATGTCAGGAATGGGGTTCACTTATCTAGGTCTGCGGTGGGGGCACTGGCAACTGCAGTGGAGGGAGCTGTTAGGTCTTTAAACTAGGAATAGTTAGTGGTATGGATTTTGGCGGGAAAACAGTGAAGTCTCAGTGTAGTAAGATGAGTACTAGGAGAACTAGTAATAGGCAAAATGAGGTGGATATTGGAAAGCCAGTGGCACTAATTGACAAGGACAGTAACAGGTTTAGTGGAATAACAGAAAGGAGCAGGAAGGGTAAAGAGAGAGGAGGGTCCTTAAATATATATTACACAAATAGTCGTAGTGCTAGGAATAAGATGGACGAGTTGAGACTAGTTGCTAGTGCAGGTAACATTGATGTATTTGCCATAACTGAGACGT